>NC_073302.1:120272971-120587138 GCF_027595985.1 Sorex araneus | reverse complement strand
GCGGTGCTCAGGGGACCATATGGGATTCTGGGAATCAAACCCGGGTCGGCCGAGTGCAAGGCAAACGCCCTACCCGCTGTGCTATTGCTCCAGCCCAATAATTTTACATTGATTGAATGTTAGGATATTTTTTAGGCGATGGAAAGTATAACAGTTAAGGCACTTAACTTGCACAAACCCATCCCCAGGTTTGATCCCTGGTACCCCATGTGGTCCCTTGAGCACAGCCAGGAATACTTCCTGAGTGCAGAGCAAGAAGTAACCTCTGAGAATTGCCAGGCATAAACCAAAGTATTTTTTAACTTGAGCTACATATCATTATTAGTATATATTACATTGTCAATATATTATTTTAATAATATATAGTAAATTAAATATAATATATTAGTATATATTATCATTGTAACTAATTTACTTATAACTTTTTTTTTTTTGCTTTTTTTTTTTGGGTCACACCTGGCGATGCACAGGGGTTACTCCTGGCTCTGCACTCAGGAATTACCCCTGGCCATGCTCAAGGGACCATATGGGATGCTGGGATTTGAACCCGGGTCGGCCGCGTGCAAGGCAAACGCCCTACCCGCTGTGCTATCTCTCCAGCCCCGCCTATAACTTTTTAAAAACTTTAAAAAATATTTTTAAATTATTTAAAATGTAGCTACTGAAATATTTATTATATATGTAGCTCTAATTATGTATCTATTACATACTAGACAATGCTGATTTGAAAATCAAAAGCATTCTAAATTATCTGTGTATAATATATATACAATATTTAAAATAATATGCTGGGCTGGAGCGATAGCACAGCAGATAGAGCGTTTGCCTTGCACGTGGCTGACCAGGGTTCGACTCCCAGCATCCCATATGGTCCTCTGAGCACCGCCAGGAGTAATTCCTGAGTGCAAAGCCAGGAGTGACCCCTGTGCATTGCCAGGTGTGACCCAAAAAGCAAAAAAAAAAATTAATTAAAAAATATAAAATAAAGTAATATGCTTACAAGAACTTTTATATACCATGTGATGGTAAATTCCTATAAAATAAGGTAGAAAATGGTACCAATATTATAAAAGGGGCTTCATTTCTTCATTTATTTACTTCCAATGTTTTGAGAGGGAAAATACCAAAATGCTTCAGAGAGTTTATCTGCAATCCTCCCGAGAGAGGAACAACTCGGACAGGGAGACAACCCCAGACAGCTCAGCCAGGAAGTGTAGAGCCAGTACTCAAACACGGGGAGAGGCCTTGTTCCGAAGTGACTGTCCCTGTGAAGTTGCTCATTATCAGCTAGGCAGGGACTCCAGAAGCCAAGTATCTGTCCTGAAGAAGGGGCTCCTGTTCTGATTTGAAATCAGTGGTGGGAGCAGTTTCCAAAACCAGCCAAACTCCCCAGTCAGCCCTAAGCATCTCCCGCTCATCCCATTCTGAGAAAGGATCTGCAGGAGGGACACAGAGATGTGGAAAAGTCGCACAGAAAAATGGACTAGAGGCAGTAAAAACAATGGCTCCATGTCAGACATGGTCGGCAGCTTCAGGACCACTGACTACTCTAGATTCCTCCTAGCTTGACCCTGGGTCCCGTCTCTGCTGTCCAATCTAGTCCACTCTAGCAAAACACATGCAGTAACTGCAAAGAAGCAGGCCACTCCACAGCAACTGAGCAGGACACGACCTACAACAGAAGGGACCCATGACACCGCCACGAGGGAGAAGCAGACGCGCCATGAAGCGATGAGACACATCACCAACAGAAAGAGCCTTCTAAAAACCCAAAATATCTTCGGCCACCAAACTTCGGAAAAACCAAGCAGGCCAAACGTTGGCACCTCTTCATCCATTTTCTCCCCCCTCCCCCCGTCCGCTAGCCGAAGAGTTGATGGAAGTCTACAGACATCTGCTCAGTATGACCACAAGTACCCACAAAAAGCAATTTTCCCTTCCTGCAGCAGTTGGAAAAGTATAAGTGAGGGTGGAGGTGATGGGAGGGTGGTGAGGGAGGAAGGGAGGAAAACTGGCCAGGAAAGAAAAAAAATCCACACATACATACACAGAGAGAAAGCAACAGTGACTTTCAGACCTGAACCCAGGAATTTTTGAATGGTTGAGAATGGGACACTTTGTCACCTCTGATTTAATTAGAAGAGTGTTTTCGGGATGCTAAAGGTCTAGGCTCATAATCAAGCACTTACGTAATCCTCCTCATTGAGCCCCTGTTTCTCAACAGAACTTTTCACCTCCATGGAAAACTTCTCAAACTCAGGTTTCACTGTCCTCAGTAGAGTAATTGTCTGGAGAGATGAGTACGCTTGCTTAGCTTCAAAGTCGTGTTTGTCTCCTCTCTTCCACGAGCCGTCTCCTACGGGAGAAATAAAAATATTTATAATTCCAAGCCAGTCACCATAAAGGAGTCATTCTCCCCTTTCCCTGCAACGTGTCTTGACGTGTTACTTCTGCAGCAGGGGGGGAAGACGCATTGTCCTAAGTTTGCTCTACGGTGTAATAGGACAACGTTAAGACCATCAAAGAAGGCCCTATGGAAATATGTCCCTTTGAGTGTGTGTGTGTGTGTGTGTGTGTGTGTGTGTGTGTGAGAGAGAGAGAGAGAGAGAGAGAGAGAGAGAGAGAGAGAGAGAGAGAGAAAGAGAGAGAGAGACTGTTGAGTTCATTGCCGTCTAATGACCACATAACTGGAGTTTTCAGTCCCAGGAAGGGTAGGGCAGCATGGCAAGATTCAGAAGTTCTGTCTTCCTTGATGCACATTTATTTGTCGGTATCTACCGTCCCCCTGGATGTGAGCCTATGCTACTGGGAAACAAGAGCAATGGAACAGTTGCTGTGACAGGGGCTTGGGGTCAGCATCATCACTTGGTGTTATGAAAAGGAAGGTTGGAAATATTTCTCTCTGTCTTGAAATATTTCTTAAATCCCTTCAAAGTGAAAGGTCACTGCAGGGACTTGAGGCTTTCTATGTCTCTGGTGTTGCCAACATCGTACGAATCTTTTGCTGGACAATTTCTTCCAAACACTGGTTGCAAAAAATGACAATTCAGAAATATAATAATAATAGCACTGTAGCACTGTCATCCCATTGTTCATCGATTTGCTAAAGCAGACACCAGTAATGTCTCCACTGTGAGACTTGTTGTTACTGTTTGGGGCATATCGAATATGCTACGGGGAGCTTGCCAGGCTCTGCCGTGCACACAGGATACTCTCGGTAGCTTGCCGGACTCTCCGAGAGGGACGAAGAAATCAAACCCGGGTCAGCCATGTGCAAGGCAAACGCCTGACCCACTGTGCTATCATAATAAAATCTCTGTGTATTGAGCATTTTGAATGCATATCTTCTCCTCACAATCCCGTGGCCTGGGAGTAATCGCCCTCTTTTTCACAGATGATGAAATCAAGACACAGAGAGTCTGAGTTCCCTCCTACCTTGTGCTGCTCTCTGTCACAACAGCAAAGACAAATTACATAACTAAGCATCATTCATTCTCCTTCTCTATTATTTAATTTTGGATAAAACAGGCGGCCCACAGGGCCCCAGGAGGCAGAGAGGACCTCTACCTCTGGACAACACACAGCAGCATCTGTGGATTGTCATTCTGATCCCTGACGGCTCTGCCAATAGCATTTGCAGCTGAGCCTGCAGTCACTGATCCAGGCAGGGCCCGGGAGCCTTGCTGAGCAGTGAGGATAAAGAGCAGGTGGCACTGGCAAGTCTCTCACAGCTCCGATGAGACCCACATGGAGTGACTGGGTCCTCCCTGCGAGGTCATCTGATCTCCACAGCCGGCCTCAGAAATGTCTAGGACAGTCATCACCACCTAAAGGAGGGGCACCAAAAGAAGGGCCTGACAACCACAAACTTTATTTTGAGTCCTATGGGGGGGCTTTGGAGGGAATGGTACGAAGAAGCAACAGAGAGTAGAGCGGGACCCCCAGTGAGGGAGGGTCTTGTGGGAGGATGAGGAGGAGGCATAAATCTGGTCCTAAATGGGTCCAGAGGATTTTAACTGGGAGGCAAGGGGGACAGAAAGGCAGGCTTGGCAGAACCAGTCATCAGACCAGGGGGCAAAGGTGGATGACATCAGATGGCATCTGCGAGCATCAGTAGGAAGTAGAAGAAAAGGCAGGGACAAACCAGTAGGAGCCGTAGGCCACAGGAAGGAAACGGGTCTATAAGGGGGACCACGGATGAACAAAGGCTGAGAAACAGGCACCAGAATGGGATTTCTTACACTGTGGGCCAAGCTCAGGCGGGGTCATGTAACCCGGTTAGTGTCACAGAAAAATCACGTGTTTTAAATTTAATTTCCTTATGACTTGTTATAAAAAGAAAATAAAAGGTGCAGAAAAAAAGGATCTATTTGTGGAGGCATCTGGAGAACCATTATTCTAACATGGACAACCATGAATTCCTTACCTCCTATGCTCCAAAGAGCTGGTAAAAGTGGAGCTGGAGTGATAGCACAGTGGGTGAGGCATTTGCCTTGCATGCGGCCAACCCAGCATCCCATATGGTCCCCTGAGCACCGCCAGGGGTAATTCCTAAGTGCAGAGCCAGGAGTGATCCCTGTGTATCATCAGGTGTGACCCAAAAAGCAAAATAAAATAAAATAAAATAAAAGAGCTGGTAAAAGAAGTAAGACAGAGCTGAGGACAGAATCCACTAAGGACTGGTCCACTCTCAAGGAACAACAAAAACAACAACAACAACAACAAAACAAAAAAACAATACCTCCAACCAAAAGTGTTACTAGAAGGGGAAGGGGGGAAGGGGAGGGTGCTTGCCTTGCCGTGGCTGACCTAACCCCACCAGGAGTGACCCCTGGGTGCAGAAACAGGGGTAAGCCCTGAGTGCCACTGAGTGCGGCTGGAAACAAAACAAATGAAAAAAGAAGCTACTCTCAAGGAGCAGCAGATTAAATTTCAGGCCCTCAAACAAATCCTCCTCCTCCTCCCGTCTGGACACTCCCAAATGCCAAGAGGCCACCGTCTGAGCGGGGACCAGCCTGGGCCCAGGGCGCAGGAGCCGTGCAGAACTGCGTCAGCAGAAGGAACTCGGCCGGCACTCATGGCGCAGACCCGCTAGGAGGGTGGAGGGGAGGAAGATCCCCACAACCCAAGAACAGCCAGAACCAACTTCAGCCCCGTGGAGGAGCCCGTTTCTGAAAGGCGCCATCAGAGTTTGTTGATTCGCTTATGATTCACTTGCAGACTCAGTGAATCGCGATTCGGCAGAAAGGGCATCGCTGCAGCCAACAGGGCCAGAGTTTCTCAGCTCTGCGAACAAGTGGTCTCCAAGGGCCCAGGGAAGGAAACACTTGGCCCTCCAGGGCTCTGGGTTACTTCATCAGAAAAAAAAAAAACTCACAGAACTGCAAATATCAGCGTTTTCAGTTACTAATGCAGAAAAAAAACAAATTGGTTTTTGCTATTGTTCTTTGGGCTTTTTGTTTTGTTTTTGTTGGGGGGGAGGGCAGCCCACACCTGATAGTGTTCAGGGTTTGCACTCAGGAATCACTTCTGGCAATACTCACTGAACCGTATGGGATGCCGAAGAATGAACCTGGGTTCATTCGCAAATGCCTCTCACACTGTACTAGCTCTCTGGCCCGCAAGCAGATTGGTTTGTTTTTAATTTTTGAATAACAAAATCCAATTTCAAAATATTATTTTAATACAAGCAAAACTAACTCAGGTATTATTCTTCTTGAGCATGAACAATCGGATAAAAATGAGTTGCTCTGGACTGGAGTGATAGTCCAGCCGGCAGGGCGCTTGCCCTGCACACAGCTACCATGTTCCAGCCTCAGCACCCCATGTGGTTCCCCAAACCGGCCAGGAGTCACTCCTGAGTGTAGAGCCAGGAGTAAGCCCTGAGCACAACCAGATATAGTCCAAAAGCAAAAAAAAAAAAAAATTGATCATTTTTTATAAGCTGGTTTTGACTGTTCTTTATTACACATAAAATCTTTCTGTCAAATTTAGGTAATTTGTGTTCTGCTAAATTTAGGTTCTTATGTATTGGTTTTGGAGCAATAGCATAGCAGGTAGGGCGTTTGCCTTGCACATGGCTGACCCGGGTTCCATTCCTCCATCCCTCTCAGAGCGCCCAGCAAGCTACCGAGAGTATCCCGCCCGCACAGCAGAGCCTGGCAAGCTACCATGGCATATTCAACATGCCAAAAACAATAACAACAAGTCTCATAATGGAGACATTACTGGTGCAAACTCGAGCAAATTGATGAACAACGGGATGACAGTGCTACATGTATTGTTTTAAAATAAGCTATTTCTTAGAACTTAGAAAGAAGTTCACTGTATATTAGCTTTCACTGCCATGGTATAATTTGAGTCAAATTTTAACAGCATCTCAAGTCTTTATATTTACAGTATTATTGGGTTTTAGTTTACTATGCTTTACTGTGGATTTGTTTCTCATCTAGTTATATGGATAGATGGATAAAGTTGGCAGATAAAGCTGCCAAAAAGAAAAGAAAGAAAATCCAGTAGGATGAATTTCTCTACCATAATCTCAAAGGTCATTTTTGTTTTCAAGGGGAAAAGGAAAGAACGAAAGCAATAATGCTGAAGACCCTCCCCCCCAACCCGGGGCTATGACTTCCTGCCCGTGTGGGTGTCTCTGGTTACGAAGTGTCAGTGGCATCTCCCACCAAGGGGATGTCACAGAGGCCTGGTTGGCACGACTCCCTGTCAGTGGGGACAAATTTAATTCAGTGGACAACTGGGTGCCTTTGGAGATTTACGAGCGAAATGGAAGAATGTCATGATCAGAATCAGGCTTGAGAAACAGTCCTGGATTAGAGCAGGGAGACACCGAGGGGTCACAGTCACCGTAATCCAGGCAAGGGGTGAACAGAGGTGATAGGCAGGAAGTTGGGAAGTCACTGTCTCTCTCTCTCTTTCTCTCTCTCTCTCTCTCTCTCTCTCTCTCTCTCTCTCTCTCTCTCTCTCTCGCTCTCTCTCGCTCTCGCTCTCTCTCTCGCTCTTCAAAATTTAACATGGTTCTCTGTGGCATTCGAATCCAGTTGATTGACTCTCCATTCATGTTTATTGCTTTTACACACACACACACACACACACACACACACACACACACACACACACACACACACACAGAGGAGCCCTAGAATGGAAGCAAGAGGAATCTCAAGACTCTAGGAGAATGAGGGAGTAAGAGACAGCAGAGGGAGCTGCGTCACTCCTGACGCCAAAGAGGAAAGAAAAGGTCGTCATTCGAGCAAAGAGCAGAGCCAGGGGTGAGGAGGGTTGAGTCCACTTGGAAATAATCAGTCTGAATCAGGAATATAGCAGAGCCAAGGTGACGTCCACAGAAGGCCCATGGGACAGACACCAGTAGGCTGAGGTAGAAATTAAGGCAGAAGAGGAGGCCTGGGTATGGTGAGAACCCAGGACCCAGGCACACCAAAGGGTGGGGGCAAGAGGGTGATGGGCTGAGCACAGATAATTGGGGCATCAGTGGGCGGGAGAAGACTCAGAAAGGATCACCACTAAGAGACAGGCTTTCCTGAGGGAAAAAGATGGAATGCTCTAGAATTGTGCAGCTGGCTACAGGTGCCACTGCCCTTTGTGGAACTCACTTATATGCCACTCAAATAAAAATACCCCAAATTCACCTCCTCAGTGTCACTTGCCACATTTCACGTGCTCAGTAGCCACATGTAGCTAGCAACGACCACCGCAGACATCACAAATGAGAACACAGCCAGCACAGCAGAATGTGCATTGACTAGCATGACTTGGAAGCACAGAGGCTCAGCCTGAGGTCTGATCCCTGGTGTTGGCAATAAGGATGGGGACCTTGAGGCTAGCACTTTCAGAAGTACAACGGGTACCAATTTCAGACCCAGACAATGGTTCCGAACAAGAATGGAAGAAGAAGAGATTGAAGTCTGCATTTGAAAAGCATGATGGAGAAGGTTCAGGAAAGAGGGAAAGGGAAGTTGGCTTTACTCTTTGGGGCTTGGTTTCCAATGTCACAGAGCCCCAAGCTTACATTCAGAGTGAGAAGGGCACAGAGTAAGGAAAAATGGTACCCACGGGAAACTTTCATAATGTCATAATGCACTGCTTTTTCACTAAACGAAGAAGACAAACTAATCAAGAAGATTTATGGAAGAGGAAATCACTTGCTCAACACTCCACCAGTGCTCAGCTCTCCTGCGATCAGGCCGCAAGCACTGGTGTGGGAAGCCCACCCGGGGATAGCTGTGCCAGGCCCAGTTTCCATTCTATTCAAGCGACAGAACAAAGGGGGTCTTCCAGAAAGGTGAGACGAATGATGCGCTGAGACATCACAGAGTACGGCCAAGAAGCAAAGGCCCGGAGTTCCCCTGGCGGACCACATGCCGCCCTGGCTCTTGACGGTGGGTGGGTGGGTGGTCACATTCGTAAAAGAAAGGCATTGCTCTCCTGGCCTCAGCTCACACTCTCCGAGAATCAGTGTGAGATGCCTGCCAGGAGGTTCGCTGATGGGGCTGCTCAGTGTAGTAATAACAGCATCGCTTCCAGGCATTGTCTGTCGCCTGTTACTCTTGACGCCTCAGAAGAGTTTTTATAAGAAGTAAAGACTCTTCTGAGGAAGACTGAAGTAGGATCCCCATCAAATGGATGAGGAAAACAGACGGGAGATGATTGTGCACAAAGTCACTTAGTGAATAAGCCATGGAAGTAATATTCCCATGCAAGCCCGTCTCCGTTGCTGGTGCCCTGGCTACTCTGTTCATTTCATCGAAGTGTAGGCTGTTTCCCGGTTTTTAACTGCCTAGGCCGTGGAATGATAAAAATGTAATAAATAAATAAATAAATAAATAAAGTAAGCAGAGGACAAAAGGAAGAGGAAATGTCTAAAAATGATTTAACAACTTGCAATGGTTGAATAGTTCAGTGAAAAATTATCTTTCTTCCTTTCCCAAATTGACTTAATTGTGCAGATATCACTTTTCTAGAAAAATAGAATAAATCCAATCCCTTGTCATATTTTTTCTTTCCCTTTTCATAGTTGAATCATTTATGAACATTCTCTTAGCTCTACTATGCATCCATCCTCACCTTCCTCACTGCCCTCTGAGTTCTCAGGATGTCAGGAAAGTGCTCCATAATCCTAATAATCGAAGGTTAAATTGCCCAAAAAAAACCTTTTCATCCTAACTCAAACTAAAAAAAAAAAAATCAATAACAGGAAAGTCATAGTTGCTAGTAAAATTCTCCAGTGCAATCTATACCAACTTCTAAGTTTTTTCCAACCTATACTGCCCATCTTATTTTTACTCACTTGAATTTCCCCTAATATAAGTGACACTCCTGTAGCAATAATATTTGTGCTAGCTTAACAATTTTTTTCAGTCATTCAACAAGACAAAGCAATCCAATTATAAAATGGGCACATTATTAACATTCTCTTAAACGTCAATGTCAGTTATTCATTAAAACAGAGCTTTATTCTGGAATGGATGTGGAAGAATATGAGCATGAGAAAACATAGGGAAAGGAGGGTGTGCAAGTACTTCTTGTGAACATCTGTCTGCTTTCTGGAACCCAAAATCTCAGAGAAGTCCTTTTATTAATGAAGTGCTTGGTCTAGGTGAAATGCCTGCCAGAAGATTCTATCTTTTGTTTCTAAGCCCGAGGAGTTAGGGGTCTCAGAGTGAGAGCAAACACGGGCACTTGCCTTCCTTCCCACACCTACTCTCCCCTCTTCCTTAGTCCCAGATTCCAAAGTTGATTTGGAGCAGCAGAACAGCATAAAAATGCTATTTTCTTATATCCAGTGCAACTCAGGAGAGCCCATGGCATATAATGCAGAAATTCCTAAGTGGGGCCCTTTTTCTGGGAGGGAGATGGGCGGGGTCGGGTTCTCTTATGTGCTTCTCTCTCATCTTACTCCTTTCTCTTGCTCAGAATTAATACATGATCTTGACACTGTACTAGGAATTTTGTGATTATGAGAATACAGATCATCCACTAAGATTGAGAAAGCAGTTCAAGTTGAATCCCCAGAGTCACTAACTATAGCCATCATCATTGGCCTCTGCCATTGTTTAAATCACCATAGATGGGAGTCTTGGTGATTTGCACGCAGATATAATTCCTTATGCACTCAAGTTCCCGGGATTCATTAGATAAAAACTGGCTACTTTTCAAGACTTAGAAACAACAAAGTGCCCCAAAACATATAAGTGGATAAAGAAACGATGGCGTCTATATACACAATGGAATATGAGTAAGCTATAGGAAAAGTTGAAATCATGCAATTTGTTCATACATAAATGGAACCAGAGTTGTCAGGCTAGTGAAGTCAGTCAGAGGGGGAGGGACAAACATATAATTATCTCTCCTATGTGGAATATAAACATAGTAATGGAATAGTGAATGGCCAACGGTAACAGATTCTGAGTGTCTGCCTACAGAACTAAGTCTGCTAAGGGAGAAGAGGTGGAAGGAAGCCTTGCGACATTGGAGGAGGTGTGGTAATGGAAGATGTCTAAGACTCTATTATTAATAGTATTGTAAGTCAGGATGCCTAAATAAAATTTGAAGAAAAAAATGTTGCTAATTTGGTGAAAAAAAAAATAATGCATGGCCTAAAGTTTATCCACAAAACTATAACCATGGGAAAAGGTACAAATTTAACTTCTTTTTGATATAGCTTTTTTTTTAGTATTACCACAAAAGCAAACTAATACCAGAGTTAACATTCATTAAATACTCACGATGCTTCTGTGTCTCACAGACACCACCTCATTGCTATTCAGCCTGATGCCATGGAACAACTACTATTACTTCCAGTAAAACCAATACCCATTGAGAAAGGTAAGGATCTGTGAATCTGCCCCAAGCCAGTATTCGGAACAGCCTCCTGGGCAGACCAGTATCAGTTGCCCAAAGCCTAAGCATCTGTGCTATGAAAAGCTAAAAGAAAGGACCTCATTCGAAATTTCAAGATCACTTGACAGGTTTGATAAGAGCATACTATCTATTTCTATGCATTACAGTGCATTTTCAAACAGCAGAAAAAAATCACAGAACCCTTTCACAAAAATATCCATGCCTCCTCTCAAGTGACATGTATCTGTGTACATAGGCCTCCATATGCTTATGTGTATACAGGCATGTTTGTACCCATATGCATATTATTATGTGTGTGTAACTTCCTTGGATACCAGAGGGACCATTTCCCCTGGCAGTGCTCACAGGGCCCCAGGCCACTCCTGGAAAAGCTCTGTCCAGCTGCAAAGGTTGGACTAGTTCAGTGCTCAGGTCCCAAGAAGTAGCGCTGCTCATGCCACCAGGGCCATCCAGTGGTGCTGGAAGGGCCATGCCAGGCCCGAGATGGAAGTCAGGGCCTCTATACGCCAGACATGAGCTCTGGAATTCTGAGCTTTCTCCAGGGCCCTATACGTGATTTCTGGTGTACGGTGAGAAGGACACAGCATCAACTTTGTAGCATTTCTGCCAAAATTATAAACTTATTCTATGAAAATGCCAGGTAAGTCCAAACTGAGAGTTAATTGTATCAAAAATAATAATTGTATCAAAATAATTGTATCAACGAGTCAGGCCACAAGACTTAAGGAAAACTTGAGGGGCTCTCACAGTTGGAGGAGATACAAAGACGCAACAACGGAAAGCAATGTGGAGTAGATCTGGGCTAGATCGTGGACAGAAAAAGGATCAGAAGAGAAGGTGAGCTTCCATATGACCCCACAATAACACTTCTGGGAATATATCCCAAGGGTGCAAAAAAGCACAGTAGAAATGACATCTGCATCCATATGTTCATTGCAGCCTCACCTGTATGTTCATGTTACCAATATCGAGAATCTGGAAACAACCCAAGTGCCCGAGAACAGATGATGGGTTAAAGAAACTTTGGTACATCTACACAATGGGATACTATGCAGCTGTTAGTAAAGATGAAGTCATAAAATTTGCTTATAAGTGGATGGTTCTGGAGAGTATCATGCTAAGTGAAATGAGTCAGAAAGAGAGGAACAGACATAGAACGATTGCACTCATTTGTGAAATATAAAATATTAGAATATGAAACTGACATCCAAGGACTGTGGAGACAGAGCCAAGAAACTGTTTCATGGTTGACAGCCTCCCTCATGAGCTGGGGGAGAAGGCAGCTGGAATAGAGAAGGGATCACTAAGTCAATAATGGTTGGAGAGATAGTTCCAGATGAGAGATGTGTGCTGAAAGTAGATAAAGGACCAAATGTGATAGCCTCTCAGTATCCGCATTGCAAACCATAATGTCCAAAAGGAGAGAGAGAGAGAGTATGGGGGAAATTGTCAGCCATAGACGCAGGGGGAGGGATGGGATAGTGGGGGACAATGGGGACATTGGTAGTGGAAAATGTGCACTGGTGAAGGGATGAGTGTTTGATCATTGTATGACTGAAACTCAAACATGAAAGCTTTGTAATTGTATCTCACTGTGACTCAATAAAAATAAGTAAATAAATAAATAAAAAGAAGGGAAGGTGGTGAATTTCAATAAGGCCTATAATTTAGTTAGTAGGAATAAACCATGGTAAATTTCTTTTGGCGATTCAGTGGTTAACCCTCAATGAAACTGAATATGACTTTGTATTTTACAGTACAAGCTTCCCATAAGTTTAAAAATCATTTCAATTCTTTTTAATTTTCAAAAACAGAATTGGGTTCACATATAATTTTGAATTGTGTCCAATTTTCAAGAAATAATTTTATGGTCTATAAACTATCCTAGAGGATTAAAAACAAGGTATACCAACTAGTCTCCGAAGCTCATATAAAACTGCTCTCAAAAATCTAACATAACCACCTCAAGGCTAGAAAACTACTGTCCTCTCTCATTTATGAATATAATAAAATGCTTTTAAACTGAAGATAAGCAATACATCTATTTTTAAAAATCATGTCAAGGTTTTTTTAAAAATTATGTAATTCCAAGTATACTGCAGCTCAATATTAGAAAATGTGTTAAAGAAAATGTCTGAAGTGTTTGAAAATGTTCAATAATCATTACCAACTTTTCAAACTAGCTAATAAACTAGGAATGAAAGTATACTTTAATATCTACTTGAAGACAAAACACCAGAAATGCAGTAACACCACTGTGACAGAGAAATTATTCTGGAGGCTCCTGCCAAGAAAGAGAACAAAAATAATCAACTATCAAAATAGAGGGAAAATTGCTTGTAACTTGAAATTGACATAAAGTTGATATTACAATTTATGAGAAATTGAAATTGATATAAAATTGATACTAAAATTGTTATTCGAAACTGTCATAAAAACAACTGGAACAAGGATTACTTGTGTGGAATCCTTGCAAACTAAATAAAACAAATAGTCACATATTCTCTAAAGCCACTACAATTTAAACAATAAGGAAATATTATGAAATAGTTATCAGTAACAGAAGAGAAGATAAATGAAGAAAATGAAAAATCCTTCTTTATGGACATTAAAAATTCAAATAAATCAAATTTAAAGTAAGATGACAGGCTGACAAGGACATTAGAAAACAATCTTCCAGTTGTTACAAAAGTATAAACTGGGAAACCTCTGGAGGATCAACTTGGCAATACTCCCCAAACCTAAATGTATATAACCTATGACCCAGAAAGTTTACGTCTAGAAATTTTCTCAAAGATAATACTTATTCACATATATAAACACACATGTTCACATGTGTACAGGCAAGACTGCTAACATAGCATTGTTCCCTTTTGGGAGGCCAAACTCAGCAGTGCTTAGGGTTTACTCCAGGCTCTGCACTCAGGGATGACTCCTGGTAGGCTTAGGGGACCTATATGGTGTCAGGGATCAAAGCCAGATCAGCTACATTCGAGACAAGCACCCGACCTTCTGTATTATCTCTCTGGCCCCTAGAACTGTTCTTAATAGCAAAAAAAAAAAAAAAAAAAAAAACCTGGGAATAATATACATACTGAAATGTAAGAGATTGATTAAGATGACATCACAACTTTAGTGCTTATGTAGTTTTACCATAATGAGCATGATCGTTTTGTCTTTTTTTCAACTTTGGGTCATATTTATTGAATAAATAACCTAATTTTTTAATTGAATCACAGTGAGATACAGTTACAAAGTTGTTCATTATTGGGTTTCAGTCGCATAATGTTCCAACAGCCATCCCTTCTCTAGTGTATATTTCCCACCACCAATGTCCCCAGTTTTCCTCACACCACCCCCTCCCTCAGCCTACCTCTATGGCAAGCACTTTTCTCTTCTCTTCTCTCTCTCTCTTTATTTCTCTCTCTGACATAATAGAGTGATCATTTTAATAGAAAATTTTCTTAGAAATTTTTATCAAAAATAACATACACACTTTTTAAATTTTCCAATGTATTTTCATCCAGATGGTAGAATTATGGTCATTTATTTTCTTCATTTTGCATTTCTGTTGCCCACATTTTCTACAATACACCTCTATGGTAACTGGCAGATAAAATACAATACAAGGTTTACCTGTAGAGCAAAGGGATTCCAGTCCCTCCCTCACATCTGTAGGATACTTGCCTATTTATCATGTGCATTATCATGAATTGCCTCTAAGTTCTACTTGCATAACACAGAACAAACATTTTCAATTTTTCACCAGTCTCTACCACTATCTCCATGAACAAAGTACCATAGCCAATAATCATACAACTACATCCTGATAGTGGGCCAAGAAGTGAAGCCAGCACTCAGTTGGTGAAGAGAGTGGGGAAGATGACAGTGAGGAAGAGAACTTGGAATGTTTACCCTACAAGCCATAAGTCTCCACAGGAAACTGTCATTAGTTTTACTGTGTACTAGGAACTAGTTTTACTGTAACTATGGTTCCAATAAATTTTCCCAACCAAGTGAGAGTTGCATTTTATTATCTTTTTATGTACAATACTGTCATCCGTTGCTCATCAATTTGCTAGAGCGGGCACCAGTAACGTTTCCATTATGAGACTTGTTACTGTTTTTGGCATATTGAATACACCACGAATAGCTTGCCAGGCTCTGCTGTGGGGGCAAGGAGTCGAACCCAGGTTGGCTGTATGCAAGGCAAATGCCCTACCCGCTGTGCTATCACTCCAGCCCATCTATTGCTGAAGTCAACTTGGATTCCAGAACATGAAACTGAGGTAAATGCTTAAGGTTTAGATCCTGACTCTCTCAAGAGCAAGAACTGGGGAGCAGACACAGCTACATGTGCCATGTGTGATACACACACTTACTTACAACTCCCTACAATGGCTCAGCTTTGAGTAGCCAGAGTGTAGTATTTAGGAAAATGCCCCATAACCGTATAGTGCCTACTTTAGAGGGACCCTCACAACAAGGCGAGGGTGGGAGAGTTGTAATCTCGATCACATCCTTAAACATCCTCCATAACAGGAATCCTGAAAATTTCCCCAGATACAATTTAAGGAATAAGACACTTAGTCACACATGTTCATAGTCCCCAAACTTCTACATAGATGGGGTGTAATGATCTAGAAAGGAAGGAGTAATGGATTCAAGCCTTTTTGCCTCTGTTTACAAAAATATTTGTGGTTTTTTCACATAGTACGCCATATGTGAACATATGTATCATATACATATACTCACAAACATGCAATTATGTTATTAACATAAAAGTTCTATGAAAGAATATATGTGGCATGTGTCAATCTCTTCAACATACCCTGCTTCGTTGCACTGAGAGATTTCAGTCTGTTTTATTCTTAAAACATTCTTACTAAGCCTCACGAAGTATTGCAATAGTCTATCAGCTGGAAAACTGCAGCCGGAAACACAAGGAAGACAACCTGGATTTATGATCACTGGAACGCTGGGTAAGTCCCCTGGGATCTTTGGGCTCAAAATAAACTCCCCAATATGAAAAGCGTGAAAACTTACCACAAATCATGGGAGTGTTCATAATCACCAATTACGAAAACCTTATTTATGAAAACCTAATCTCTTGAGAGAACTCCCACCATTGGCTCTTTCTCACCATGGCTGTGACAGAAAATTCTGGAAAGAGTTATTACCGTAGGAGGAACTGTTGAAGAGCTCGATGTTGAAAAAGGCGTAGTCTCCGCTGGTCATCCCATGCCTGTGCGCCGCCAGCATGATGCTCCGGACGGTGTCGCTGCTCGCACACAAGATCACAACTGGAGAGAGAGGAACAAACCACACGGTGAAACATCCCTGCCCAGACACAGAGGACAACCAGGAGCTGAAGTGGGGGCAGGGAGCCGGGGGGGGGGGGGGCGGCGAGGGGGAGGGGGAGGGCGGGCAGTGGCTGACAAGGAGCAGAGATTCTCCATCCTCCTAAAGAAACTGCCTGCAGATTACTGATTAATTACAGAAGGGAGGATGGTAACTTCCAAGTGGAGAAACCCAACTAACCCACCACATCATGGAATGAGCTGCCTCGACCATCACCACCACCATTTCTTTTTTTAATTTTTCTTTTTGGGTCACACCTGGCATTGCACAGGCGTTACTCCTGGCTTTGCACTCAGGAATTACTCCTAAGGGTGCTCAGAGGACGATATGGGATGCTGGGAATCAAGCCCAGGTGGGCTACAAGCAAGGCAAACTCCCTACCCGCTGTACTATTGCTCCAGCCCCACCACCACCATTTCTACCACTGCCATCACCATCACTGTCAGTACAATCACCATCACCACCATTACCATCACCACCACCATCACCACCACCACCACCATCATCACCACCACCATTACCACCACCACCACTACCATTACCACCACCACCACCACCATCATCACCACCACCATTATCACCACCATCACCACCACCACCACCACCACCATCACCACCACCACCACCATTACCACCATCACAACCATTACCACCACAACCATCATTGCCACCTCCACCAAGCACAATAAACAAGCTTCTTAAGGCAACACAAACAGGACCTAAACGTCAGCGTGGACAAATGTGCATCCAATCAGAGAAGGCGGCCACAGCCCCATCCTGGGGAGCGGCCAAAGAACAGCCGGCCCCTGCTCTTGAGAGCAGTCTATTTCATGACAAATAAGACAGGCCAAGGAAGCATGCTGGACTGAAGAAGAGGTCGAAGACCGGAAAATTAAATTCAGTGGTGACCCTCAACTGAATCCTGACCTGGAAAAATAAATACAGAAGTTTTGCTATAAAAGGCATTATTGAGGGTCTGGAGTGATAGCACAGTGGGTAGGGCATTTGCCTTGCACGCGGCCGACCCGGGTTCGATTCCCACCATCTCATATGGTCCCCCAAGCACTGCCAGGAGTGATTCCTGAGTGCATGAGCCAGAACTAACCCCTGTGCATCGCTGAGTGTGACCCAAAAAGAAAAAAAAAAGGAATTATTAAGGTAACTGGAGAAATGTGAATAAGGGCTGTCAATTGAATCATAGCATTGAATTGTGTTAAAAGTTGTCATTTTTCATAATTATATAAGTTATATGAGTGAATATCCTCATTTTTAGGAAACATCCTTGAATATGTATTCTGGGATAACGAAGCATGATAGCTATGCTCATATGGTTCCTATCAAGACAGCGATATTTTTGTGTCCATCTATATGTGTGTGTCTATACATACATATACAGATATAGATATATTTGGGGGAAGAAGGGAGGAAGGAAAGGGGAGGCAGTGAGAGCGAGGAAGAAGAGGGCAAGGAAGAGGAGGAAATAAAAAGGATGGGAGGGGAGCAAAAGGGATGGGAAGACAAAGGTAGGAAGATATCCCAACTGCTAAAGCATGTATGTCCTAATAATAACAATTGGCAAAAATCTAGGTGAAGACTTTATTCTTTCTTATATTGTTTCCAAAAGTATAAAATTATTTTAAAATATAGCTGCTGGTTTTGTTTTAATGTTCAAATAGTCCCTGTCTTCTCTGGAGAAGCCCCTGCTCTCTCCTCACATGAATCTCTCTAAATCCTGCCCCCCCTCATATTTTCTAATTAAATGGCTTTACTTCACAAAAGATAAAGACAGAAAAATAAATAAATGCTTCAAACAAAGCACCAGATTTGCTTATTAAAAAAAAAAAGATAAAATAAGCCAACCACGTTTTATAGTAAATGCACGGTAAACAGTTTCCTGAAAAGGTCAGTTGAGGGGCTGGAGCAATAGCACAGCGGGTAGGGCGTTTGCCTTGCTCGCGGCCAACTGGGGTTCGATTCCCAGCATCCCATATGGTCCCCTGAGCACCGCCAGGAGTAATTACTAAGTGTAAAGCCAGAAGTAACCCTTGTGCATCACCAGGTGTGACCCAAAAAGCAAAAAAAAAAAAAAAGTGAACTGAATAACTTAAGGGCAAACATAACCCAGCTGGCAAATCTGAGACTGCGGGGAACAATATTAAGGTGAAGACATTGTTCTGACGCCCACGGGCCAGTTCCCAGTCCCTTCCAGGGCGCTAAGAGCAAAGCACCCCTTGACGTTAGAGGTTTTGCACAGCTCCAGAATATCGCTGTCCTGTGTCCCAGCCTAACCAGTTATTAGGATCCTTGTGGCTGGCCCTTCTGTGCAGAGGCATGCATCAAGCCGACGGGAGCCGCTGGCGGCCTGGGCGCTGTGCGCGCACGCGTTATCACCCAGCGCGCCAGCCCTCCGAGATGTGTGCGCTCTTTGTAAAACAGGGGTGCTGAAAGACGTCAAACCAACTGCGAGCTGCGCCAAGGCTGCCTTGGCAACCTGCTCGGAGCAGCGCTCGCCTTGTTGATGTTCCATTTGCTGCCCGCATTCACTCTGCACCTTTTATCCCGGAGACGCTGGCATTTCTTACTACAAAAGGGCTTGCTGTACAGCCCCAAAGCTCTGTGGGACAAGAGTTTTGAGACCGAGACAAAACTCCTCCAAGGTCTATAGTTGTGTATTTGTCCTGGACGCATACAGTTTTACGTATGTGTTTTATTTATTTGGGGGGTAAAGAGTCAAATTCCAAGGTGCCGCCGTAAAGATGCTTGCAAAGCCACTCACTGTTCCTTACCACCTCTAGACGCTGCCTCCCCACCCCTCCACCCCCCCCCCCCACACACACACACTTTTTGCTCCGATTTGATGCTGACCCTTTGCTTAAGAAAACAGCCTAGAACAGTCCCACCGAACAGCCAATAAGTGACTGTCCGGGGCTGAGCCAGCTTAAAGAGTGTGGATTCCAAAGGAGGCGGCAACTCCAGGTCACCCCTAGAAAGTGCAGCTGGGCGGCTCTCAGTTTCTTAATCCATTGATCACAGCCCAGGGCCTGGCCCTAAACTCCCATAAGCACACACTGTTGCTGCCCACAGAGGAAGAGGCAAATCCGTGCCAGTGGACGGAGTCCAGAACACAGATATACCAGATGTTCAGAAACGAAAGTCACCTCAATAGTATGAGGACCACAGTGATGACAAACATGGGGGAGGAAAGGTTGTTTTTGTTGCTTTTCACATCTTTTCCATGAGAGGGGATTGTTTGTTAGTTTTTGAGCCACACCCAGTGGTGCTCAGAGCTTACTCCTGGCTCTGTGCTCAAAGATGACTCCTGGTGGACTTAGGGGGTCATACAGGATGCCAGGGAATGAACCAGGGTCAATTACAAGCAAGGCAAGCATCCTACCTGCTATACTATCACTCTGACCCAATCACAAACATGTGTTGGCCAGCATGCACTTGGGCAGGGGGAGCCACGCCAGGAGCAGAGGGGATGTCAGTGATGATGGAGTCAGGGTCAGGGAGATCTGTTGGAAGATTCAGAACTCCAAAGGTGCCCAGCCCTGCCTGTCCCCTAAGCAAGCACCAAGGCGATTCTCCATAGCCATCACCATCAGTACTAACCTATTTTGGAAGGACACATTCTTTTACAAATGTCGATATCTGCCTGGACTGTGCAAGAAAACTCAGGGCAGCACTGTGTGTATCTAAGCAGACTTTTATTAAGTTCATCCTTCTTGAGTGACCATCCACAGTCTTTCAATTTCAGTTGGAACAAATTCTTACAGAGGTTTGCAAAGTGATCAGATGCAGTATCCACCTAGAATTGTAAGATATTGCCTGATTTCTGACAAGCGTTTCATCCAACAAGTATTTTTAGCAACCTACCTTTAGACAAGCTATCAGAGGGTTTTCAATAGTTTTGGTTATTAAGCCAAGCTCACAGATACAGAGAACAGATTGGTGGTTCCTCTTCCAAAGGCAGCAGGTGTCAGCCCAAGGAATGAATAAAGGAGGTCAAAAGATACAAATCTCAGTTATGAGGATGCAGTGCATAGCCCAGGGATTAGTTAATAATTCTTTATTTTTCTTTTTTCTTTTTGGGTGATACCCAGCGATGCTCATGGCTCTGCACTCAGGAATTACCCCTGGCAGTGCTCAGGGGACCATTTGGGATGCTGGCAATCGAACCCGGGTCAGCCACGTGCAAGGCAAACGCCCTACCCACTGTGCTATTGCTCCAGCCCCAGTTAATAAAGAATTATTATTCTTTATTATGCAATAATTCTTTATTGCATATCTGAAAGCTTCTCCAAAAGCAGATCTTAAAAATTCTCATCACAAAAAAAAAAGTATCTTTGTTTGGTGATGGATTTTATTTATTGGACGGGTGGAGTAAAAGGGATTTGGGGGTCATACCCAGCAATATTCAGGGGTTACACCTAGCTCTGCATTCAGGAATTACTCCTAGCAGTGCTAAGAGGACCATATGGGATGCCAAGGATTGAGCCCTGGGTAGGCTGTGTACAAGGCAAACTTCCTACCCACTCCAGCCTCTGGTGATGTATTTTAACAGCCTTACTGTGGTGACCATTTTGCACGATATACAAATATCAAACCATTATTTTGGACCATTGGAACCAATATGACTCTATGTCAGCATACCTCAACTTAAAAATAAAACAAAAAAAATTTTAAGTAACCTTTGCTTTCTACTCACATGTCATAAGTTCATGTCACTAGTGTATTTTGCATACTTGTAATAAAAAGCACAGTGACATAAGCAGTTTTGGGGGACAGACAGTAAATGCACACATGTGGGAAATTTGCAGTCATACTCAGAGGTAAAGCAGCTGCCAGCGATTACTAATAGTCAGTAAGATTTATAGAAAGAAAAAGACAACATGGCCAACCCTATTTCAACCTGCATAAGTAGAGGTCAAATAAGATTCTTTATGGGGCTAAGGAGAGAGAAAGCAAGCACACAGCCAAGCCAGGTTCAATCCGCACTCTCCCATATATGGTCCCCAAGCTTCAAGCCCCACTAGGAGTGATCCCCGAGCACAGAGACAGGAAGAAACCCTGAGTATAGCTGGGGGTGTCCCCCCAAAATTAAAAGTCCTTTCTCATGTATTTAAGTATCTAAATAATGTATTTTAAATTCATTATTTAAGTAACCTAAATAACTAAATTGCAATATTTGGTGAAATTGCACAACTTCTAAAACAGGGTATTAGTGCAATTCACATGTCTGAACAGATTTTACAGCATTCTGCTCCATTTCCTCCTCCTTGCCAAAGACTTAGGGGTATCTCAGGTCACACACACACATACACACACACACACACACACACACACACACACCTATCTGATTCACATTTCTTCTAAACAGACATTCACTATTGCAGGACATTCGTGCAGTCACTCACAGAGAAAGCAGTGCAAAAGGGTGTCTAGAGAAATCCATTCAGAGAATCAAAAACCTTTCTGCTGGCACAGACAAGTTAGGGAATAATGCTTTCTCCATTTCCATTCGGACCATCTCTGATAGGCAACTCTCCTTGTCAGTCACTGTATCTTCAACTCTTCCTCTCCCCCCTACTCAGTCCCAGAGGCAAAGGAGTGAAGTGTCTGATCAGTGAGTCTGGAAGAAAGAAATCTGCACTCTGGCCTCCTTCCTCTCTCTTTCCTCCTAGAAGTATGTCTGCTTGCAGGCAGCCCACTTTCACCATGTGTAAGGGGCATCTGCCGCTGATGGGCACTAATTGTCAATCAGTGAGTGGATGATCAGGCAAGGTGGGCAAGGAGGACGGAGAGTAATAAACAAGCCCTTTCAGAAATAGAGCTAAGTCCAGGGTCTCAGAAGGTCTTATCTATAATAACAATCATGTTTGGGGGCCAAAAAGCTGGCCCTGAGGGCTAGAGCACGTGCTTTGCACACAGAAGCCCTGAGTTCAACCACCAGCACCACAGGGTCCCCCAAGCACCACTGGGAGTAGCTACCGCAGGATCAGCCCCTCGGTACCACCAGGTGTGCCACCCCCCAAAAAAAGACAATATTTTAATATTATCCATCTTACTCCTGAAGCTATCTTCCATTTAAGCAGAAGCGGGGGGGGAGGGGGTGGAGGAGGGAAAATGCTGCTTCGTGGAGGCAAGGCACCTTGTGTGAGTCTTACAAATTAAAATTGTGGCAAAAAATGAAAAATCTAAACTATTAGTACTCTAGGAAAGTCAAAGAAACATCGAAGAGGAACACACAGTGTGTGTGTGTGTGTGTGTGTGTGTGTGTGTGCGTGCGCGCGCATGCGTGCGCACACACACGTAAATTTTACATTTACTCACTTAAAATTTTATGTGTGTAAATTTTTTTAAAAAGTAAGAAAAGTAGAATATTGGGCTGGAGCGATAACACAGCAGGTAGGGCACTCAGCTGACCTGGGTTCAATTCCCAGCATCCCATATGGTCCCCTGCACACCGCCAGGAGTAATTCCTGAGTGCATGAACCAGGAGTAACCCCTGTGCAATGCCAGGTGTAACCCAAAAAGGAAAAAAAAAAGGAAAAAAGTAGAATATCAATCTAGGAAATCTAAAATCTAAATAAAATAAACTCTAGAAAGGAAAACAGAGAAAATGAAAGAAATAAAAGAAATAACTTAAGAACAGGGCTAAAGGGTTAATGGGGAAATGAGGAAGGAAGGAAGGAGTTAAGAAATTTTCCAGGGGCCAGAACAATAGTCCAGTGGACAGGGCACTTGTCCTGCATGTAGCTGACCCCTACCCTGGCCCTGCCCAGCACGACCATTCCTGAGTGCAGAGCCAGGACTTAACCCTGAGTATCACCAGGTTTGACCCCAAAACAAATAAATAAATAAATAACTTTCCAGAAAAGAATAAAAATAAAACAGGCAAAGAATTCGAGCTCATTTAAGTTTTCTAATAACAGCATAGAAGGCTATTTTGAGGAAAAATTATTTTCAATCTAGAATTTTATATTATACAATGATAGGATAGGAAGAAGAAACTTTCCATCCAGAGATATCTCAAACTTTATCCATTATTTCTCAGAAAGTTTCTGCAGGATGTATTCCTCCAAAACAAGAGCATAAGCTAAGAAACAGGAGCACAGAAGAATCCAGCCAAGGTGAGAAACTCAGGAGGACCCTGACAGAGGATGGTAGAGAGGCAACTGTGCGGCATCCTTGGATAAATAACCAAACTAGAGCAGCTCAAGGAGGTTTAAATGAGGTTTAAAATGATGACTGGTAAATGAGTTCATGGTAAGTCCACAGAAAATAGACAAAAATAGATTTTTTTAATCTTTGGAGATTGGAGGGGTGGGGGTGGGGAGAACAGTAGGGCAAGAAAAGAAATGTTATTATAGCCCAGCTGTATAGCATTTAGAGGGCAATCATGATACCAAAGACTGTACTAATCAAAAATTCTGGTGTGATCATATTGACTGAATGATGAGAAGGAAAAATTGAACTTGGCAAGAGATAAGACCTAAGATTGAAGAAATAGAAATAAACAAGTTATTTAAAGGGATGAATACAAATACCTACAGGGAGAGCTGTAATATTTGAAAATAATTCCCTTTGGAAAATGAGCAATGAAATGAAAGTAAGAGACAGAAAATACTTGTTTATTATATATCATGCAACTTTCTGGCTTTTTAAGCCAAATAGTTGTACAATTAACTTTGATTTAAAAAAATTAATAAATCTAACTTTAAAAATTATTTTCTCTAGTATAGAAACATCTCAAAAATTAAGAATTGGGCTTTCATGATCCAGTAATTCTATTTCTTGGCATCTACCCCAAGAGCTCAACAACAGTATCTCAAAAGGATATCTGCATTATGTTCACCGCAGCACCATTCACAGTAGCCAAGACCTGGAAACGATCTAAGTCTCCAAGAACAGATGAGAAGGTGAAGAAACAGTGATGTGAAGCTGGAGCGACAATACAGCAGGTAGGGCATTTGCCTTGCAAGCGGCCCACCGGGATTTGATTCCCAGCATCCCATATGGTTCCCTGAGCACCACCAGGAGTAATTCCTGAGTGTAGAGCCAGGATTAACCCCTGTGCATTGCCGGGTGTGACCCAAAAAGCAAAAAAAATAACATTTTTTTAAAAGAAACGGTGGCATATATAGACAGTGGAACACTACTCAGCTATAAGTAAGGTGACATCAGGCAAATGTGCTGCTATATGGGTGGAACTAGAGGACATCGCAGGACTCAAGTCAGTCAGAGGGTGAAGGACAAATACAAAATGATCTCTCTGGTATGTGGGATACAAAGAAACATAGTAAGGGAATAAAAAATGGCCAAAGGTAACAGACACAAAATTCTGTCTACAAAACCAAGTATGCTGGAGGCTTGGGGGGAAGCAGGGAGTGGGGGGACTTAGAAATTGGTGGAGACACAATGACACTCTGGTGGTTGGAACTATATGTCTAAACCATCTTGCAAATCGCAGCTTTTTAACAAAATTGGAGGTGAGTGTTTACTCAGGAGTGGGAGGCATATCTCAAATGGCTGCAGTGTATGTCTGGCACGTACAAGGCCCCAAACTCTATCCTTAGCACTTTATAGACCCTGAGTACCCCTAGATATACTATTGGAGGTTCCTAACCACTGGCCCTGAGCAACACTGCCTCACTGGAACCAAGTCTTGAACTGGCTGCCCCAAACAGTCCACCCCCCAAAATGTTTTTTTTTCCTTTGCTATATATTAATCGTTGTTTGCCAAAGAGACTGAATCTTTACTTCAGTTGTTCATAAAATCCCTTCCATTTCATTTCTATACACTGTTCTCCTCCTACCCCCACTGCATTTGTTATTTACTCATTATGAGTTCTCTGTTTAGAAACTCTGATCAACCACTGTGTCATTTACCCCAGACTTATTCTAAAAATAAATGACTCTGACTGATTAAATACTGTTATCGCTACAGTTGTCATGCAGGCCCAGATTAATAACATGTTCATAACTAAATGGATAAGACCACACTTCATCCTATGAAGGCACGTCTAGTTCTATATCTTAGACAAAACTCTAGCTTTTGTTACTTGAAAAACTATTTTTCATTAGCAATAACCAGGCCTCAGATAAACCTCATTGGTTCACACACTGAAACCAAGCAAAAGCTTAAAAGTGTTATTCTTTTTAAACCACCCATTTGAAAAGTGAGTTTGTCATTGAGAATAGAATATTGAAGACTATATATGACTCTATAATTGAATCCCTTTGATATAAAGATATTTACCTATATTTGTTCAGACAGCCGTACTTATCTCAATGATACATGTTGTCTAAGAGAAAATGCTTAAGTTACTGACTTTGATGGTAAATCCCTAAATGAAAGAATGGCGGGTATCCCTTTTCGCTCCCATTTTCTCTCCAAAAGCAGAGTCAAATGAGTTTTTATTGTACTATTTCAAGTGGAAGCTTTTCAGTTTTTACACTTTTGGGAGCTCCTAAGAGATGCTCATAGGGACTTGGGGCCATTCCTTGTGATTCTCTGCCAACGGGGTCATTGCTTCAAAGCAAAGGCTCAAGGGCAGGGGCCCTGAAGTGTTGGGGGTTCATAAGGGTACCCCAACAGTACTGGGAGGAGGTGTCCAGGGCCACACCAAGCAATGCTGAAGGCAGACAGAGCATGTGGGTCTAAGGATTTGACCCCATACCCAACACTCCTGTACTATTTCTCCTCCCCCTGGCCCCAGCATTGTCACCCTCTAAAAGTGTTTTCCACTTTGAGAGATTCAAGCAAGATGATCTGTTTTAAAGACAAACTGAGCCCCCCCCCAATTCCCCAAAGAATAAAACATTTTTCCCCTGGGGGAGGCACACACCTGGGGGTGCTCAGGGGTTACATCTGGCTCTGCACTCAGGAATCAGTCAGTCCTGGAGGTGCTCAGGGGACCCTATGGGATGCTGGGGATCCAACCAGGTCACCAAATGCAAGACAAACACACTACCCATGGTACCATCGTTCTGGCCCCAAGGGTAAAACTTTCCTCTGTTTGGAATTTTCAAACACCAGTTATATTTTAACACTTGTGTGAGTCTAAACGAGCACCACCACACATCCCTGTGAAGAAGAGGGGTTCTCCTCTGACCTTCCTGATTCAGAGACCAGGAAATCAGGCAAAAAGAAGCTCAGTGACCACCACAGGCCATACCACAGGCGGGAGAGAGACTGACTCAACCTCTCCTCTCAACCAGCTCCTTCCACTAGGATGACTGTCATAAATGTGTTAATAACAAGAACAAAACCTCACGTTCACTGGGTACTTAGTGCTTGTTTGGCTCCATTTCAAGGCATTCCAGTTTGTTTGCTCAGTTAATCCTCCCTGCAATCCCAAGAGAGGAGCGTTCCTAGGACCCTACTTCAGGCGGGGGCAGGGAAGAGAGGTTTAAAAAAGAAGCTCCCCCAGCCAAGGAACTGGATCATGCAGTCAAACTCCAGGATCCCCTGTACTGAACCCCTTTGAAAGCCCATTCAAGGCTAAAGGTGATGGTTAAAAAAAAAAAAAAAAAAGAAAGAAAGAAACACCCGAGTTTTGTAATCAAGCAACTTTCTCTCTGGAGAGTAAGTAGTTCTCGGGTAAGGGGGGCGGGGTGTAAATTGAGAGGAGACGCTATTTTGTTCCATATTTCTGAACATCGGCCAAGTTCCTGTTGAAAATACATTTTAGAAGAAGTATGAGGTAACTTTATCACCTGTAAAATACACAAGGTCGTACGAGCAATCTTCCAACGCCAAATTCAAACTTGGTAAGGAAAAATTTTAAAAGGCGGAGGGATGCGGGGAGGGGGGCAGCTCGATAGCGTAGTGGGTGGGGCACTTGCCTTACATTTCACCGGCCCAGTTTGGGGCTCCCCGGAATTCCCTAATGGTCCTTCACCCCAGCATGCCAGGAGTGATTCCTGAGTGCAGAACCAGGAGTAATCCCTGAGCACCGCCGCCGGGTGTGGCCCCAAACCATAAATAAATAATTAAACAGCGAAGAGACTGTGGGGAAGAGTTTTGGGGAACTGAAACCCGTTTCTGCAGCAGGCTGTGTAGATCACGCCCTCTGAGAGCCCAGGCCCGACTGCAGGACGCCCCCTTACCCCCACCCCACTCCGCGCGCGCGTCCCCCGGGCCTCCACCGTCCCAGCCAGGCTGCCGGGCGCCCCACCACCCCCCCCCTTTAGTTCGGCGGCCTCGCTTGGAGCAGGGATCCCGGCTCAGGGGTCCCCGCTGTTCTGCGGACTTGTGGGAAGCGGCAGCTGACGCTCCGCAGGCGCACGGGCAGCGCCGGGACTGCACCCCCATCCCCTGCCTGCCCCCGGAAATCATCAACTGCTGACTCCCCCGGCCTCAAGGAATAGGGTTCCCCCCGCCCCCAGTCCAGGCGGCGTGAGGTCTGCAGGGGATCTGCAGAGACTGAGCGGAAAAAAGAGACGTGGGTTTCTCGCCCCGGTCTGGCGCGTGCGTAGCGGGGTCCCAGCGCCTGTTTTCCTTAATCAGCCTGCCCCGCCTGCCCGCCGCCTGGCAGAGAGAGGCGCGGATTGCCTGGAGTTCGAATGCGCCAAACCTGGCCTGGCCCTCCAGCCATCAACACCTCCCTCGTCTTCACTCTCAGAAGGGCGTTCACCGGGAGTGCGGGAAGAGGAGCGGGTGGCCGCAGCGCCAACCTCCCTGGCACCTCTGTCCACCCTCACCTGTTCCTAAGTGCCCCCGCCTCGGGTGCGCTGTTCCCCGTGGCCGGCGCCCAGGTGCCCTGCAGTGCCAAGTCACGGACCAGCCCCCCGAGCTAGGCCCCTCTCACCTTGGTGCAGCGAAGCTTCTCCCATTTGCCCATCCCGTGGCAACCCAGGAGCGTGAGCGTCGAGGGAGCTCAGAGGCGGAATTCCGGGAGACTTGTGCACCCCAACCCTGACCTCAACCTACAGGGACCTGCCCCTGTGCTGGGACCTCAGCCCGCCGTGCCTCAGTCTACTGGGCAGTAAAGTGGGCTGCCAGGCGGGCTTTCGCGGTAAGGGTACCGGCGCCCCCCCCTCAAGTCCCCGCCTCTCCTAAGGCTCTCTGGAGCGATATCCATCCCCCTCCGCCTTGAGCACTTGACACAGTTTGGTTATTATTGTATCACCCCCCCCACACACACACACACACCCCTACAGGGCAAAAGGGAAGGAAGAAAGAAAAAAGCGGAGGTGGGGAGGAAGACTTGGGCAGCACCCGGGAAAGAGACTGGGCATCGGATTGTCCTGGACGTGCGCGACGCGCGACGGACAACCACAAGCAGCTCCTTTCCGAGGGGACTGCGCGCCCGCGGAAGGTCTGAGAAAGGCGACACAATGAGCTCTCAAAAGAAAAGTTGAGACCAGGGAAGGGTCGGTCCCGGACGGAGACACTCTGGACCTGAGCTGGCCAAGTGGTCGCGCGGACCCCAGAACGTCAGCTGCTCTAAGCAGGACGCACGTCGGGGGAAGGGGAGGGGAGAAAGAAAAAAAGGAAGGAAAGGAAAAGACTGGGTAGTTATTGGGGTCTCCGCATACTCAGAGACCCGGGAGCAGGACGCTCACCAGAATGCACCCCGAAACGGCCAGCTGGGTGCGGCAGGAGGGGGAGCGGGCAGGAGAAAATCCTCCCACGGTTAAACACCACCTGTCCGACCCAGGCTCGCGCCAGTAGCCAACCTAAACGCCCCTCCCCGCCCACCCCCATCCCCACCCCTGCTCCTCCACCTCCCCGGGACCCTCTACTCCCAGCCCACCACCTGGACGCTCGATCATCCAAGTCTGCATGGGCACAGAGCACACTCTCGGACGAGTTCCCGCGCCCGCGCGCGCCCGCCCTGGGTTCTCCCGTGCCGCAAGGGGCAGTGGGGTTCGAGGGCCGGGTACGGAGAGCCGCTGGTCGGGGCAGGGGGTCCGCGGCACGCTCCCGCTCACCTCGCTCATTGGCCTGGATGTTGCGCACGATGTCGTCCAGGTCCAGGTCTTTGGTCTCGTCGAAACTGTAGGAGGAGGTGTGCAAGCCCTCCTCCTGGAAGACCTCGTGGACCCCCTCGAGGGTGAAGTAGCAGTTCCGCTCCAGTTTGTCGTCGTTGTAGAAGAGCGCGGCGCGGCTCCACTGGTGGTGGCGGAACAGAGCGAGCATCATCTCGCCCATCTTGGCGTAGGCTGGCGCCACGCGCGTGAGGTGCGAGTACTCCGTGTCCTTGTGCTGGAAGCCGGCGGCCAGCGCCCCGGCCGACAGCATGGGCAGGTCCCAGTGCGATGCCAGCCGGGCGACGGGCGCCGCCGCGTACTCGCACACCGGCCCCAGGATGAGATCGGGCTTGGCGCCGCGAGCTGCCGCCACGCGGTCCACTAAACGGAAGAGCGCGCCGTTGCCGCAGCCCGAGTCCTCGTAGGTCACCTGGAAGTGGGTGCCGGGCGGCAGCCGCCACCGCCCGGTCCCATTGCTCTCCACGCTGCGGAGCGCGTACTCGATGGCCGGCCGCACCCGGGCCTGGGAGAACAGGTACGAGTTGTCCTGGGGCAACAGCACCAGCACCTCGATCTTCTGCGGCGGCAGCGCCTCTCGCTCCCGGCGCCCGGCGCCCGCGCCCGCGCCCCCGCCACCGGCGCCTCCCGTGCCGCCGGCCAGCAACGCCCAGCAGAGCAGGGCGCACGCGGAGAAGCCGAGCACCGGCAGGGACCGCATGGTGCCGCCCGAACGCTCCTGCCCTCGCCGCCGACTCGCCCGGTGACACCCGCCCACCCTGCCTCTTTCTTCCCCTCTCTTCTCTCCGAGGTCCCTGCACACCCTGAGGGCGTGCTAGGAGTGCTAGGAGAATACCCCACCTTCGGTAACTCGCGGAAAGGCAGAGGAGAGCAAGAGTCCTTCTCTGCGATACCACGAGTTTAAAAGAAAAGAAAAAGAAAAAAAAAGAGAAAAAAAAAGTTCACCGGGTGTAAACCTGTACGCCTGGAATATACTTATATACACTGATGATAAATATATATATTCGTCCTCCCTTTATATATGCTATTTTGCTTAGAGGTGGCTTCTTATTTGGGCGTTGCTAAGGTTGCTTTTGAAAGCGTATTTGTAAAAGGAAAAAAAAAAGTTAGACTTGTCCAAGTGCTTGTAATTGACGGTGCATCTCCCTCGCGTTTGATCTCATTGATTCGCGCCGGTTCCTGGATCCATGGCCCGCGTTTAAATAGCGTGGCAGCGGCGGAGCGTGTTACCACACAAGGCGCGCCGAGGCGGGCTTGTATTTCCAGCAGGGGGTGGGGGTGGGGGGGGACAGGGAGTGGTGGGGGTTGGGCTGGGGGAGCCTCTCATTAACATTCTTACATCAGGGCTCCTCCCCGCACCCCTCGGCTTCCTCCACCTCCTCCTCCCCAGTCCCTAACCCCCCGCTCCCAGCCCGCCGCGGGCCTGTGCCTTAAAGCCGCAGCGGCCCGCGCCCGCACCGCACCCGCGGGAGCCCGCGGCGCTGCCCCGCACGCCTCCGCCGGGCCCGCACGTGGCACTGCCCTCTCCGGCACCCCGCTTGGGAAAAGGATCTGTGTTTGCAGGTTCCGAAATGCACATGCCAGCCCGCGCGCACGCAGCCCCCCGCGCGCGACAACACACAAAGAAAGTGAAGGCAAGGGAGGAAAAACAGAAACGTAATTAGGCAAGGGGATGGGGGGCAGGGAAATGGGTGGTTTCGGTGCAAAAGATCATCCGTAGGTAACCCCCCTCTCCCCGCTCCCCCTACCACCACACACACACACACACACACACACTCGCTCTCACCTCTTTCTCATTTCGTCCATATTCCTCCTGGCGCGCCCCCTCGGAGTGGGCACAGGACCTTTCTGGACCCCGGCTCAAGGTCGGGGAACAAAGACCAAGGTCCCGGGGCGGACGGCCCGATGGCGGCCCTGGGACGCCGGGTCTTCAGTGTCACCTCCAAGCCTCGGCGCAGCGCCGACCTCCTCCCTGCTGGCGCAGTGTTGGGGATCCCCGCGTTGGCGCAGTGTTGGGCATCCCGGCGTCGGCGCGCACAGACCCTCAGCCGCGCGCTGCAAGCAGAAAAGCGAAACTTGTTGCTTCCCATGCCGGGGGGAAGGGGGAAACCACCGCTCAGCTTCTGCTGGGTGGTTAAAAAAAAAAAAAAAAAAAGCTTGAAACCCATCTCCAAAACGTGCTCCGGGCTTTCCCAGCTATTCCAGGTGACCACCGAGACCTTCTCCCCCCCCATCAGCACCCCCAAGTGTCCCCTGGGTGGCGGCGCACGCTCCGCTCCCCTCCTGGCTCCCGGAAATCCTCTCCTCCCAGGAGCACCATCACACAGTGCTCGGGGTCGGGGCAAGCAGGGAGCTGTTTCTGCCCCGGAGACCCGGGCCCGCGGTTCCCCGCGGCAGCCGAGACAAGCTCAGTCGGTGGAGCCGCGCCCGGGCCCGCCCGCTGCGGGACAGGTCCCAGCGCAACGTGGTGGCACAGCGAGGCCCTTAGCAACGTGGACTCGCCACATGGGGCGGGAGACTGCTGGACACTTAAGTCCAGCAAATTAAAATAAATTGGAAGTGTTTTCAAGTGGTCTTTCCCTCGCCCGGGCGTCCGAGTCCACAAATTCCGATGCGTCTCAGCCCTCCCTCCCGACGCCCTCTTTCGGCAAACGCCGGCAGCCGCCCGGTGGCCACTGCACCCACAGCGCTGTTTGATTTGGGGTTGGTTGATGGGCTTCAAGTTTTTTTGTTGTTGTTGTGGTTGTGCTTGTTTTGTGTTAGTTGTTTCGGGTGGTCTTTCCTCTACCTCCCCACCCCCACTTCGAGGACCACAAGAGCCACCAATCTCTTTTGTAACAGTTTTTTAAAAAAAGCCAACTGGGGTTCCCGGAGATGCAGCGAATAACGGCACATTCGTGTTGCTTGCTGGCACCTCCCGCTGCGTCACGACAGGCAACGCTTTAACCTTCAACCGCTCGGTCCTTGAGATTCCCAAGTGATGCGCCTGAATCTTTCAGCGGGACTTTTCTAACGCCTGCGACAACCTTCGTTGATTTATTAAGAGCTGCTGATCACCAAGCAAGAGAGACTTGAGCCCACAGTTTCGCTTCGGAATAGCTCACACACACACACTGAGGAGTGAGATTGAAGTATTCACGACCATCAAGTCTTTTCCCTGAACCCCGAGGGGGGACAGAGACCGAGACAGACAATGACTGAATCCTAAATTCCTAGGGTCTTAATGGATTTGGAAACTGGTTGCCAGGAGACAGAGAAGGAGCCGGGTTTCCTATTACGGCTGGTTCTGCCCTGTGTCTGGGGATGCGGGCCAATGGCGATAGGATTCTGCACGGGGGTTTGGCGGGGGGGGGGGGGGGGGTGTAGCATGGGCTTATGCAGAGAGTCTGGGGTTTCAGGGGCACCGAGAAGCTCCGCTCCTCCTCCAAGACGCTGCCCGGCCCCGCCGGGGGTCACCGTTAGGGCAGCGCGCTAAGGTGGGAGTATAAGTCTCTGGGGGTGCCCCCTCTCCAGTTTGTCATTCAGAATCCTGAAAAAACAAAGTATGACCAGGAAGAGCCCCTCAATTTACACAGCTGAACCCCAAAAGCCAGGGTTAGTAGGACTCTTGGTGATGTTCAAAGCACCTCTGAGAATTTCCCAATGTGCAGAAGTTAGGATTTTTTTTCCCAATGAAAATAAACAAAGATTATAAGAAGAATAGAAGAACCGAGACATAGAAGTACCTAGGTTTTAACCCTATAAATTTGTTTTCTTCCCGTCCAATTAGATTTTGCCCTCACCCAAGCAGTCTATATATATAATGGCATTCTCCAATCTTGGGCTGGAAAAGATTTTCCCCCCTGTGGCTCACACATTCGAAGCAGGTGCTTACTGAACACATTCCCAGCCGCTAGGATAGATTCTAAATTCACCCCCGTCTTTAAGACATTCCCACTGCCTGCCTGAAGAATTGAGCCCCCCCCCCACCACCACCAATTAGAAAATGAGTTATTTAAATACCTCTCCATCCCCTGAGAATATCTTTTTTAAGAAACTGGGCAAGAAATCAAGTGTGTACCCCCTATTATGCCAGGTGAAAGAGACTTTGAGACCAAAACTAAAGACCAGCACAGTTAAGAATTGTGGGATACTTTCTCACGGCTTTGACTGTATATTTTCTAACTGCATTTATTAACTTTTCTCATTATATTTACTTCGGAAGATCTTCCAGTTGTAAAAATACTTGTAGCAGTTATTTTTAATAGATCTGATGCTGTTTGAAACTACTCTCGTTCAAATTATTTTAATATTAGTGTTCTTAGCTTTTTAATTTTATAACATATATTTTAGAACATTGAAGATATGCTCATTAAAGCAGCTAAACTACTGTATAAAACAAAATGCGAAGACTTCCTGGATGGGAATTATTTTGGAAAATAAAATCGCATGGATGGATTGAAGAAGTGATTATAATGAATAGTGAATCATTAAGTAAAGCATGTTATATAGTAAACCTTCATTTCATATGTAATTAAGTTTTAAGGATACAGCACAGTCAGAAGAGTGCTAATATTTTATAACAGAATCTCTACAACATTTAAAAAATGAGTTAAACCATTTTTTATGAGTTAAATGAGTTAAACCAAGGAAGAAGAAGAAACAGAAATTACTCAGGCCTTGTTCTGGGAGAGGGCCCAACAGGCAGGGGTCAGCTGGTGAACAGACCAGGCCTGGTTCCCTTAGCACCAGGAGCTGTGGCTCAAAACTCAGAAGGAAAAAACTCCTTCCTTAAATTTTCAAATACTTTTTCTTTTCAATTTCATAAAACTGGAGTGGGGGTAAGGGAAGAAGCATCGTTTAGAAGACTGCTAACCTTCTCACTGAGTGCTTGCTCTCTATTTTACTTGCTGAATGAAAATAAAAGACAGAGTATTGCTGCAAAATACAATAAAATTGGCAGAAAGACCATGTTAGTCTTAAACACTATTAGAGATATGATGACCTTTTGTAAGATTTAGAAGTGATCTTGTCAATATCCACAAACCATTTTTTTCAGATTGTTTACTAAAATTAGGTGTCAAATTTTCCATAAAGTATTCAAGTCTTTGTTTTCTAGCTCTGTGAACTAAAATCAGTGCCTGAATGCTGATATTTCTTACCTCCAAGACCAACATATGCAGAGACATTTAGAAGCACGTCCAGGCAGAAGTTTTCTCCACTGCTTGTTACAATCTGTGTAACCTTCCCCCTTCTCCTGACAAGCTCTACAAAAAGGGTCATTCCAGATTTTCAGAAAAGAATCTCTGGAGTCACACTGTAAAATACCCTTGTGAAGCCTATAGCTTACCAAGAAAATGCCTTCCTGAGACAGAATTGTTGAAAACACACTTCCCCCTAGAGGCAGAAAAGATAAAAGAATAAACACATAATTTAAGAATGCTTCTGTAATTCAGCAAGCATTGGGATCTCTTTTTTTTTTTAACATATAGCTGATGTTTTAGAAAAAAGCATTGAAAATATGAAAGAAAAGTCCAATAAACACCAACAAATTAAATTTCAACTTTGCCTCTAGGTTTTTTTTTAAAGCAGGGACTCTATTATTGATCCCTTCTCTTCTATTACAGAAACCTATGAGTTTGTGTATGTGTGTGTGTGTGCATGCGCGCAATACCACTGTTATAATAGCAATAGCATATTCTTCTAATTAAAGTTATGATTCAATTTCATCAGACACTGCAGTTAAATGTGACCTGCAGGCTTATTTTGAAAACACAGCTCTAGTATTTTAATTTCTTTATAGTCCAAATTGTTTCTGTATTACTGTCCTCTCATGCTTCTGTTAACAATATTGTTTTCTTCTCTTTGGAGGTGTTCTGAGACAAATGAGGTTAAAAATTACTTTGGGAAAATGCAGAACTGATCTGTGACTTCACTGGGGTTCTCACATGAGATTTTCTAGGATTTATAAATAGAAGGAAGAATTCTATCATTAATATACAGACAACTTGTTTAATTTATAAATTATTCATTTTTTAAAAAACTGTGCTTCAAGGTTAGGCATACCAGTACTGACCACATGTAATTGGTTTATTTTGTTGTACATTTTGCTATTCCAAAAAGGATTTAAGGTGGCACATAAAAAGATAAAATGGGGTTTGGGGCTTGGGTGGTTAATTTCTAAGTTTTGGTTCTGGGGGTTTGGCAGGGGGAAGGGGCAGGGGATTGAGGGGCCAAGACCACACCCAGTGTGCTCAGGGGCAACTCATACCTCTGTGCTCAGGACTCACTCCCAGAGTTGCTCAGGGGACCACGTGGGCTGGGGATCAATCCAGGGTCAACCACGTACAAGACACATGCCTCCCACATGTTATCTTTCCAACCCTATAAAATGGAATTTGGGGAAAGTTTATTAGGATAAAATAAGCAATCATTGGGTCCTACTTTTTTCCCTTTTTTTCTTCTCTTGGATCCTACTTTTTCCCTTAAGCCTTTTAGTAGCCCCGAGTTTTGGCAGCAGTTGCTTCTCCCATCTGAGTCTCCAAGCTCATGACTTTATTTCCATTTCTAGGGAGGTCGGTCTGCATAGGACCCCTGTCTTCAGTGGGTTTCACTATGTTCTGGTGCCTCAAAAACATGTCTGAAGCCAATAGCTGACCGTCAGCTCCATCACTTCTGTCTCTTTTTTTGTTTCTGAAATGGAGAGAAAATGGCGCCAGATAATCTTCTCATCGGCCACCCTGCAAGTATATATATGTATATATATATATATACATATATACATATATATATGCAGTACAAAGAAAGGAGGGTTAACCCCTGGCAAGTACTGAAGTACTGTAGCCAAAAGTATATGATCTCCAGTGTCTGATGTATGACCCCAACAAGCACCATAATTAAAAATACAAGCATTATAGCTAGGCATGTATATGACCCGGATTACAGCAGTAACAACAAAAGAAACACTGAGCTGAGTGTTTCTACGAAGGCATTTTGTGAATGTGATTAAAATATATCACCAGTGGGTTTAATTAAGGAGATTATGGATTTAAGGAGATTATCGCTAATCTAGATAGGCCTGCTTAAAGACCTCAAATGGAGACTTTCCTGAGCAAGAAATTCTTTCCACGATAAACCCAACTTGTTCCTGACAAGCTGCTCACCAGATTTTAGACTTGCCTTGCAGGCCAATCACACAAGTTAACAAAGTCAATCTCTTGCTAGCTCTCTTCTATTGAGTCTCTTCCCTGACTCCTGGCTGATACAGGCACCCTCATTCACTAATCTGGAATCACGGCAAGAACTTCTGGAGTTCCCTTGCTTCTTCAAAACAATAAAACAAAAGCAATTTTGCATTTTTAAAGAATTAAAGATTAGAGTTATCACAAAATATTTTTATGTGTAGGGAAAGAGAATGAATCCTATTACATATCCATTTGCAGGCCCAATTTAGCTGGAAGGAAAAGATATAAGTCTTGGAAAAATGACAGTAAATTATTTGGTGTTTCATCAAGTAGAGACAGTGTTTGCAGTTGTCAAAACAGATGTGGGTAAACCAAACAGCCCTTGGCACTTGTTATGCAATTATTTGACTTAACAAGTTGTTTCTCCATTGCTGAAGTTAAGGAAATGTTTCTGTAAAGGACCAGACAGTAAATGCTTTAGACCTTTTTCGGACCATCCCACATCCCCACATCCATCTCAATGACTCAACTCTGCCTTTGTGGCACAAAAGCAGCCACAGACAAACGGTGACTGAATGGCTATGACTGTGTTCCACTAAAACTTTGTAGAAAGGGAATCAGTTTAGAACTGTGTGTTCTAGACTTTATATACAAAATTTTAACTTGCTGACCCAAAAATTACATGCACTTTTACATGATATAATTTGAACTAGAGAGATAGTACAGGAGTTAAAAATACTGACTTGTGTCCCACTGACCCAGGTTCAAATCTCCAGCACTGCATAGAGTCCCCTGAGTACCACCAGGGGTCACTTCTGAGCACAAAACCAGGAATAACCCCTGAATACTATCAGATATGGGAACACACACACACACACACACACACATACACCATAAATTTTTAAATCCCAGATTTCATTGCTTTGACCTACAGTGAAAGTACAACATTTGTATGATGTCATCTCAGGTGCCTGTCAGGTCACTAGCCGGAAACAATTTTGTAGGGACCTCGGCTATCTTTAATAGCTTATAGGCCATCACAATTATCAAATATTTTATGACATCCGAGGTCACCTAGAGATACAAAATGCTAAACATCTTTAGACTATTTCAAATGTATGCTTAAACTATTTCAGCCCTAGGCATTCGATTCATTGGTATAATAGTGTACACTGAATGGTATGAAGGAAAAGGTAGCTTAAATCAATTAATTTAATTAAATTAATTAAATTTTTAATTAAATTAATAGAAGAATACTTTTAAGGTTCCTGTGCAAGATAGGTTTAAAGAAAAAAGATAGGTTTAAAGAAATAAAGAAATTCATCATCTTTGCCTTAAGAAGAAAAAAGATAAACATATGCTTATGTGAAGACAAAAAAGATACCTTGAAAATGCAGAAATGATCACTCAAAAATAAGGGATGAAAGTTATCCTATATAAGTGTGCGTGTATACATATATATTAGAAGGCTAATATCCACGGCCAGGGGAAACAGGAGCTAGTAGGACTGATCAATAGTTAGAATCAACCACAAGTGGAGGGTGGGGATGGAGGGTAAGATAGAGAAGGGATCAGTATGACAATAATGGCTGGAAAATAATCATGCTGGACAAAAGTATGTAAAAAGAATATACCTGATAACTTTTCAGTATCTGTATTGCAAACCACAATGCCCAAAAGGAGAGAGAGATGGGGGCGGTGTGGGGGAGGAGCAGGGCAGGGATGGTGGGGGGGAGAGAGAGAGAGAGAGAGAGAGAGAGAGAGAGAGAGAGAAAGTGCCTGCCATAGAGGCAGATTGTGGAGGAGGAATGATGGGAGGGAAACTGGGGACACTGGTGCAGGGAAATGTACACCTGTACACCACTGGAGTGCTGGAGGGATGGGTGTTGGAATACTCTATGACTGAAACTTAATGGTGGACAATTTTGTAAGGGTCTATCTCATAGTGATTCAATTTAAAAAATTTTTAATTCATCCACTCTGCAATAAAGAACAAATTTATGCACCTTGTATATCCCTAAAAAAAGAAGGGGTGCCCATGGGTTGCTTTTTGAAGACGTAAATATGGGCTTGAAAACAGATATAGAAAAAAATCCTAAGAGAATAATTAGCATGTTAGAATTTTGGGATTACCAGAACATAGTCAGTCTAGCCTTTGTGTTTCATGGATGTGGGTGAGCCTGGCAAGCTAAGTGAACTCTGATTGGCACTGAATGAAGAGGAGGCAGGAACAAGGGCATGGTGGCTCCATCAGTCCTGGCTGTGCTACACAGTGAGGGGTTGTCATACATCATCATTTGGAATTCTTGTTCTGGGCCTGAAAGATGGTGATTTCATGTAAACAAATGCTCAGTAGTCATTTAGTGTTTGACGTAATTTTCTCAATTTAACATTTTATCAAGCAAAACTTTTATTTGAAAACTTAGTTTTACAGGAAAAGAGTATGGTGTACTTAATACCTTGGGTTCTGTTTCTGTACAATTTTTCCTTTCCGAGCAACTGATCCTTTTCTCTAGCAACCTGTGTTTCCCAGTCTCACTGTGAACAGGCACTCTCCTACTTCTCTGTTATCTTGACCTTCCAGAGCTGTGGTGGAAGTTTGGTTGGTATATGTAGGGAGCCATTTTACCTTACTGATCTTATCCTGTCACTATTTGTTTAACCGCTAGCTAACCCCATGCCACACCTAGCAAAGGTTGCCACTCCTAATCTTTTTTTTTTTTTTTGCTTTTTGGGTCACACCTGGCGATGCACAGGGGTTACTCCTGGCTCTGCACTCATGAATTACTTCTGGCGGTGCTCAGGGGACCATATGGGATGCTGGGAATCGAATCCAGGTAGGCCGCATGCAAGGCAAACGCCCTACCCGCTGTGCTATTGCTCCAGCCCCACCACTCCTAATCTTACTGATATTATCCTATCAGCATTTGTTTATTACTAGCTAAATCCCGTGCCACACCCTGCATTTCTACTGGGGGTCCTGGCACCACCTCCTCCCAACAGGGAGGTATAAATACTGTAACTGCCATAGAATAAAGGCCTTTTCTCCCTCCTCCGGGCTCTGCGTCTGTTCTTTCGGCTGCGCCCTACGAAGGGTTCTCCCTGCTGGCTGAACAGAACGAGACCTCCACATCGACTTCTACAGGTATATCTTCTACATGATCAGTTAAACTGGTCTTTGAGGGGAAGATTGATACTGTGAAAAAGCCACTCTACATATGGCTATGGATACATTTTGATCACACAAAATCCAGGAGACCTCTTGTTTCATATATCTACTCAAGTATAAAGCAAAATAGTGGATTGTTTTCTTTTTTTGAAAAAGTAAAAGCAGAGAGGAAAGAAGGAAAGAAAGAAAGAAAGAAAGAAAGAAAGAAAGAAGAAAGAAAGAAAGAAAGAAAGAAAGAAAGAAAGAAAGAAAGAAAGAAAGAAAGAAAGAAAGAAAGAAAGAAAGAAAGAAAGAAAGAAAGAAAGAAAGAAAGAAAGGAAGAAGGAAGGAAGGAAGGAAGGAAGGAAGGAAGGAAGGAAGGAAGGAAGGAAGGAAGGAAGGAAGGAAGGAAGGAAGGAAGGAAGGAAGGAAGGAAGGAGAGAGAGAGAAAGAGAGAAAGAGAGAAGGAGGGAGGGAGGGAGGGAGGGAGGGAGGGAGGGAGGGAGGGAGGGAGGGAGGGAGGGAGGGAGGGAGAAAGCTTTTTTTCCTACTGTTGATTCTAAATGTCAGGGCAGCTGAGACCAGAGCCTAAAACCTTCTTCAGAACCATTCTTATCCCAGGTCCCATTCAGACCCTATACCTTACTGATTAATTAATCAGTGAATGAGTTAAAGAAAATGCCCAAATGGCGTATATATGAGTCCAAAGAGGCCCACCAAGCTTTGTACCCCATTCTCAGTGGTGAAGAAGGCAATGTACAACATGTGTCTCATGTCAGGAAGAATGCCCCAAACAATCCAGGTCACCCTAGAATCTCGCAGAGATGACCAAAGTCCTAAACTTTTTGCAGTTAATTTTTTTTTAATCCTAGGATATACATGTGTTTGGTTGAGATTTCAGAGAAGTTTGTTGTCTTTTGACCACCTAGTTCCACTAGTGCAATTTTATCAGTTATGGGACCCATATTTCTGCAAACTGTACCAAGATAAAGAACAAGATAATTGACCTAGCCCTAAGGCTAAGCATCTAGGATGGGTACATATTCCAAACACATTAGAAGATACAGCATTCCACACTGTATCTACACTCTAATTAGCCCACTTAGCATGCTAAAGCCCATACATTAACACTGAAAATCCTGGAGAAGTACTGCAGTGCTTTAAGACCTTCAGTGTTCGTGTCTGGCAAGCTCCTTTGGAACGCTCCCTCACAGATGCTGCCAGATCCCTGCCTGCTTTTCTCAGTAGTATCAGTTAACTTTGTTCACTCCCCAGACCAGCCCTTGAGCCTCTCCATCAAATTCTGTCTCTTATTAAGGATCTCGAAGCAACGAAATGTGACATTCGTTTGGAAGGCAACTGTTAGAAAGGCAAGGCCAAGGTGTTTTGTCTTAAAGAACTTAAAAAAGTCCTTTAAGTCCTTGTCTTAAAAAAGCTAGTTCCCCGGGAGAGGAATGGGGTTTCCCCTACCCCTTATCAAAAGATCAAGGGGTATTTACAAGTTCAAAATCCTCAGCCTGGACACGCAGTACCTTCCATACCCCTCCAGCACACCCATATCTTTACCCATGTCCTTAGCCTGCTCTTGTCAGCTCTTCACCTTCCCCCCTACCCAGATCCACCCTGCAGTGACAGACAATGGAGGATTTCTTCCACACTGTCCTGGGGCTAGTGGGTGTCTTCTTCCACCAACACTCAGAGCTCTGCGTTGCTCTTGTACTGGTTTCTGAAGGAGCCAGGTCATTTCAGTCTTTGTAAACTATCACTACTGCTACTAAGTCCCTCAGCCACCAAGTCTTCCACTCCTTGTCCTCCATGTGCACTTCACCTCTAGACTCCACACAGTGATTATGCGAGTAGTTGTGTGCTACTATATAATATCAAATCCCATTCATATTCATTCATATTTATGTACATTTGGACATATGCACAAATCAACCCCCAAATGTATATCAGGAGTATGTTTTCTGAGAATAGCACTGTAGCACTGTCATCCTGTTATTCATCGATTTGCTCAAGCGGGCACTAGTAATGTCTCCATTGTGAGACTTATTGTTACTGTTCTGGGCATATCGAATACACCATGGGTAGCTTGCCAGGCTCTGCCATGCGGGTGGGATACTCTCGGTAGCTTGCCAGGCTCTCTGAGAGGGATGGAGGAATTGAACCCGGGTCAGCCACAAGCAAGGCAAACGCCCTACTTGCTGTGCTATAGCTCCAGTCCAAGTATAAATCAAATAATATAAGTTACAACTAAGGGTTCTTCCTTAATTCAATACTCCTACCTAGAATGCCAGAAATACTAGACAGACATTTTACATAGACTAAGTCATATTACATTAGTCAAAATTCTGTTTTTCCCTGGCTGATTTCTGTTCCCATCCTCACTTAGATATAAAATCAGTGCTTACTTAGGATATTTAATTCCTAGTTTATCACTTGGAGTAGAATAAAAAGGTATTTCTTGAAAACAAACTTAATATTTTTCCAAGAATAGAGATAAATTTTATTTCTTTTCTCTTTTTTTTTCTTTTTGGGTCACACCCGGCAATACACAGGGGTTACTCCTGGCTCTGCACTCAGGAATTACCCCTGTCAGTGCTCAGGGGACCATATGGGATGCTGGGATGCTGGGAATCGAAGCCGGGTCGGCCGCATGCAAGGCAAATGCCCTACCCACTGTGCTACCCCATACGGTTTAAAGAGTCTTGATAACAGACTCAAGGTCAGGAGTGGCTGGAAAGTGAGAGAACCTGATTCGGTTGGTACTCAAGACACTAGGCTGCAAGGCTTCTTCAACTTCCTTCAGGACTAACAGCCAAACAAGACACCCCAACAAACCTTATATGACTTTATTGTCTCCTTATTTTCTTAATCCCAGACAAAATTCCCTCAAATTACTATTACCAGCCCTCCTTACCAAAGTTTTCTCTTTAAGACCCATTCATCGTTGCATATAACAAAAATCATCTCCTACTAAATTAATCAGAAATAAAGGGATTGGTAAAAGGTAGGTCATCCCACAACATTTCATGCAAAGTCTTGGACTAGATTGAATGCAGACAAAAGCAAGCAAATAAAGTATCAGGAGCTAACAGGCGTCTTTAGGCCTCTACCACTGAGATGAATCAGCTTCGACTATTTTCAGGGCTTATGTCACTCTGCTTCAAGCCTCAAATTCCAACGAGAGTCTGACTGGCATCATTTGTATCCACTGTCTAGTCTGAGGCCAGGGGTGGGGGTGGAAGAGAGATGGGGCACTATGATTGGCAGTTACACCAAAACTGCATTCCAGAAAGCAAAACACAGGGGCAAGTGACCAGAATAAGAATGCAGAGGTGCTAGGAAGGCATTCGTGGGAGATCTGAGGCAGTGACTTGAGTACTTTGCAGCACCAGAGCAGGAAGATTAATACTCTTGAAAATACTCAAAGAAACACACTAGTCAGGCCAGTCCTAAAGAAACAATCCAAAATATTTAGAGCGCTGGTTCCCAAGATGAGCTCTCTCACTCAAACCAAAAGAATATTTTACAAAAACAGTTCTCACTTATCCACAGTGTCTTAAACTACAACACTACTGAGGTGTGTACAAACATAAAGCTGGAGATAAAGGTCCTTAGACCTTTATTTATTTAAATGCCATAGCACTTGTTAAATTAGAAAGCTACAACATTTTTTAAGATTCAAACGAAAGGATAAAACCAGTAACTTATTTCAGTTTCAGTTACCAGGTGGTATATTTCGAAACTGCGCGGCTGCTCCCATTGTGAATACAGAACTAATTTTGAGGTGCAGGCTATCTGGAGCTCCACGGGGCTATGCAGCTGCATGTCTTGTGATGACTCAATTCTCCCACCACTTTCATCCCTTCAGTCCGAATAAAACCTTGGGACAACAGGGCCAGGCCATTAGTTGACCTTTATTTGATGCTAAAATATCAGTGTTCATTTCCGATTCACTCACTATAATTAGAGTAGTGTGTGATTGGATGGTAATAAATCAGGAACACAAATACAAACAGAAGCAAAAAAAATTCTTGGCGGGACTCAGTTCTGAGTTGGGCACTCAGATGATCCATAACGTTGATATTGAAAGCTTGGAGTTATCTTAGAAATAGAAAGACAACATTTAAACTTTCTTTTAAAGAACTCAAGGTTGTCTGAGATCATGTCTTTAGAGTCATCACACACTGAGAAATGGTGATTTAAAGCAGAGGTATCATCTTTAACATAAATTTGTGAGCTTCTCAGATGAAGGCTTTGACTTTTGTGTGTGCGGCAGGGGAGGGGGGAGGTGGTGTGTGTGTGTGTGTGTGTGTGTGTGTGTGTGGTTTGATGGTTGTAACAATCAGTTACTACTATAAGTTCTTACATCTCTATTTGCTAGAAAATCTAACTTTACATTCTCTTTATTCATGTGTCCTCGTTAGTCTACATATTATACATAAAAAGAAAAAAAAATACCTTACAATGCCAGCAAGACAGTACAGGGAGTGCAGACGAACCTGGATCAATCCCTCAGCACTGCATACATCCCCTGAGCACCAATAGTAGTCACTCATGAGCACTGAATCAGAAATAGTCCCTGAGTATAACTGGGTGAGGCCCATCTCTCTCTCTCTCTCTCTCTCTCTCTCTCTCTCTCTCTCTCTCTCTCTCTCTCTCTCTCTCTCTCTCGCTCTCTCTCTCTCTCTCTCTCTCTCACACACATACACGAAAAGAAAAATACATTGCAGCTTCTTAATAACCTCTATTAAGCTGGTGTAAACTCTTTCTATGAATACAAAATACCGGTCCATTAAATTGTACACAAAAGCATCAAAATTGAGTTCATAGGTAGAGATTGTCATTAGACCATTCCTCTACTTATGAAATCACTAATAATTATTATCTAAGTATTTTTCTGAATCAAGGCACATGTGAGGAATTTTACTTTCTACTGATTGTGAAACAAGGCCCTTGATTTTGAAATAGTTCTGATCCAGTAAGACTAAACGACATTCTGCTCTGCTTAGAAAGAGCAACTCAACATAACCAAAGTTCACATGCACTGAATTCTGAAATAAAATCTAAAACTTATTCTAAATGATACGACTGAGAGCTTGAGGACATAGCTCCGTGGCAGAGCCCGTGCCTCACGTGTGTGAGGCTCTGGGTTTAATCTCCAGCACCACCAACAAAAATTGCATGGCTAAGTGAAATGAAGAATTGTAAACTCAAGCTTTCTGGTTTACATCCCCAGGGCCCTTTTGGAACAGGAAGCAGATTCCACTCCCTTCCAGCTGGGTTCCAGCAGCCTCCATGGCCACCCTCCGCCACTTCCGCAGACCCACCTCTTCATCTCCTGAAACGTGGGAGCTTGTGCTCTACTCATCACACCTCACACTGCTCACACAAACACCTCCTATCATTGTTGACGACGGACATGCAAGGGCACACTGGTGGTGGGATGGGCAGTAGAGTCGGTGTTGGAATAGGTAATGCCTAAACCAACCGTAATATGAACAGTTTGTTAAATCATGGTCACTGTCATCCCGTTGCTCATCGATTTGTTCGAGCGGGCACCAGTAACGTCTCTCATTGAGAGACTTATTGTTACTGTTTTTGGCATATCCAATATGCACGGGTAGCTTGCCAGGCTCTGCCGCGTGGGCTCGATTCTCTCGGTAACTTGCGGGGCTCTCTGAGAGGGGCGGAGGAATCGAACTCGGGTCGGCCTTGTGAAAGGCGAATGCCCAACAGCTGTGCTATCGCTCCAGGAGCAAATCATGGTGTTACAATAAAATTTTTCTTAAAGGAGAGAGGCAGAACATATTTTGTTTGTTTATTTGTTTGCTTTATTAAAAAGATATTTTAATAAATTTTATAAATTTATTTGTTTATAAATAAATAAATTTTAATAAATTTTTATTTTATTTTCTTAAAAAACAAATACCTCACCAAGAACACTCTATCCAGCTAGATTCTCATTCATATCTGAAGGAACAATAAAGAGTTTCATGGACAGGCAACAGATCAGGGAATTCTTGTCTTGAGATCAGTTTCGCAGGAAACATTGAAGGAGCTTCTTTAAAAGACAAGACAAATTTTTCAGCATTTTGCCACTATGGATGGCATTCACTGTGGCACTTAATAGCTACCCCGTACTAGACTAAGAAAGGTCTGTTTATTTCAAGCTTGCTAAGGGATTTCATACTTTTTTCAATAATGAATTAACATTTGTATTGAATGTTCGATGCCTATTCAAGTCATTTTTTTTACATTTATAGATGCATAACAATCTTACTAACACAGTTATTTAAGTATTATTTTGATATAATATTTATAGCATAAAGATAGTATTTCACTCTTAATGATAAAGCATAATTTTATATTTTTATATAGAACTATCCAGATCTTCACTTAAAATTTACTTAATTTTCTTCTTGCTTTCACTTAGTTATATATTTTCAGGATTTTATATTTGATATAAATATATATATATATATTTTTAGTCCTTCATTTTGGCAGCCTAATTCAGCCCTGAGATTTCAGTAGCCTCTCCTTGCTCATCCTTCTCAATGCTGACGTATTGGGGGCTCTCCCAGGGTCAGGAGAATGAGGACCATTTTTGTTACCATTTTTGGCATATAGAATACGCCACAGGTAGCTTGCCAGGCTCTGCCATCTGGGTGGCATGTTGTAACGATCTGCACACTGACAAACATGCCACACACCTTGTGCATGGATGTGGTGCTCACGTACAGAAAGTACTGGCCAGATCAACACAGTTGATGCAAAGAGTCCAGCCCTGCACCTGCCTGCATCTCTAGGCATCACCTGTTTGTTCACTTTTTGCTGGTTGGCACTGTTGCCACCCCCTCGCCACGATGGTGGTAAACCATCAAGGGGGTTTCACTCTCAAGTGAGAGAGTTCTGATGTCCATCAACAATTGAGAATCAGGGATGCTATCTCATTTGCTAAGGCGTTGAAAATCAGATGGGCCGGACCTGTAATGTGATTTGGAGATGACCACTGGACTAGAGCTGTTACCAACCAGATTCCACAGGATGTCAAAAAACGCCTGGCCACCCACCTATGAGATGGTCAGACTTCTTCATCAAGACCCTGAATTTGAGGCTCTTTATGCTCCTGGAGCGAGCAGACGCATGGGGCTAAACTAGGACGTGACAGAGACGAATGGAGATGTTACTGGCGCCCTCTCAAGCAAATCGATGAGCAACGGGATGACAAGTGATACAAGTTATATATATTTTTTATATTTTACATAAATTTTAATGTATCAGCACATAATTATTTATGCTACTATTTTTTAATTTATATACCTGTAAATATGTAAACAGTTTTTGAAAAAAAGAATTACTGATTATAAAAATAAAGAATTATAGGTTAATTCTCCATCCTGCTATTAGACCTCTTCTCAACCTAAGATATGCACTCTCAGCCTTTACATCTTTTATTTATTTATTTATTTATTTTTATTGAATCACCATGTGAAAAGTTACAAAGCTTTCAGGCTTAAGTCTAAGTTACACAATGCTCAAACACCCATCCCTTCACCAGTGCATATATTCCACCACCAAGAACCACAGTAAACCTTCCCCCCAAACCCCCACCCTCCCAGCACCCCACCCCACCTGTGTAGCTGATAAATTTCAGTTTACTTTCTCTTTACTTTGATTACATTCAAACAAAAAACTCACTATTATTGTTTGGAGTTTCCCCACCCCCCAGAGTCAGACCTGCTGGAAAGGAAGCATTTGATAATTTGTTTTCCATTGATCTTTCTTAAACATTTCTTAAATATACATTCCCCTAATATTTTACTAAGAAAAAAATTTAAGTAAAACTTATTTTGTTACCAAAAACTTTTACAGCATTTTGGGACTGAAGAGCTAGTACAAGAGTTAAGGCTCTTGCCTCGCTAGCACCCAATGCTGATTCAATCCCCAGCACTGGAGGGTCCCCTGAATACTCCCAAAAGTGACCCCTGAGCTAGAGCCAGAGTCGCTGTCTAAGGTTCCTTCCCCTCCAAAAAGAGAAAAGAATTAGAACATTTCAAGAAAGAACATTGGTAGCCAAGAAGAACTACTACCATATGCCAGAGTCTCTAAGACTGTTTAAATCTTGTATTTATTTCTAAATTCCTTAAACTATCTCCAAAAGTTTAATATCAATATTTTGTGGATAATCTAGGTGACTATCTCATGATCATGAAAACAATAAAAAATATTTTGATTGTCACAGGTAGAAACAGTCTCTTTAGTTTACAATTATGCCTAGTCAGCAAATAGCACTGAGTATATTATAAGAAAGAACAGTTTTTATATCGTCCTTATAGGAAAAACAACTACCTTGTATATGCTGGCTCCAAATGTCAGAATGATTCTGATTACAGGATGAACACAACCAGTTATTGTGCAAGGTTTAGGAAGGGAGGCTATTCAGAAACCTCTTCTTAATATTTCGTTTTATGCAAAATATAATTATCTCTAATGTTCCCATCACAAATTCAAAGAATTTTTCCTTTAATAGGAATACATTTAGTGTGAAATGTTGTGACAACAATTTATATCTCTGTACGAAAACTCCCATGAAGAAGCTGGTCATACTGAAAGAATGTAGAGTTGGGTAAGTTTAATTATTTGCACAATTTAAAATGAGTTACTAGTCGAGTAATAATGAAGAAAATGTAGAGATTCTGCATCATCTATAACTTTGAATGTCACATTTTACAGTAATCTTATACAAGGGCGGAGGAAGGGTCCTACAGGAAGGGCCATTCAGGATTTTCCTTTCCTAACTGGATCTCAAGTAGCTTGGGAGTTTAGGGTGGTGGAGAAGAATGAATAGGCTTTTCATTCAAGAATAGATAAGCTGGTATTCCAACCAGATCTGTCAAGGAATAAAGGCTTTGCCATTTATAAACTGTGTCATCTAAGGCATTTCTCTAAACAACCTAAACTTTAGTCTCACCATCCAAGGAAGAAAGAGAAAAAGCCTTAGCTCTATTCAGTCAAGGACTTGAGTCCCTTTCTGACCCTCTTGTTTGGACAAGTACTGTGACGCTTCTGACCTCTTCAGGCTTGTCTGCCTTCCAGTCAAAGGAGGTTTTAGTGGTTCACAACTATTTTCTCCCACCCAGGGGTACATGGAAATAGTTGAGTTTAGACATTGCCACCAACACTAAGGGAATCAAGATGACTAGATATGGTCTATAATGGGCGTGACAGTTCCGTACAACAAAGAATAGTTTCACTGGAAAATCCACTTGGCCCTATTGTGAAACCAGGTCCTCCTGAAGTTTGTCTCCCTCTGACATTTCAACATTTTCTTTGACATCATTGTTGCTTTACAATTATGTTGGATGAACCAGATAATTCAAACCAGATCATTCAACCCAATAATTCACAGACCATGCCACACATGAGCATGTTTATCAAAATAAAGAACTAGGGAGTAAAAAATATGGTCTTTTTTATTTAGGACTGGAGAATTCAAAGCAAATATAAGGTTTTGAGACAGAGGCCTTGCTAGAAAGAGTCATGAGTTCATTGAACAGTGAGATGTCGTCTTAGCCATGCAGTTTAGGTGACTTTCTCGCTATCTACTGTAATCTGCTGGACCACCTTCATAGGTGAGGTTCTCACTGACTTCAAGGTCATTAAGTGACACAGCATGACTTCAGTTCTGGAAGCAGCTGCTTACAGAAGCTAAAGAAAACTCTAATTTCACGAGTAGAGTCACAGGTCTGCTAACATAGGATTCCCCACTCAGACTGGACAGGAGCTCTCTATTGCTTCTTTTTACATAAAATAGAACTTAAATTTAGTTCCAGAGAATTCTTTTCTAGTCTAGGTTAGTTTATTGGGTGCGTGCCTTTAGTCTGAATATTTGTATGTATGTCTAAAATAATGAAGATGGGCAACATAAAGAATATATTCAAATTTTATACTTTGGGCCAAAGACAAGATATTTGCAAACCCCCACAATACACATATATGTGTATATATATATGTGTGTATATATATGTATGTATATATATGTATATATATATATATGGTCCCCCAAGCACCCCCAGGAATCACTCCTGAGCTTAGTTAAGCCAAGAATAGCCCTTGAGCTCTAAACCCCAAAAATATAAACAAGTAAATAAATAAATGATTTTTCAGATGTTGTAGAAATAATAGGGCTAGGGTGTTTGCCTTGTATCCAGTTGACCCTGGTTCAGTCCCTCACACTGCCTATGGTCTCCTGAGCACAGCCCATGAGTGTTGCCTGAGCACAGAGCCAGGAGTATTGGGGTGTGGCTCAGACACATTCTCTCCACCCAAGCCCCATTCCTGGCCAAAAAAAAAAAAAACCTATACCTTGTTCCAGCCTTGTTCCCAGGCCCCACCAAGCTGCCTTTAGATCATACAGTTCAGGGAATCCTGACCCCGGGGGTTTTTGCACACCTCCCCTTGTTAGCATCCAGGCCTTAAAATTAGTCCTGGCTTTGCTCTCCGTCCTCCTAGGATGACGACCAGCTATCCACTCAATCCTCCACCTCACCCACTCCCGCCTCCTGCCCCAGGCCAGAACTCTTTCCAGAAGTTGGAACTGGAAGTTCAACTAGGAGTGGAAATGTCCGATGCTATCAGGAGAAAGTTCCATCTCCATCCCAGGACTATCAGCTGTTCCTTAGCCCCCAGAGACATGAGCACACATTTCTATATCAAGTCGAATGTACGCCAAATGGTTTGTTCAATCTTTAGTAACACCCTGCGGGGTCAGCCATAATCCCATCCAGGTCCCTCTGTTCCAAGCACGGTTCCTTGGCAGGGTCTTCCCAGCGTCGGGAAGAGAAGCTTGTGGTCTGCATGTTCCTGGACTCCTCAAGGTCTCTGCTTCAGAGAGGCAGGAGCAAGAGCGCACTCACCAGCCACCAACACGAGCGGCCAGCCAGGACCCAGCCTCTCCCGGGCTGGAGCCGAGACAGGCCCAGGACAGCACACAGCAACGCCCGCAGTGTGTAATTCCGACACATCATTTCTCTCCCTCCTCACGGTCCCACAAGGGGGTCTTTGCCCCACATTTCACTCCAAAACGCTTGTGGTGACCTATTTATTCCCCCAGAACAAAGATGACATCAGACTCCAAAATGTATATGGTCGTTTTTCTCATTTTCGGGGCCTCACCAATGTGGAGTATAACAAGTTCAAAGTTGTTTGCTACTACCTACTGTCCTAACCATTCTGCACTGGGGTACATACACTGTTGTCTTAAAAACAAAACAAATTATGACAAAGGCGGGGTGGGTGGAGGGGGGGGAAGCTCCTGTCTCAGGAATAAACATGAATATAAATTTCAGTCACCAGTTCCGGATAAACAAAGTCTACCCCTGAACCTAGACTGCTATATGTCTCTTTGGCAGGCGTGAGAAGCTTGGTTCTAGTAAAGCCAAGTCCTTCCTGAAAAGCAGATTTAGAAGAGGAAGAACGTGGGTGGAAGTGGGATTGTTGAAGACAGAAAATGAAATCACAGAGTAATTCTGCAGGGAAGCCTCAGATAAAGGAATCTAGGAGGACTTCCTTAGGGTTGTCTGGGATTGTACAGAAGGAAGGAACGAAGCCATTCATAAGAGGGTTTGACAGCCAGGGTGGAGCAGAAAAGCAAAGGGACCTGGGCAGGCCAACAATGTAGCAAATCATGTCATCAAATCAATACTTGCTTTTAAAATGGCCCAACCCTTAATGGCTCCAAGGTGAGATACAACAATTTTTACACACTGTCCCCTAAGGAAACCTTTTTGGATCATTTTCAGTTGATTATTCATAACAAGCAATACACAATAAATTATTTAGCATCTGTCTTTGGGACAGGCTTGGGTGGTGGTGGGAAAATTTAAAATAATAGTGGCGGGAAGGTGTAATAGTGATGAGATTAGTGTTGAAATATCGAATGTAGTAAATTATTATGAACAACTTTATAAGAATAAATTTTTTGAAAAATGAAAGTAAATGGCCCAACAACTATTGATCAGGGTTAAGAGATCTCTTATTCTTTTTGTAATTTATTTTTATCATAGTTTAGGAAATATGATTGCAATCATTTCATGTATATGGTTTTGATGTACAAAGTTACTGCACTGACCACCAAAGTGTCCAAGACCCTTGACCACTGTCTCTGTGTCACCTCTAGTTTACCTCATCACCCACCTCAGCCCCAGCATAGCTTCAGTTAGTAATCTCAGTTTTGTAATCCAAGGCCAGGGACTGATCCGTATTTTCTGTTCCCCTTTTTCTGTCTCTATGCCACAGAGGAGTGCATCATCAGGTATTTGTCCTTATTCCTCTGACTTACTTGGTTTAACATGAACCCCTGTAGTTCTCTTCACATTGGAGCAAACTCCAAGTTCACAATGTCGCTCACTCTTTCATCTGTTCTTGCAGCTGCATAGCATTCCATGGTGTATATATGCCACAACTTTTTTATTCATTCATCTGTTCACGGATATTTGGGCTTTTCCCATATCCTGGCTATTGTCTTAAGCACTGCAATGAACATAAGAATGCATGTATCTTCTCAACTTCAAATTGTTTTGTTAGTTCATTTTGCTGGCAAGTACCAAGAAATATAATTGAGGGGTCACCTGGGATCTCTATTCTTTTCATTTTTGTTATTTTGGAGGAATCTCATATCGTTTTTGGAACACACGACATACTCCGTCAGCAGTGAATGAGGGCTCCTTTTTCACCACATCCTCACCAACACGAGTTGCTTCCAGTTCTTTCTCAAGTATGCTATTCTCACTGGTGTTAGATGATGGGGAAGTTGGAGGTATTCTAAAGCGTAGATAATAACTTCTCTTTTGCCATGCCTCCATCTCTTTCCCCTCCTCTTCATGCTCCCTTCTCCTTCCTTCTTCCTATCCCTCTTCTTAATCTTTTCTCGTAGCTAGCTTCCTCCTCTGTCCTCCTCCAAACAGTTTGCTCCTAGGGCATCCAGATGAGGCAGCACCAGGTAAGCCTCTTAAGGATCCTACAAGTAGGAAGTTTAGATGGCCCAAAGCAAAGAATCTGAACTCCACAAAAACAAAGTTTGTTGAAGGAGTGGGGAGAGGGTTATGAGACAGTCCCAAGCTGTGTCAAAGCTCTATCAGGAGGGGAAGAGTGTTCCTGAGGGGGAGATGAGAGGTGGGATATTGGAAAAAGGTGAGAAATTTATTGTTCCAGGAGAGCCATCAGCACTATAAGAGAAGGAAGGAGGGTTCTGGGCAAGCGAAGGGCAGGAGCAGAGATCACAGATTAGCCATCCATAGAGATGGATCAAAATCAAGACAGTGGGAGGCCATTTCTCTTGTACAAATATGGAGAAAAGAGTGATCTATACAGTGATGGATGGAATTGGAGGAATTGGAGGTAAAAAATTAGCATGATTTTTAATAAATATAAGTAGATGTAGAGATAAGGTACATTTTTAAGTGTACATTTATAGACAGAACTAGAAGGAAAAGTAAATGGTGATCCTGGCAGCCTAAAACCTCCAGAATTCAATTGCTGCCATGCACACAGCCAGTCTCCACAGTCTCAGACAAGCCTCATCCATGAGTGAAACTGCTGAAAAACTCAGGTATGCTATTCTTGTGACTGAAATCTCCACACTCGCACAGAGTTGGGAATGGGCCACTTCCTCCCATCTCCTTGTTATTCCCGGAGCCTGGTAGTCATGTCCATGAACTGCCTCTGGCACCATATGAGCTCAATAACAGCCATGATCCAGAGACTCACAAATAAATCTCGGAAGAGAGCAAATAGCTGCAGAGATGCCTCCAGATCCCAAAGTCACCAATCCAGTTAAAAACTTAACTCCAGCTGTATCAGCCTATTTAAAATTTTATAATTTCTAGAGTGCATGACCCTTCAACATCTCATACTCTACACTGCTGATATACAAGGAGTAGTGTGGGGGGGGAGGGGGGGCAGAGGAACTTAGGTGTGTGGGACCCGGGGCTGAGATCTCCAAGCCTGCTTGGATCAGGACTTGGCCTCCTCCACCCAGACTTCCCATTTTCTAGTAGCTTGGCAGCCACACCCACAAGCTGCCCCTGGCGCCGTGAAATTCCATCCATGGCCAACATCCAGAGACTATAAAACAGCGCACCTGGAAGAGAGCGACGCAAAGTCTCTTGCCCCCCCCCCCCCACGCCTGGCTGTCTTCACCCAGGCCCCTCAGAGCTATGCAGGTTTTGAGTTTCCCTCCCCACCCTGAACAGAACCCCGGCAGCAGAGAACCTCCAGAACCCAGCCACAGCCATGCTCAAGGCCCCTCTCCACACATTTGGACAAGACTCACGCATGAAGGAACCAGCAGAGGAATCCAGGTATGCGGGATCCAAGGCTGAGATCTCCAAGCCTGCTCGGATTGGGACTGGGCCTCCTCCACCCAGACCCCCCATTTTCTAGTAGCTTGGCAGTGACCCAGAGACATAAAACAACGTTCCCGGAAGCGTGCAGCCGCATTCACGGCTATGCAACCTCTTATAGCCTAGTTCTCCCTCTCAGAGAACCTGGGAAGGTACTGAGCGCATCCTGCTCACATGGCAGAGCCTGGCAAGCTCTCCGTGACATATTCAATATGCCAAATACAGTAACAATGATAGGTCTCATTACCCTTACCCTGAAAGAGCCTCCAATGAGGCACCGCTGGGAAGAACTGGTAAAGAGAGGCTGTTAAAATCTCAGGGCTAGGATGAATGGAGATGTTACTGGCACCCACTCGAGCAAATCAATGATCAATGGGATGACAGTGACAGTGACATATATAACCACAAGACTCAACCTGCAACAGCATGTTAGTAAATCTCTTATACAAGGGCTTAATGGCTTCAGGCTGAGATACAAGCTTCACATACTTTCTTCTAAGAAATCTTGGATCACTTTTAGCAGATTATTCATATTAAGCAATACAAAATTAGTAATTTGTGGCCTGCTGTTGGGGTAGGCTTGGGTAGCAGAGGGGAAAATTCAAAATATTGGTGGTGGGAAGGTGTCATGGTGGGATTGGAATATTGAATGTAATAAAATATTGTGAACAGCTTTATAAAAATAAAAGTAAAAGTAAAAAGTAAAAAAAAAGTGACAGAAGATAACAAAAAACATTAAACAGGAATCAACACATTTTATTTATTTATTTATTTATTTATTTATTTATTTTTGCTTTTTCAGGTCACACCCAGCGATGCACAGGGCTTACTCCTGGCTCTACACTCAGGAATTACTTCTGGCGGTGCTGGGGAACCATATGGGATGCTGGGAATCGAACCTGGGTCAGCCATGTGCAAGGCAAATGCCCTACCCACTGTGCTATTGCTCCAGCCCTGAAATCAATACATTTTAATAGCAAGAAGCACACCTACCACCCACATGGTGAGTTCTGAATACTCTTGTCCTCCACAAGGAACCAGAGGACCTTAAGAAAGTGCTGACTACAAGCCAAGGATGAGATGCGCCCATGGAATCATAACTAGAAAACAAGAAGAGCTCAAAGAATGGGGGGACCTTGCTGAAGGACTCAGAAACGGACAGGCAGGTGGGTCCAACAGGAACAATCTGTAAGAAAAATTAAGGTGGTACCAGATCACTACCCAAATCTCTGAACCTCCTCGTCCCGTTAAAACAATCAATGAATTCTACATTTCATGAGGATATGGGATATTTACATTATTTCAGAATCTCACACCACAAGATATTTATTTATTATAAAGAAGAAAAATCCCCACAATAAAACACACACACAATTTCTCTGTGTCCAACTTGCAACTTTTCTGTTACCTGTGATCATTTCTAAACTCATCTATATTTTAAGGTATTTTTATTTATTTATTTAAGTTTTGCAGAGCCTGGCAAGCTAACCGTGGAGTATTTGATATGCCAAAAACAGTAACAACAAGTCTCACAATGGAGATGTTACTGGTGCCCACTCGAGCAAATCAATGAGCAATGAGACGACAGTGCTACAGTACTACAGGTTTTGAAGTCACATCTGGCAGTGCTCAGGAGTTGCTCCCAATAGTGCTCGGGGGGGCTATGTGGTACCAGGGATCAAATAGGGGCCTCCAGCATGCAAAGAATGCATTCATCCTATTGAGCTCTCTCTCTCTGGCAATAAATTATAATATATGTGTGTATGTGTATATGCATACATTTATATATATATATATATATATATATATATATATATGGTTTGGTAGCCAAAGGGTGGCTTACTCCTGGCTCTATGCTCAGGGAAAATTCCTTCACTCTTTTTTTATTTTAAATAAAAATTTTATTTTATTAAATCACCATGTGGAAGATTACAATGCTTTAAGGCTTAGGTCTCAGTTATACAATGCTGAAACAACCATCCCTTCACCAGCACCCATATACCACCACCAAAAAAAAAAAAAAACCCACACACACCTCCCATCCCGCCCCCCACCACCCTGCCTTGTAACTGATAAGTTTTATTTTACTTTCTGTTTACTTTGGTTAAATTCAATATTTCAACACAAACCTCACTATTGTTGTTAGGAGTACCCCACTAGATTCAGACCTACTGTGAAGACAAATGTGGTCGTGCGGCTACACTAGCGGCCGCGCGGTTTTGAATTTCAGGACTTTAACAACTAAGTCCAGGGAGATTTCTTTCAGATATTGGATCATTGCAGGCTTGAAAATCCAATCTGTGGTCCAATATGGCGGACACCGCGCCCTTCATCCCCAACAGAAAGAGGCGAGAGAGAGAAATACCTTTCCCCTCCAGGGCGGGCACGAGGCCGAGGCTTAGTTCTCAGGCTGGAGACATTCTGCGAGGAGTTGCCCATGTCGAAAGAGGTTTTACTGGGTCTGGATTCACACTCGTGCAGCTGCGGAGAGGCCGCACGCATGTGTGGCCCCCGGGATCACATCTCGGTGGTCTCTTTTTTTTTTTTTAATTGAATCACCATGTGGAAAGTTACAAAGCTTTCAGGCTTAAGTCTTAGTTACATAATGCTCGAACACCCATCTCTTCACGAGTGCACATATTCCACCACCAAGAACCACAGTAAACCTCCCCCCACCCCCACCTCCCCAGCCCCCCACCCCGCCTGTGTAGCTGATAAATTTCACTTTATTTTCTCTTTACTTTACATTCAAACGAAAAACTCACTATTATTGTTTGGAAACTCCTTCACACTTAGAGGACTCAGGGGACCACTTAGAGTGCCCGTAATCAAACTGGGGTCAGCAGCATACAAGGCAAGTGTCTTAACCCCTATATCATCTCTCAGATCCCTACATGTATATTTTTTAATTGAGTCACAGTGAGATACACAGTTACAAGGTTGTTTATGATTGGGTTTCAGTTCTATAACATATATATCTTGTATATATAGAAATATATGAGGCATAATGTATATTTAAATATAATAGATTAATATATTTAAATATATAGAAATCTATAGTGCCTGTAGAGGGGCTGGAGTGATAGCACAGCGGGTAGGGCGTTTGCCTTGCACACGGTTGACCCGAGTTCAATTCCCAGCATCCCATATTGTCCCCTGAGCACTGCCAGGAGTGATTCTTGAGTGCAAAGCCAGGAGTAACCCCTGTGCATCGCTGGGTGTGACCCAAGAAGCAAAAAAAAAACAGAGAGAGAGAAACATTAATTGACGTTAATGTAAAGAAACTCCCAAAAAACTTCCAAAAGTTCTAGTTTTTCTTCAAGCTCTCTCCTTTGGAATTTTCTTTTTTCTTTGGGGGGTGTCATACCCGGCAATGCACAAGGATTACTCCTGGTTCATGCACTCAGGAATTACTCCTGGCTGTGCTCAGGGACCATATGGGATGCTGGGAATCAAACCCTGGTTGGTCACGTGCAAGGCAAATGCCCTACGTGCTATCGCTCCAGCCTCTCCTTTAGAATTTTCTAATCCTGACAAGTTATGGGGATGCTATTCCATATGAAATAAATTCATCATTTCTCCCATCCCCAGGAAGTTCCCTGTACCCTGTTGGATGCCATTTCAGGATTTCAGCTGCCTGGCACAGCTGACTCAACTGCTAGGATGAGCATGCGGGCACCGCATGAAACCTTGTTGGCACTCAACATGACTTTATTCTGATCAGGAGTCTGTTGATTTGCAGAACACCATTGCAGTTCTCTCTCCCTGGACCGCCTGAACCCCACGGGGAATGACAGCTCTCAGCCACAGCTCTTAAATTCTGTGGAGGAACTGCACTTGAAAGCACCAGTGAGTGAGAAATGCCATGCCCCCATCCTGACTCCCAGACCATTTGAATGGACACTCAGACCCAAAGGAAGGAAAAGGCTTAGCCTAACGCATGCTGACTCAGCAAAAGGCAGCACCATTGTCTGGAAATAACCAGTGTTACCGCACAGGAAAAAGACCCCTAAAAGTTTCTATCAGACAATCCCTGACTCCTCCTAAGGCCTCCTAAGCACTGCCAGGAGTGATCCCTGAGCACAGCCAGAAGTAAGTCCAGAGCAGCATTGTGTGTGACCCAACCCCTAACCTTCAAAAAAAAGTTTCCAAGTGCTGGAGCTATAGCACAGCCGGTAGGGCATTTGCCTTACACATGGCCGACCCGAGTTTGATTCCCAGCATCCCATATGGTCCTCTGGGCACCTCCAGGGGTAATTCCTGAGTGCAGAGCCAGGAATAACCCCTGTGCATCGCTGGGTGTGACCAAAAAAGAAAAAAAAAGTTTCCATTATGCAAATTTTTACACACGTAAATTGTAATGTATCCACATTACTATTTGGGGCCAGATATTATTCCCTTTTCTAGAGGAATTTTGCATAAAAGGAAAATCAAAGAATACATTCTCATTAGCCCTTCTGCTTAGAAAGATAAGACAATTGACTAATAAATTGCAGAAGTTACAGTTTGGGGGCCCAATTCTTTTTTAGGCTAGGATACACTGTTGAAAATGTTTCTGAAAACAATCACTACCAGACTCAGTATGCAGTTTGATTGCAGTTTGATTCATAAATTAGTTCAACTTTCTTTTTTTTATTTTTTATTTTTTTTAATTTATTTGTTTTTAATTAGTGAATCACCGTGAGGGTACAGTTACAGGTAGTTACAGTTACACTTTTGTGCTCATGCTTCCCTCATACAAAGTTCGGGAACCCATCCCTTCACCAGTGCCCATTCTCCACCACCAGTAAACCCAGCATCCCTCCCATCCTCCCCAATCCCATCTCCCCCCACCCTACCCTGCCACTGTGGCAGGGCATTCCCTTCTGTTCTCTCTCTCTAATTAGCTGTTGTGGTTTGCAATAAAGGTGTTGAGTGGCCACTGTGCTCAGTCTCTAGCCCTCATTCAGCCCTCAACACCCTTCCCCCGCATGGCCTTCGACTACATTATAGTTGGTGATCCCTTCTCTGAGTTGCCCTTTCCCCAGAATGTGAGGCCAGCCTCCAAACCATGGAGTCAACCTCCTGGTACTTATTTCTACAATTCTTGGGTGTTAGTCTCCCACTCTGTTATTCTATATACCACAGATGAGTGCAATATTTCTATGTCTGTCTCTCTCTTTCTGACTCATTTCACTCAGCATGAAACTTTCCATGCCGATCCACTTATATGCAAAATTCATGATTTCCTTTTTTCTAACAGCTGCATAGTATTCCATTGTATAGATGTACCAAAGTTTCCTCAACCAGTCATCCGTTCTAGGGCATTCGGGTTTTTTCCAGATTCTGGCTATTGTAAACAGTGCTTCGATGAACATATAAGTGCAGATGTCATTTCGACTATGCTTTTTTGCCTCTCTGGGATATATTCCCAGCAGTGGTATTGCTGGGTCAAATGGGAGCTCAATATCTAATTTTTTGAGAATCGTCCATATTGTTTTCCAGAAGGGCTGAACCAGTCGGCATTCCCACCAGCAGTGAAGAAGGGTCCCTTTCTCCCCACATCCTCTCCAACAGCGGTTGCTTTTGTTCTTTTTTGGATGTGTGCTAGTATCTGTGGTGTGAGGTGGTATCTCGTGGTTGTTTTGATCTGCATCTCTCTGATGATTAGTGATGTAGAGCACTTTTTCATGTGCCTTTTGGCCATTCGTATTTCTTCCTTGGTAAAGTTTCTGTTCATTTCTTCACCCCATTTTTTGATGGGGTTGGATGTTTTCTTCTTGTAGAGTTCAACCAGTGCTTTATATACCATTGATATCAACCCCTTATCTGATGGGTATTGTGTAAATATCCTTTCCCATTCTGTGGATAGTCTTTGTATTCTGGTCACTGTATCTTTTGCGGTGCAGAAGCTTTTTATCAACTTTCTTTTTAATGTTGTATATGTAACTATAGATATACAGGGAACGTTGCTATTAAAAATAATCAAAATAACTATGTTAATATTATTGTGCTATATTTTAAACTCTTATCACTATCAAATATTTCAAGATAGATAGAAGACTGTAGAGTGCTTTCATAAATGCACAATTGTTCCCACTTAATTCTACTTTTCATTTGGGTTTGTCCATTTCAGCTTGTTTTATGGAGGAGTGGAATTTACCAGTATGGCTGCTGTTCTCCATATTTTCACATTATCACCTCATATGGACATAAACCATAACATTTCATAGCATATTTTTCCATTAACATTCTTTTTTTTCCATATCTACACCTAAGCCATTAATGTTGATTACCAGAGAGCATTTAATTAATTATTTTCCAACACTGTGACACGTATTCTAGTGCATTTTTTTTTCCTGGAGTACAGACAGTTTTTCCAGAGAGATCTGTGAGTCTTCTTTGCTTTTCCATCATCTGTTTATTTAAAGAGTTAAAACTGTGTACAGAAGTTGGTGACAAGGTCTTCCCTCTGTGGAGAAAAAAAGTAATGGCAGTAAAAAGTCTCTCTTATGACCTAATGAGCAAGAACGCCGGCAGAAACCTCCCAGCCCCAGGCTCCACCCAGACAGCTCAGAATCCAGGATATTCAAGCCCTGCTGCGGGCCCACCAGCAGTGGCTGGACCAGACCAGGGGGAGCCTGGGGGGGAAGGCAGCGTGCATGTGACCAATCACTAAAACTATTTGGAGGCTAAGGGTGAATACCAGAACCGTGGGGGTTGAGCTTATGACCCACAGGGTTTCCACAGCAATTGCTTGAGGCCTGAGACTCTGGCTCCTCACAAAGGGATTTTGCAGTCTGACGAAGAGAAGGGCCTTGAGAGGAGGTGATTATCCTGCATGAGCCAGAAGGGGGCATAAGCCCATGCAACCACCAGGGTTCTGATGAAGAAGCAGAAAGAGCAGCTCCCTTCCTTACGGAGACACACTAGAAGATGCCACAAAGCTGCCTTGGAAGACGGACAACAGTGCCTACATCCAAGAAACAATGGAGGTCTTTGGAAGCTGCAAGGAGCCCGGGAAGGACTCCTCCCCCAGGCACCCAGAGCAGCATTTACTACCCAGCACCAGTCTAGTTCGAACCCCAGTTTGACTTCGGAGATTTGGAACCAAGAGATCCTAAGTATGTGTTGCCTTAAGTTGTCCCCCAAGTTTGGGGTCTTGGCACAGCCATGGTCAGAAGCTGATTGTGACTAAAATAATCAAGGATCTCCTTACAGATCCTAGAACAAAGCTGACTGACTAGAAGGCCAGGACCAGCCATGACAGGACTGAAGCTGTGGGCATCATTAGTGACCCTTGACTCTTCTCAGAGACCAGGCATCCCACCCTGCCAGGAACCAAACTATGGGGTATCCTTAAAGGCCATGTTGCTGTCATTGCCTTTTAGCAGTGGAAGGAATTCTTCCTGGCATTGCTTGTCTCCATAGTCAACCCCGATCCCACTGGATCCAGACTTGCTCCTGACTCTACTCTCTAGCTGCATGTCCTATGGTCAGGCCACTCTCCCCTCCCCCTTCCTGGCCTCTGGTACCTCCAGTTCTTGCTTTAGGCTAGACCTGCAGCCCGGTAGGACCCCTGCCTATGCCCCCTTCCTTAGATCATACTGGGGACATTGCCTCCTCGAGATGTATTCTTTTCCATCACAGTGCATCTATGCTGTAGGACAAAGTTGGGTCTCACCCGTGCCCAGAATTCTGGAACCTGGTTCTATTTATCCTCCAGTGTGGCATGACTCTGAGCCCGAGACCTGAGCTGCCCACCAGGTCTTATTCAGACTCTGACTTTTCTACAGAGTGCCCTCTTGTACTATGTAGAACAAAGTACTACTGGCTCTTATACTTGCTTAGTTGAGCATCTCCATCTTCAGAGTAGAATCCTTTTCTGTATCCTGATAGGGGAGAGTCCCTGCTATAAATTCACAACCTGCTTTAGTATCAGAAATCAAGTCAGCAACTCAAGAGAGTCCATTGCATCCAAAAAGATCCTAAATGTGTCCAAATTCAGAATAGCAGTGCTCAGGGCCACTTCTTCTGGAAAGCATACCTTCCTGCTTTCAGAGAACTGCTCCCCATCCCCAGCCCATGAGACCCCACTGATAGGGACATCCTATTTACAGAGACCCCAGGTTCCAGTTTCCTGGTCCTGCCCTTCCTTTCCTCAAATTAAGTTTCTTCTAAATTTAATCATCTTGTCACCAGGCCTCTGCTTTCAATGTTGACTGACAGAGGACAAGAACTGAGTTCCTATAACAACCAACCATATTGAGTCAAACCATATTGAGGTATCCTATTAATTGCCTAGTTGCTATTTATAATCAAACAGTAGTTAAGATGAAACTAGGAAAAATATCACCTCATAATTAATTTCACAATTGTCCCTGAAAACTGTCTCATCCAATTCAGACAAATGTCATTATAATGTATTACATAGGAACATTGAAAAAAGATTTGATGTTGTAGGAAATTTGTCTGATAGCTGAAACTCCAATATTTTATTTTGTTGGTCTTATTTACCCCAACCTGAATTTTTTTTAACTTTAACGTTTTTTGTAGAATATTTTTTTGCTCTTTGTTCTGTTTGGGGGCCACCCTCCAGCATTGCTCAAGACTAACTCCTAGCTCTGTGCTTATGAGTCACTCCTGATGGGTCTTGGGGGACCATGTCGGGTGCCAGAGATCAAGCACAGATAGGCTGTTTCCAAAGCAAATGCCTTACCTTCTGCCCTATCTCCTCAACTGTCTTTTATTGATAAATTGTAATCTCTAACAACAGTTTTGACCTCCTTAAGAAAGATTTAGGTTACAAAATGACAGGTCTTGTTGGAATATTGAATGTAATAAATTATTGTGAACAATTTTATAAAAATAAAATAAAATAAATTTTTAAAGAAAGATTTTTTCTTACAATATGGAAACTTCTCAAAAAATTAGAAATTGAGCTTCCATTTGATCTAGCAATACCACTTCTGGGAATATATTCCAGAGAAGCAAAAAAGTATAGTCAAAATGATATCTGCACTTATATGTTCATCGCAGCACTGTTCACAATAGCCAGAATTTGGAAAAAACTCGAGTGCCCAAGAACAGATGACTGGTTAAAGAAACTTTGGTACATCTATACAATGGAATACTATGCAGCAGTTAGAAAGGATGAAGTCATGAACTTTGCATATAAGTGGATCAACATGGAAAGCATCATGCTAAGTAAAATGAGTCAGAAAGAGAGAGACAAACATAGAAAGATTGCACTCATCTGTGGAATATAAAATAACAGAGTAGGAGACTAACACCCAAGAATAGTTGTATATAATACCAGGAGATTGGTTCCATGGCTTGGAAGCTGGCCTCACATGCTGGGGGAAAGGCAGCCCAGATAGAGAAGGGAACACCAAGTAAAATGTGATTGGAGATCCCGCACAGGAAGGGAGAAGAAATGTGATGAAAGTAGACTAGAGACTGAACACGATGGCCACTCAATACCCCTATTGCAAACCACAACACCCAAAAGGAGAGAGAGAACAAAAGGGAATACCCTGCCACAGATGTGGGGTGGGGTGGGGGGATGGGATTGGGGGGTGGGAGGGATACTGGGTGCATTGGTGGTGGAGAATGGACACTGGTGGAGGGATAGGCTCCCTAACATTGTGTGAGGGAAACACAAGCACAAAAACTGTGTAAATCTGTAACTGTACCCTCACGGTGACTCACTAATTAAAAAATAAATAATTCTTTTTAAAAAGAAAGGTCTTTTCTTGTGTTTCAAGCAGAAAATGACTTTTCTTCTTTTACATTTTCCTATAAGTACTTCCCTTAATGGAGCACACAGATCAGCTTGTCTTAAGATTCCTGGTGCAGTGGTAAGTTTCCGTATTTATCATGTTTATTACTTTAATAGAAAGCATTCCCCCCACAAAAGCTCATAAAACTTTAACTTTATGTCTGTGGGGCATGCTGATGCTACCACTGAGTCACGTGCCAGGCTATTATTACAATTTCACTTCCACAGATTTAGAACTACTTTAGCATAAAAATGTTGCTTTGGAGAAAATATGGGTAGACACCAGCAGAGCCAGTCATCATTGTAAAATAACAACAATAATAATCACCACTTATAGAGCAAAAATGGCTAATCCTTGTTCACTACTCTTCAGGCTGTAGTATTAATATGTGGTCTGTGAGGTGAGCTGATGAGAAGATACTCCAACCCCCCCACTGAGACTGGCCACATGACCTCAATTCAGGCCATCAACTTAGCCCTTCTTCAGCGTATCTTTATTTTTCCCCAAATTTTATTAAGGCACCTCGAGTTACAGCAAAGTTATTCATATTGAATATTTGACGTACAGTGTTTCATCATCTAACCTGCCACATAGTCAACTTCCCTCCACCAGTATTCCCAGGTTCCCTCTCTTACCCTCCACCCCGCCCCACCCCCAGCCTGCCATCTTAACAGGCATCTTTTAAGTCTGCTTATTAGACTTCGGGTTCTCGTTGACCCTGTGGTTTGGATCTTTAGCTGTATCGTTTCTTACCCTACCCATGGACCTGAATCCCCTTGGCCCTGCCCAATACTTCTCATCTGTCTCATCTCCCCTTCCCCATTACTTTACTTTTTTTTCAGGGTGTCTTTAATAATTAGTGTGGAAGAGTCGTTCTGTAGAAAGAGGAGAGTCATGCAGGCTCAGAGATGGAAGCCGAGTCTCCAACCTCAGAGGGAAAGCTGGGTGAATAGAATAAAATGTGCTCAAGGACAGGAAGCACAAAAAAAAAAAAACCTGACAGCACTCGTGTCCCTTGCATGAAGACACACAGTGAATAATGGTTCCAAGTGTAGGCTGGGAATCAAACTGCCTAGATAGTCTCAGGGAACAACCTTCCTGAACTTGGTCTCCTCTTTCATAAAATGCTAATAATAGGGCCAGAGAGATAGTACAGCTGGTAAGGTGCTGGCCTTGCCTATAGCCAACTCGAGACCAATCCCCAGCACTGCTAGCAGTACCCTGAGCACAAAGCCAGGAGTATGCTTTGAGTATAGCTGGGTGTGACCCAAAAACCAAAACAACAACAACAAAATAGGAATTTTTTTAAGACACAAGCTAATAATAGAACTGAACACATGGAGCTGTTTTGAGACCTGAATGAATTCATGCATGGGAAACTCTAGTTCTTTTGGTTTTCAGGGGGCTCCCAAATTGTGATCAGAGGGCTCAAAAGTCATCCTTGGTGGTCCTCAGCCACATGGTTCAATACTTAGTGCCAGGAATGTGTATCTGCTCAGGAATGGTGGTGCCCAGGGGCCACTGGGGTCACACCCAACAGTTCTGGCAATAGAACTTAGGGCCTCGTTAACTCATGGCATGTGCTTCGACCTCCTGCACTGTCTTCCCAGCCTCGTGATGCACTTTATACGGTGGTTGGCATATCATCTCCTAGTAAATATTAACTATTATAAGCTACTCCAGTTGTTCATGAAGCCATCTCCACCCTTGTCCTACTGTTGATTTGGTTTCCCAAGCAAATGGTTTCTTTCTTGAAAACAAGTGTGTGGTCTCTATTACTTATATCCTAAAGAGTCCAAACAAATGTCGTCATGATTTCCCTAAATTCCTGCATTCCATGCGATGCTTCATGGGAAAAAAATGTGCTTATGGATAAGTATGGGTAATTCTTAAATATTCTTTGTGTTCTAGCTTCTATATTGCTTTTCTCTCTGGTAGCCTCAGTATATATCATCTGTTAAAAGTTCTGCATGCCCCTAGAATGAAGAAACCAGATTAAAAAGACAATTCAGCAAACTGCTCTCTAAACTGATTTAGTTTTGCTTTCCTGCAAGCCTTTTGTTGTAGTGTACAAAATTTGCATTCTCCAGAATCCACTTTAATAAACAGTTCCAGGAGCAGAAGATAAAGGTGAGAAAAACAGAAGAATCTGCTGAGTGCGAGTTAGGCAGAGACGTCTTTGAATCTAAAGGCACATTCTTCTATGTTCTGTCCACATACACATAAGCACAGTGCAAGATCATGAACAATCTGAAAAGCAAATAGTAATGATAATTGGTTTTGAGTTTGCTTTTCCATTTCAAGTGCTACTTTCTGAGAGAACAAAGTTTTGATTGTTTGTTCAAGCAGATTATGTAGACCAGGCAAAATTAGTCAAATTTTAACTGTTTGAAACAAGAACACAGCTTATCTGAGACACCCAACAGTCTTTTGGGTGAAAAACTATGAGAATGATGGCTTTCCTTTTCTAGTTGCCAGAGTCAATTGTGGAAGAAATACTAGCCTGCAGATTTGTTTTCATTCTAATTCACACTGTCAGATACCTTTGTCTTCATTTGTAAGGATGGCCAAACTATTGCATAAACCATTAATGTGTCCCTCTGGGTCAAATTCTAGCGTCTGATTAGTCAAAATTGTGTTTCTTGCACTGTGGGTCAAATCTAGACAGTAAATGTTATTGTTGTGATTGTTGTCGGGCCCTCGGAGTTGTTAGAGGCAAAACTTCTGGACCAAGGCAGAGACCTCGTCCCCTCTGGCAGCCTTACACTCTAAATTAGACCGAGTTGTATAACAGCTTTAGGCATCTGATATGGGACTTGCCAAATTTCATGGCTTCAGGCACACGGAATGCACATCCCTGTTCCAGAGAGGCTAAATATTTTTCCAAATCAGTAGATAAAACAAACTCCCTGACCTCAACTTACTTCCTGGCGCCTGGAGTCCTGAGTAGCTGATGAAGAGTGTCTGTCTGCTATCAAGTGACAGAACGCATGCAGACTGGCTCCTGCGCGCGGGACCATGTGGGACCTGATCCCGTCTCCATCTTTGGAGTGAAGATTTTGGCCCCAACTTCAAGATCTAAGTCCAGAGGGCGCTGGGCCAGGGCTAGATACCATGAAATGCCATTGAATCAGCCCTGAAGGGCAACTGTGGCTTCTCGGGGCATGAGGCAATGTGCTGCAGCTGGCGGCTGGTGAAAAACGGTCATCACAGACCTCGAGACAAATCACGCCTCAGACGTCATCGCTGAAATGGAGCAGTGGCCGCAGCACAGTCTTGAGTAAATATGATGCAAAGACCGTCCGGAGCCAACCAAGGAGGGAATAATTCATCATGGGGAAGCTGAAACTCCTGATGGCATTGGGAAGCCACTTAAACTAGACTTGGGTGACATCTGCTTACAGAGTGAGAGACTGCCACCTACAGATAAAAGAAGAATTAGCCAAGCTAGAGACAGAAGACCATTAAATGGGTGGAGGGCTGGAGACTCCTCAGGGGGAAGTATCGCAGAAGGGAAGCTATACAGAGTTTAGAGTTTGACTGATTTAGTTAATTACATAATGTCATGAACTGTGGCTTCTTCTCCAGGAGATAAGCTCTAAATTTCTTAGGCACTGTGTGAGAGACTTTATTGCCTTTAAAGTCACAATGTAACATTTTACAAAGTAACAAAGTAACAGTTTACACATTGCAGATGTGCATTGGAAGTCAACATGTGTCATGTAGCAGTAAAAGAACAATACCAGGAAGGTTAATAACTCAAGGGAGTGAAGAACAGTACGCTTTGCACGCACAGAGTTTGATTCCTGGAACCACATACCTGCCTCTACCTCCCCAAACAAGGCCTGACATAGCCCTAAGCACCCACGCTCTTCTGGGGAGGACCCTAATATTTTAAGCCCAATATTAAGATATTTCCACACTCACAGCTCACTCTGATGCATCTACCTTATGGTTTTCCCTTTCTAGCCAATTCCATTTCCCTTTTAAGACTCTCACACATTTGTATGCCGGTTTCTTTCCCCACCCCTCCCCCACCCTTCTGCAAATAGGACTTGTTCCATCAATAAGCTGAGTTCACCTCACTTTTTTTTCTAAGTAATAAACCCAGCATAGAACTTATTTTCCAACAAAATGACTTGGAGACCAGAAGAAAGATCAAATGTGAATGGATCCCACAACAAATATAGAAAAAGAAATAATAAACCTTTCCTGATTATTCAATCTTGCCCAAGTGCTAATAATAATTTCTCTTTAAAATAGAAATTAATTTTCTGATTTTTTAAATGTTATTGTTGCTGTTCACAATAATTTATCACATTCAATATTTCAACACCAATCCAGAAACTATTACACCCTCCCACCACCGTTATTTCAAATTTTCCCACCGCCACCCAAACCTCCCCCCAAAGCATGTACTGATTATGTTATTTTGTATTGCTAGTTATGAATGATCCACTAAAAATTATCCCAAAAAGTTTTCTTAGATGAAAGTGTGTGAAGATTGTTTTATCTCATCCTGGAGTCATTTAAGCCTTTGTAAAAGAAATTACTCACATATTTTTACAATTTGCCCTTGTGTGCAACCTATATATATATATAATGTTTTATATATATAATGTTATATGTATATATATAATATAGCACTGTCATCTCGTTCATGGATTTGCTTTAGCGGGCCCAGTAACATCTCCATTGTGAGACTTGTTGTTACTGTTTTTGGCATATTGAATACACCATGGGTAGCTTGCCAGGCTCTGCCATGCAGGCAAGATACTCTCGGTAGCTTGCCAGGATGGAGGAATCGAACCTGGGTCGAGATATATATGTATATATATGTATGTATATATATATATATATATATATATGTATGTATATATATGTGTGTGTATTGATCAAAATAAACTGCCCTCCACACAACAATCTATCAAATGACCGCACTTCTTTTTTACTGTGTTGTCTCCATAATACATGCACATTGCTTGCTTTCTAACACGTCCCTCTGCTCCCAGTCTGCTGAGGCGGCCACCTCATTCTTCCCCGTTTCCAGCTCACGAAGAGGAATCAGCCTGTAGCTTTCAGCCTCACTTCAGTTCAAACTGCTTCAAATCTTGTGGCCCCACTCCCCCTGCACCAGGACCCTCAGCTTACTGTGCTCAAGTGTCCCCTATCACCCCTCCGCAGTTCCCGATTGTTAGCCCTTTGGGTGATGGAAACATCGCACTTCTCCCTGAGGGCCTGCTGCATACAGGTGCTGGCCCTGGAGAACAGCCCCACATGCGTTAGTAAGGGTGTGGCTTGGTCAAGGGCGTCAGCAATGGGAAAGATTCCCCTCACTATGATGGCCAAGTGCTCAAAATATGGAACTGGGGCTGAAGAGACAGTACAGCATGTAGGGTGCTTGCCTTGCACGCAGCAGACCTGGGTTCAATTCCTGGCACACCATATGGTCGCCAGTCTCCACTACCAGTGATCCCTGAGTACAGAGTTAGGAGTAAGACCTGAGCACTCCAGGTGAAACCCAGAAATCAAAGGGAAGGAAGGAAGGAAGGAAGGAAGGAAGGAAGGAAGGAAGGAAGGAAGGAAGGAAGGAAGGAAGGAAGGAAGGAAGGAAGGAAGGAAGGAAGGAAGGAAGGAAGGAAGGAAGGAAGGAAGGAAGGAAGGAAGGAAAGAAGGAAGGAAGTTAAACATTTACACCTCCCATATGTATATGCACACAAACAAAAATACTCTTTGAATATTTGCTTCCATACAGTGATTTGCATTTTTATATTTTATTCTGGAAGAAAATGCATTCTTCCAGAACAAAATACATTCTCAAAGTAGAGAAAGTTGAGACCTAAGCAAGAATCAGCATTTTCCCCCAAAAATCTCAGATCCAGAGCTGCTTTAATCAAATGAGGACAGAAGACAAAACAACAGCATCAATTGATTTAACAAAATAGTAAAATGTTGTTTTTACTACTATAATTCTATTTTACCAAACTTAAATGTTTTCTATCCATCTTTATTTGGTGGATAAAATATATGAATGTATTTTTTGGAGGGGGTGGGGGAAGTTGGGCCATTCAACCTGTATTCAAGGCTGTTTCAGGCTCAGGGATCACTCCTGAAGGTGCTCAAGGAACTGTATGTGTTGCTGGGGTCAGATGCATGCAATACAAGTGTCTTATCCCCTGCACTATCTCTCTGGCCCCAAAACAGTATATGTTTAATATTGTCTCAAAGATCAGATGACTAAATGCTCAGTGTCCATATGTATGTGTGTAGAGAAATAGATAGAGACTAATAGAAGTATATTCTTTAATTATAACAGCAATGCAGGGGGGACCTTATAGGGATTTTAGAATGAGTTTTTATGTGACCTAATGTAACATCATCACTTGTATCACTTGTCATTGATCTTCGATTTGCTCGAGCAAGCGCCAGTAACGTCTCCATTCATCCCTGTCACGTGCTAGTGTAGCCCAATGATATCTGCTCGTTCCAGGAACAGGAAGAGCCTCAAAACATTCATTCAGGGTTCTGACGAAGAAGTCTGACCATCTCATTGGTGGGCAGCCATGCGGTATTTTGACATCCCGTGGAATCCAGTCGGTAGCAGCTCTAGTCCAGCGGTCGTCTCTGAATCACATCATATTTATGGAAAATAAATTATCCAAGTACAATTTAACATTGGGGTTCATCCTTTTGATTTCTTTTTACTGGGAATTTTGCATCTCGGTTACTGGAAAGAAGAATGAAAAGATCCATGAATGAGGAGGTCTGTGAATAAAAGCAGGAAGAAAAGTAGGTTGAAGTTTAAAGGAATTCCATGGGGGGGAGGGGGTGGTGGGGGCCACCTCCACATGGCTTGATGCTCTGCTTGTTCCTCCAACTCCCCAGAGCAGGTTAACCTCCGTGCTGACACACCAGGGTCGTTTGGGAACAGTTCTCATCTAATCTCACACTTCAATTCCTTTCTCTGGAAAAACACAAGTAAGGAAGGAAGAGAGCAACGGCAACCCAGTCCCTCAGAGACTCCCCGTGGGCGAACTCCAATGCCTGAGTGCAGCAGGGATATTGCAAAGACTTGGAGAAGTTCACCAAGTTCAATAAGTGAAAATGATCATCTCAAAGGCCTTACCAGCAGCAACCAGTCCTGTAAGCTCTGGGAATGACTCAGTGACACTGTATTGAGGATATTTAATCAGCTCCAAGAAATGAAGAGCACAAGAAAGCATGAGAGTAAGAATGAGATCATCAGAAGTGACATATATGAAGAACATGGTAGGTGATATCAGCACTCGATAGAAAGTCTGAGCAGGGCTGGAGCGATAGCACAGCGGGTAGGGTGTTTGCCTTGCACTCGGCCAACCTGGGTTCAATTCCCACCATCCCATATGGTCCCCTTAGCATCGACAGGAGTAATTCCTGAGTGCAGAGTCAGGATTAACCCCTGTGCATTGTCGAGTGTGACCCAAAAAGAAAAAAAATAAAAAGTCTGAGCAGCAGAATAAAAGTAGATGAGGAAAATATTGAGGAGATCCAAGATAAGATGCAGGAAAAGTCTAGAAAACAAAGGAGGTAGAGGAAAAGTCTGTAAAAACAATGAATAGCACAATAGAGAACCAAGAGGAGCAATCTAAGAATCAATGGAGTTGCCAAAGAACAGGAAGTCAAATTTGTTGAAGAAAAACGACTTAAAGATACCATAAATGGGGCTGTCATGATGCAAGAATGACTGGGTAATAGTAAAGTGAGTAAGGCATTTGTCTTGCACACAGACTACCTGAGGTCACTCTCCAGAATCACATATGGTCCCCTGCGCCTGGAAGAAATGAGCCCTGAGCACCTCCAGGCGTGACCCCAAAACAAACAAAAACAAAAGAGATCATAGACAAGAGTTTTCCAGAGTTGAGGAGTGCAGGCACCTAAATTCAAGAGGCACAAAAGGTACCAGAAAAAATAGACCGCCCCCCCCAAAAAAAAACTCCAAGACATATTATAATCAGAATGACAAAAGGCAGAGGCAGAATATTGAAAGCAGCCGAAGAGAACTTCCATGCAAAGGAAAGCCCAGTAAGAGTCACCGCAAATCTACCAAATGAGATTCTAAAAGCCAGAGGAGAAAGGTGGGAGAAGGTAAAAAATAAAACAAAGGCAAACAAAAATTCAATGACGTGAACACCTCACTAAGAATACTCTAGCTAGCTAGATTATGACTCCGATTTGAACAAATAATACAAAGCTTAATGGACAGGCAACAGCTTAGGGAATTCATAGCCATGAAGCCAGTTTTGCCAGCATTAAAATAGCTTCTTTAAAGAGCAGGACAAACTTCTTAGTGTACTGCCACTGAGTACAGCACTCATTCATGGCGCTTATGGTTGCCTCTCGCAGAGGAAGAAGGTTTGCTTTCTTTAAAGCTTGGTAAGGAATTTTAAGTTTCTTCAATAATGAATTAATGTTTCCTTTCTAGTGGATATTCTATATTTTAAGTGACTTTTTGTTATATCTATAGATATTTTATGGTAATCTTTTACTTACTAATGTAAATATTAAACCAATATTGTATCTTTAGGATAAAACACACTTTTAAACTATTATAGGTCTTGGGGCTGGAGTGATAGCACAGTGGGTAGGGCGTTTGCCTTGCACACGGTCGACCCGGGTTCGATTCCCAGCATCCCACATGGTCCCCCAAGTACCACCAGGAGGAATTCCTGAGTGCAGAGCCGGGAGTAACCCCTGAGCATCACTGGGTATCACCCAAAAAAGCAAAATAATAATAATACATTTTATGGGCCTATTTATAATTTCCCTTAAAATTCCTTCAATTCTCCTCTCTTCAGTCTTACTAAATTGTATACTTGTAGATTTATCTATGTTCATTTTTAAACGCATTAGCATAGAACTATTCATATGATTAATTTCTAAAATTTATGTTCCTATAAGAAGAAAGATATATACAATTTTTGAAGAAAATTTATATCAATTTATCATTAATTTACAATTTTGTGAAATTTAATGAGTTTAGCCTAATCATCTATGTGTGTAGGTGTTACCACCTTAATTTTTTTAAAAAGATCTCTCTCATCTCCCTCTCTCTTCTTTTTTAATTTATTTATTTTTTAATTAGTGAGTCACAGTGAGGGTACAGTTACAGATTCACACATTTTCGTGCTTCTTTTTCCCTCATGCAATGCCCATCCCTCCACCAGTGTCCATTCTCCACTACCAATGAACCCAGTATCCCTCCCACCCCCCAATCCCATCCTCTCCACCCCACCCCACCTCTCTGGCAGGGCATTCCAGTTTGTTCTCTCTCTCTCTCCTTTTGAGTGTTGTAGTTTGCAATAGGGGTATTGAGTGGCCATCATGTTCAGTCTCTAGTCCACTTTCAGCATGCATCTCCCTCTCTCGATCTCTCTCTCTCTGTCTCTCTCTGTCTCTCTCTCTCTCTGTCTCTCTCTCTCTCTCTGCCAGAGTGACAGTAAAGCAGGTAGGGTGCTTGCCTTGCATGTGACTGACCTGGGTACTATCCCCAGTACCCTCTATGGCCCACCAAACACCACCAGAGTCATTCTTGCATCATGACAGCAGTACCAAGTGTAGCCCCAAAACATAACAAACAAGCAAACATATTTCTCTCATATGTGGGATATAAAGGAACATAGTGAAGGAATAACAAATGGCCAGAGTCACCAGAACTGGAGATTTTGTTTTATAGAAGTGATATTCCACTTTGGGAATGGAGGGGGCTGGGGGAGGGGCTTGGAACACTGGAGAAGGGAAGAGGGCCTGATGATGGGTCTGGCGTTGGAAAGCTATAGCCATGAAAATTGATTGACATTATTGTAAACCCAGGACTTCATTTTAAAAAGTGATAAAACTGGAGCTGGAGTGATAGCACAGAGGGTAGGGTGTTTGCCTTCCACACAGCTGACCCAGGTTTGATTCCCAGCATCCTATATGGTCCCTGAGCACCGCCAGGAGTAATTTCTGAGTGCAGAGCCAAGAGTAACCCCTGAACATCACTGGGTATGACAGAAAGAAAGAAAGAAAGAGAAAGAAAGAAAGAAAGAAAGAAAGAAAGAAAGAAAGAAAGAAAGAAAGAAAGAAAGAAAGAAAGAAAGAAAGAAAGAAAGAAAGAAAGAAAGAAAGAAAGAAAGAAAGAAAGAAAGAAAGAAAGAAAGAAAGAAAGAGAAAGAAAGAAAGAAGAAAGAAAGAAAGAAAGAAAGAAAGAAAGAAAGAAGAAAGAAAGAAAAGAAAGAAAGAAAGAAAGAAAGAAAGAAAGAAAGAGAAAGAAAGAAAGAAAGAAAGAAAGAAAGAAAGAAAGAAAGAAAGAAAGAAAGAAAGAAAGAAAGAAAGAAAGAAAGAAAGAAAGAAAGAAAGAAAGAAAGAAAGAAGAGAAAGAAAGAAAGAAAGAAAGAAAGAAAGAAAGAAAGAAAGAAAGAAAGAAAGAAAGAAAGAAAGAAAGAAAGAAAGAAAGAAAGAAAGAAGGAAAGAAAGAAAAAGAAAGAAAGAGAAGAAAGAAAGAAAGAAAGAAAGAAAGAAAGAAAGAAAGAAAGAAAGAAAGAAAGAAAGAAAGAAAGAAAGAGAAAGAAAGAAAGAAAGAAAGAAAGAAAGAAAGAAAGAAAGAAAGAAAGAAAGAAAGAAAGAAAGAAAGAAAGAAAGAAAGAAAGAAAGAAAGAAAGAAAGAAAGAAAGAAAGAAAGAGAGAAAGAAGGAAAACTACAAATGGCCCAGACAGAACATCATCTATGAGCCTTGTCTTCCACCAACCGGGGCCAGAGCAATAGTACAGCGGGGAGGGCATTTACCTTGCATGCGATTGACCCAGGTTCATTTCTTACCATCCCATATTGTCCCTGAGCAATGCCAGGAGTAATTCCTGAGTGCAGGGCCAGGAGTAACCCCTGAGCACTGCTGGGTGTGACCCCAGAAGTCGAAATAAAATAAAAATGTCCTCCACCCAGGGGTGTTTGGTACGTCTTGGTGCTTCACTTTAAAGAATTTCAGTAGGGCCAGCCTATCACCCCACACGACAGGTCTGAGCGTCCCCCCACCCCAACACCATTGGACACCCTTACCTCCGACATATTTCTCCCCTGAGGAAATATGCCTCCCTTGTTTAAACCCCCTAGTCTGTGTTCTATTGTCAGCAGTCCAAGCAGACTCACACAGAAGGCAAAGGTTCGGCTTCTGGAATATTCTCGCCCTTTGCTGAGGTGCCAACTCAGGTTGAAGATACTCATGAGCTAATACACATTCTCCGTGGACCGACCACCTGGAGGAAACAATGTCTCGACACAGCAGTTTACAGCAACACACGGGCTTATGGTTTGCACAAAGTACAGTACATGCCCCCAGGCCCTGTGATCCAAAGCTGATAGCATCTTTGCGGTTTAACAGCATTTCCTTTTTCAGAAAACATCCTCGTTCTGAGAGAGAATTTAATTGTGGCCTCTGTAAACACGTTGGTGGTATTTTACAGTGTTGCCCAGTAAAAAGCCTGAGCTGTTGTCAGTATCCTGTGATGACTTGCAAATGCTTAACAGGCTGCCTGGTAGGCATCTGGCCCTCAGACACTGTCAACGAACTCCATGGCTCTCCCAAGAAATGGTCAGTGACCGAGTTTCTCAGCATTAGTCTGTGGAGGGCAAGGATGAATGTGCAGGGGTCTGACCCATGCAGGACACCTGATATGGAGTAGACAACTGTCATTCAATAGAGGTAGGCCTACGCAGTGCAATACAGCCAGGAAAACCAGCCATGTGAAATATCTGCTGAAAATGAAGCTCTTGTCTTATTTGGATGAATTTTGCTCATGTTTGCCTCAGTTTGACTCAGGTTTCTCAATCTGGTATTTTTTTTTTTTGCAACATTCCTGGCATCATGTCAGAAAAACATTATAAAACAGCAGTCTTAAGACAATCAGCAGAACATCTGAGTCATAACAAAGACAGAACCCAAGAATTTGAAATACAAATAACCATTTTCTTCTTGAGGCATCTGAACTAAAAACCCATCGTCAATAAAATCTGGTAATACAGATGGTGAAAGAGATTGGAACTTTAGGACAATAAATTTTGTAGTAATTAATTAGTAAAACAGATATTTTTGTATGATGTTCTTTTGAGGCTCTGAGTGTATGCTGTTTCTGACCCTTCAAAATCAAAGCAATGGGGCTAGAGCCATATTATAGTGGGTAGCGTGTTTGCCTTGCACGCAGTTGACCCAGATTCAATCGCTGGCATCCTACATGATCCCCCCCCAACCTGCCAGGAGTGATTTCTGTGTTTAGAGCCAGGAATAATCCCTGAGCATCACTGGGTATGGACCCAAAATAAAGCAAGCAAACAAAAACCACCGCAATATATGGAATTAGATGTGGTATAACTTTCACAAAAAAAACAGCAGGATAATTTTTTTATTGACACTTCTAATTTTATTTCTAAAATAAAAAGTCACTAAGGACCAAAGCGATAGCAACTTGGCTTGCATGCAACCCACCCAGGTTCAATTCCAACATGACATGATGTTTTGAGTATTACCTGGAGTGACCTCTGATCATGAGCCAGGAATAACCTCTGAGTGCCACCAGGTATAGCACTCCAAGAAATAAACAAGATATCAAAGGACACCCTACTGAATGGGAGAAAATGCTTGCACTCTACATAAAATATACAAAACGCTCACAAAGCTAAAAATATTAATTACCTTACCCTACCCAAAAATGTGAATAGAAGACGAACAGACCATGAAGACCATATGTTCTTCCATGAAGAGAGCATATGATCAACCAGTAGACATATGAAGAAACAGCCAACATCACTTTTTATCATGGAAATGCAAATATAAATCAAAATAACAATGGGAGTTCATCTTACAGCAGTAAGAATGGCATATATCATTATTTGTATCACTTGTCACCCCAGTGCTCATCGATTTGCTCAAGTGGGCACCAGTAATGTCTCCATTCATCCTTGTCACATGCTAGTGTAGCCCAATGGCATCTGCTCGCTCCAGGAACACGAAGAGCTTCAAACTGTTCATTCAAGATCTTGATGAAGAAGTCTGGCCATCTCGTAGGTGGGCGGCCACATGGTCTTTTGACGTCCCGTGGAATCCAGTTGGTAACAGCTCTAGTCTAACAGTCATCTCCAAATCGCATTACGTGTTCGGCCCATCTGATTTTCTATGCCTTGGCATATATCATAAAAAACGAGAAACAAGCACCACTGTGGTGGAAGGGAAATTTCATTTACTATTAGTAGGAATGTTTTCTGGTTTAATCTCTAAGGAAAACAGTATGGAGGGATTTTTGTTGGATTGTTTGTTTTTTAGTAAAAATAGAAAGCCAGACAGATAGGATAGTGGGTAGGGCACTTGCCTTATACATGATCAACCCAGGTTCTATGCTCAGCATCCCATATGTTTCCTGGAGCTTCCCAGGAATGATCCCTAAGAACAAAGCCAGGAGAAAGTCCTAAACAGTGCCAGGTGTGGTCCCCCACAAAAAGTAAAATAAAATAAAAATAGAGCTCAGTGGTGGACAATGCCCTCCCATAGTCACTGGCTTGATAATCTAGGCTTACACCTTGCCATACAGCAGCCATCAGCTGCAGCTAGATGCGGGGCACTTCAAAAGTGGCTAATGTGGCCACAAAATATTTTAATTTAATTTTTAGTAATTAAAATAATAGTCTACCATTCTATTGGACAGTAGTAATCAAGCACAAGAGAGATAAGACTGAAAGATTTTGTTACCCACAGGCAAACATTATTCTATTATTATTCTCCTTGGATTTAGAACTAGCTTTTTCATTGTATGCTCTTTCATTAGCATCTCTCTGCCACAAGTACAGTCCTGCACTGCTTAATGATAGAGATATTCTGAGAAATACATCCTTGGGCAATTTTGTGGTTGTGCAAATGTCAGCGAGTAATTACCCCAACCTTGATGGACTACATAGTTTATATGGTATAGCCTAACACACCTAAACTCTGAGGAATAGCCTGTGGGGACCACCACTGGTGACGGTACTTCATCTCTTTCTGACTCCTTGGTCAGCTGCCTCTTATCCTTGTTCTTCCTCTCCAAGTGAGACGCACAAAGAAACGCACTAGGCTGCCAAGTACCTGTTGAAATTTAGGAGATGAAGATGCCCAGATTCAAAACTTTCCATCTCTGTGTGCTTCCCATCTTGTCTCCAAGTGGCCTGAAACCAAGGGAGACATCAGTGGGACAGCAACTGGATACTTGGAGGTATAGTGCATTGCCCGTCCATGCTGAGTTAAACTGTACTCTACAGAACAGCTCAAAAAATCAAGACAACGAGATGAACTGTTGAGAGACAGAGACCAAGGTACTCCTATGAGGGGTATGGATTGATCTTTTTCTGAGTGAATCCAGTATTTAATCAAGATGTGGAGAATCCAGGGACCCCCCCCAGGAGCAATGGTAGTGAGGAACCCAAGGAACCAGCCCCACAGAGATGGAGGGGTGCTTGGGGAAGAGAGAAGAGGCAAGGTAGATATGCTTTTGCTCCACCTGATCTCCCCGGTCTTTTACTCCCTGGTCTCATGAAGCAGGTGGTTTAGGCTTCTATCAAAGTACCCAGAGCCTGGCATAAGTATGGGGGAAAGGGAACCCTTGTCCACTGCTGGTATGACGGGGTGAGACTCTTTGGAAAGCAATGTGACACCCCTCCCCACACTAAGAGTTGAGCCTGCGTGCAACCCAACACATCCACTTCTCAGAAGTATTTGCCTAAAAACTTAAAAACACTATTGCAAAATTGTATTTATGCCTATGTTCACTGCAGCACCATCCACAACAGTCAGGTCTGGAAAAGAGCAAGTGTCCAAGAACAGATGGCTGGATAGTCATGGATGTAAGCTGTGGTATATACACAACAGAGTACGCTCTACTCTTAGAAAAAACAAATCATGGGATTTGCTGCTACATGGATGGAACTAGAGGGTGTGGTACTGAGAGAACCCAGGAGAGAGACAGAGCTAGAATATTCCTTCTCATTTGTATATAAAGAAGCACGTGAAGAAACATAATAGGGGAGTAGCCAATGGCCAAAGGCAAGAGAACCTGAGAATTGGTCCTTAGAACTAAGCTAACAAAGGGTGGGGAGCTAGAAGGAGGGACACAAGAGTGGAGGGACCCTGAGACAATGGTGGAGGGGAGTGGGGGAGTGGACACCACTGGAGGAGGTGGTGTCAGATGGTCGCATGCAGGAAACCCTATCATGAACATTGTCACCGTGCCTCAAATAGGAACTAAAACCCAGTACTCCCACCTCCAAAGCCTGGGTTATGCTGTGGGGAGGACTTAGCAAAGAAGACAGCAATAGGCAAGCAACAAAGTCACACGGAGCCATGGGCCTGGGGATGTGGCTCAGAATTAGAGCACCCCCCCTTGCAGGTGGGAGGTTGTTTGACCCCCCAGAACCACCCCACAAGCTGAGTGTGATCCCAGGGAGCCTGCCATGAGGGATCATTAGCTCAGCAACAAAGCGTGCGCCAGCCCCACGTGTGTAACCAGCAGCGAGCAACCACAAGTGTCATGACAACGAAGAAAAGGGGGTGGAGCAGAAGCTATTTCTGAACGCGAGTATCTTCAGGCTGTCCGGGAGAATTCTAAGGTGGTGGTTTGCAACCAACGGTTTATAGGCTTGTCTACAGAAATTGGCTGATGCGCCATGAACATTTATTGCTCCTTAATAATTGGCACACCTGGATCAAGTAGTGGGGCTACCATAAACCTTGATTATAAATATTTTATTATAAATAATGGCTTTTATTTCTTCATTAGCACTCCATAAAATGTTTTCCCTCTTCTTGCCGGTCCACAGGTATAAAATAATAATAATAATAATAATAATAATAATAATAATAATTGTTGCAAAGCTTTGGCATTCTACAACATGGCTATTCTTTTACTTTTGATTTTGATTTTTTTTTTTGGACCACAGCCAGTGGTGCATGGGAACTACTCCTAGCTCAGTACTCAGGGTCTTTCCCAGGGGGTCTTAGGGATGGGAGAGGTGGCAGGGATCAAACCAGGGCCTCTTGCATGCAAAGAAAACACTTCGTTTGCTTTGTCTCCTGCTGCAAAGGGCCCTTGGGAAACTGCCCTTCCTTGAGTTGCATTTCAGAAGGCTCTGGTCTCCCCATCCAACAGCCAACTGCTGGGCTGAGAATTCACCCAAAATGAGATACAGCAAAGCCCCCTTCAAAACTGGTTCTCGACCCTCGGCCCAGATAAATTCGGAGCTGCTGAGAGTGAAGCGGACCCTCTGCGCCTAAAGACTTTGATTCCAGAGACTTCTTACAGCAATGCACTGGGACTGTGAGCTGGGCTATGCAATTTCTGGCAGAATTTTCCCTGGACTTTATACAGAAATCCAAAGAGACTTAACATCTATAATTGTCAGCAATGTGAAACGGTTCCTTTTTAATAGGTCTGACTTCGGGGGGAAACTCCAAATAATAACACTGAGTTTTTGTTGAAATATTGAAGGTTATTAAAGTAGCAGCCACTTCTCTGGACTGTGAAGTAAGCAACAGCCCCACGCCAGCTGAGAAGAGGAAATATCCCTCTTTCCCGGTTGTTTCCCATTTTCAGGGAGAAACACGGCATGGCGTCCAACATATTATGAGGCTCGGGAAGGGGGATGAGGGAAAAAAAAAAATGAAAAGGAAAAAGGAAAAAAAAAAGAAGAGTTATGTACTTGGAGCAGTGGGGCTACATATCTCTTCATTCTCAGCAATGGAAAACTAATTATCAAATGCCTCCTTGGTAGTAGGGCTGTCTTTCTTGGGGGGAAACTCCAACAACAATAGTGAGTTTTGTGTTGAAATATGGAACGTAATCAAGGTAAAGAGAAAATGAAGTGAAATTCATCAGTTATACAGTTGGGGGTGGGAGGGCGGGAGCGGGGGGTACACTGGGGTTTTTGGTGGTGGAATATGGGCACTGGTGAAGGGATGGTGTTTGAATATTGTATAACTGAGACAAAAGCCTGAGAACTTTGTAACTTTCCACATGGTGATTCAATAAAAATTTTAAAAATAAAAAAATAATTTTAAAAAAACTGGTTCTCCTTTCAGCCCACAGTCTCACAAAAACCATGCTCCGGAAGCCTGGAGCGATAGCATAGCGGGTAGGGCACTTGCCTTGCACAAGGCCGACCGGAGTTCGATTCCTGGCATCCCATATGGTCCCCCAAGCACCGGCAGGAGTAATTCCTGAGTACAGAACCAGCAGTAACCCCTGAGCATCGCTGGCTGTGACCCAAAAAGCAAAAGAAAAAGGAAAACAAACCCGTACCCTGGGCACACCGCAAAAGAGTGCCCGGAGTTGCGATTCAGATTGTGAGGATTTTTCTCAAAATCTTTTGACTCAGCTGGAGAGAAAACCCATTGGCGTGTTGCTCGCCTTGCACGCTCCAGACACAGCTTTGATCCCCAATACTGAATGTGGCCCCTGGAGCACTACTAGGAGCGAAAACCCTCCACCCCATCCCCCACCCTGCCCCCCCCCAGGAAAACGTCCTCCTTCAAGGTTTGAAAAACCATTGGAAGTTGGCAAAGGAGTCTGCAGAACTTTGTTCAGTGGAAATAGAATCACGGGATTCTTTTTTCTTTTTGGGTCGCACCTGGCAATGCACAGGAGTTACTCCTGGCTCTGCACTCAAAAATCACCCCTGGCAGTGCTCGGGGGGACCATATGGGATGCTGGGAATCGAACCCAGGTCGACCACATGCAAGGCAAATGCCCTACCCACTGTGCTATTGCTCCAGCCCCTAGAATCACAGTTTTAAAGCTAACATGCACCCCCACAAGCTCAAAATTAAGTGTACAAAGAAAGCACACATCAAAGCATGCATTTCCCTGACTCAGATTTCTTCTTCCTGTTTCATTATTCCCCCTCCTTTTGGAAACAGGCACTATCAGTTTAGCCAGATTTTCACTTCTATGTCTTCCAACAAACTTCCAGGAAACTAACACCATGGCAAAGGTGGGCGGGGGTGCGGGGTGACATTGGAGGGGGCTCGGGTCACGGACCTGTTCCCTGCCTCCCATACCTCACACTCCAGCACCTTGAACCCAATAGTTAAAGTCCTGGTGAGTCATGCTGGGGGAAAAGGCAGCTGGGATACAGAAGGGACCACGAAGTGAATGATGCTTGGAGGGCCCACTTGGGATGGGAGATGCTTGCTGAAAGTAGTCTATAGACCAAACATGGTGCCCACTTACTACCTGTGTTGCAAACCATAACACCCAAAAGGAGAGAGAGAGTAAAAGGGAATGAGCCTGCCACAGAGGCGGTGGGGGTGGGGGGATAGGATTGGGGGGTGGGAGGGATACTGGGTTCATTGGTGGTAGAGAATGGACACTGGTGGAGGGATGGGTGTTCAATCATTGTATGACTGAAATGTAATCACGAAAGTTTGTGAGTCTGTAACTGTATCTCACAGTGATTCACTAAAACATATATATATATATATATATCAAAAACTAAAATAAAAAAAAAAATAAAGTCTTGGTGAGGGTCTGGAGAGACAGCACAGCAGGTAAGACACTTGCTTTGCATGTGGCCAACCTGAGTTCGATCCTCAGCATCCCATATGGCCCCCTGAGCACTGACAGGAGTGACTCCTGAGCATTGCTAAGTGTGGTCTAAAAAATGAAACCAAGTCCCTGTGAGTCTCTGGAGCCACAGTGCTCTGCAGGGGACAGCAACTGCCTTGGCCTTGGCCCCAGCTGTGAGCGGACACAGGACCTGAAGGAGAAGGGGGCTTAGAGCCAACTCTTTGGGGCGTTTGTCCCTGATGATCCCGGCCTGCAGAGAACCCACCTAAGATGGGGCGGAAAAGGTGTGAAGGTTGAACGAGAACCGTGGACTGGGCTCTCCTTTGGGCACGAAGGGCCATGGGCAGGAACAGCCAAGTGTTGGGCTGACATGAGCCCTGAGAAGTGAGGAGACGGCGCTGTGTGGGGCCAATGAGGCCGTGTCTGCTGTGACTAGCAGGAACCTCTAGGGTGCGTCTCCCGCTGACAGGAAGATGAATCGCAGCAGCCCTGGAGCGCTGAGGCCAGACCCCGAACGCGGCTGGCAGGTGGGTTTCCTGCGGAGAAGAGGGTTCTCTCATCCTTAGAGCTCAGAGCACAAAGTTAAGGGACCTACAGAGCAATGCAACACAAACCACAGTGCTAAAGCAGGACTTAGAGATCCATGGAGCTAGGAGAGTGAATCGGGGAAAGTAATCCTTCCAGATATGACATTCCAAAATGGTGATGTTCTCTCTCTCTTCTACTCTCTCTCCCTCTCTCTCGTAACCTCTCTACTCTCTCTCAACCTCTCTTCTCTCTTTCTCTCTCTTCTCTCTCTCTCCCTCTTTCTCTTTCTCTCTCTATGTTCTCCCTCTTTCTCTCGGCCTCTCTCTCCCCCTCTCTTTCACTCTCAACCTCTTTCCCTCTCTTTCTCTCTCTCCTCTCTCTCAACCTCTCTCCCTCTCCCTCAACCTCTCTCTCCTCTCCTCTCCTCTCCTCTCTCTCTCCCTCTCTACTCTCTCTCAACCTCTCTCCTCTCTCTCCCTCTCTCTCAACCTCTTAACCTTCTTAACCTCTCTTCTCTCTCTCCCTCTTTCTCTCTCTATTCTCTCCCTCTTTCTCTCAGCCTCTCTCTCCCTCTTTCTCTCTCAACCTCTTTCCCTCTCTCTCTCTCTCCTCCCCCTCAACCTCTCTCTCCTCTCCTCTCCTTTCTCTCTCTCCCTCTCTTCTCTCTCTCTCTCTCTCTCTCTCTCTCTCTCTCTCTCTCTCTCTCTCTCTCTGCCATTCTTACCCCTGGTTCTGTTCTCAGGGCTCACTCCTGCAGAGCTTGGGGGCCTTATCAGGTGCTGGGATCAAAAACCAGCCGAGTGCAAGTCAAGCATCTTACCCACTGTACTATCAGGCCCCAGATTTTTTTTTCTTTTTGGGTCACACCCGGCAATGCACAGGGGTTACTCCTGGCTCTGCACTCAGGAATTACTCCTGGCGGTGCTCAGGGGACCATATGGGATGCTGGGAATCGAACCGTGTGCAAGGCAAACACCCTACCCGCTGTGCTATTGCTCCAGCCCCAGGCCCCAGAAATTTTTTGCTTTTCAAATTACTGAGTGGTAAGAACTGGACTATAAGATAAAAGTGAAATATTACATAAGCAGACATTTCACTGCCTCCCTATTTTCTTGGTTTCTATTTTGTTAGGGTTTGGGTCAGGCTTTCATTGCGCGTTGACCCTGGACACTTTCACCCAAGGCCTAATTGTAACTTTGCTACCACCTTCTGGTAAAATAATGAACAGCTTGTGATCTTTGACTAGAATGAGCTGCTAGAATTTTATTTGATGTTCTACATTTTTTTCACCTAATTCTATTAGGGCTAAAAACTAAACCTATTAAGAGCCAGAGAGATCGTAGTGCTGGTCGGGCTCGTTCCCTGCATGCAGTTGACCTTGTCTCCCTCCTCACACCACACAGAGTCCCCAAGAACTGCTAGGAGAAGTCCCTGAGCACAGAGCCAGGAGTCAACCCTGAGCACCACCAGGTATGGCCGCCCCAATGAACAACAACCAAAAAAAAATTTCAGTGAGAACAAAAGGATATCCAGGAAAATAAACAGCAAATCTGGAAGGAGGCGTTTTCAGGAAAGCCATCACTACAGACACCCCCAGCCCCAAGCTCTGATGGTTAGTGGCAGTTAGGGGGACAGGCTGAAAGCCCACCAGCACGAGTCACCCCGAAGGCTATGTGGAGTGACGCCTCGAAGGACATCTGGTTGCTCAGAAGGGAAAACAAGTCCCGGACCCTCACCAGTACTGCACGTGGTCCCCAAAGAGCTGACATTCTCTCCTCCCCCAGAAACACATACTGCAGGGGTACACTGTGACTTAATGATATTTTAGTGGATGGCGGTGTGTAAAACAGGAGACCTGGGTGAGGGAGGAGGCTCGGCGGTGGAGCGGTGGCGCTGAGTCTGTGAGGGCCTGAGTTGGATTGCTGGCACTGCAAACGACACAGGGGTCCCGTGGAGAGTGTCGTGCTGAGGGAAATGGGTCAGAAAGAGAGGGACAGACAAAGACTGGTCACACTCACTGTGGGGTGTAAATATATACATATGTATATATATGTGTATATATATATGTATATATATATAATGAAACTACTATCCAAGGACAGTAGAAACAAAGGCTGAAAGGACTCGTCCACTGTTGGAAGCTTGCCACAGGTAGAGAGGGGCAGCTAGGATAGAGAAGGGCCGTCTGTCACAATGATAGTTGAAAACACTTGCTCTGGACAAGAATTGAGTGCTGAGAGTAGGCAAAGGGATATGCATGATAACCTGTCAATACTTGTGTTGCAAACCATGATGCCCGAACCCCAGTGAGTCTTTTTAATATGGAGGGAGTTGTGAATAAAAGGATTTCATATATTACTTTCAGTAAGTGAAGGTTCTGTAATTGTACATAGATACCATATATATGTATATCTATAATTTTTATAGGAAAGAGGAATTTATTTATATCTTTATTGTCATATTACTATTTTGCCTAGGGCTGGAGCAATTGCACAGTGAGTAGCTCATTTGCCTTGCATGCGGCCAACCTGGGTTCGATTCCTTAGTCCCTCTTGGACAGCTCGGCAAGCTACTGAGAGTATCCCGTCCACATGGCAGAGCCCGGCAAGCTCTCCGTGGTATATTTGATATGCCAAAAACAGTAACAACAAGTCTCACAATGGAGACATTACTGGTGTCTACTCGAACAAGTCTATGAGCAGTGGGATGACAGTGACAGTGACTATTTCGCCACACCTAGCAGTGCTCAGGGCTTACTCCTGTCTGTGCACTGGAATCACTCTTGGCGATGCTCACAGGACCATTCGCAGTGCTGAGGACTGAACCCAGGGGAGGTCTGCCTCATGCAAAGCAAGTGGCTTAATCCTTGTACCATCTCTCCAGCCCTGCAGGGAAACTTATTTATATTTTTAATCTTATAAATAAGAAGTTCTTAAAAATAAGAAGTACAACTCAGAAGGTCACCACAAACTCAGGTGAAATTGTCAGGGGTCGGGAGAGGGATGTGCTCCCCGTGGCTGGAGGGGCAGTTCACGAGCGTGGGCTGTCTAGCTCCCATCTGCTCCCTAGGGCAGAGAGCAGATGCTGGGGATTGAGTCTTCGTACATGCAGAAGCCTGTTCTTGACTGCTGAACCACAGCCCTGCTCATGGGATTCATTGTTGAAGGGGGGTGGGGGGCGGGTCCCAGCCAGCAGTGCTCAGGGGCTACCCTGGGCTGTATGCACCAGGGTTGCTTCTGGGGCTACTCGGGGACCATGGGATGCCTGGAAGGAGTCTAGGGCTCCATCACGCAAAGCCTGCCCTCCTGCCCCTGGGCCACCTCCCTCCCTCACCTTTCCACCTTCTAAGGGCAGAGCCCCTGTGCGGTTCTTAATGAGAGGTAAAAGGCACCATGCCGCGTGCATCCTTTTGCATTCTGCTTCTCCTCACCGCCTAGTTGGTAAGGTTGGTCCAGGTTATGGCTTGCAGTACAGGTATCGATGAGGCGTATCCAGGGGTACACGCACACTATTCTCTGTGTGTATAGTTATAGGCTCCTCGCTTTCATTTCTCTGTACATTGTGTGTGTTTAACATAGGTTCCTGCATTCAAAGCTATTTCTTCTCACACATACTCAGGTCTTGACAAAGTGGAGCGATTTAACAGTGGAATCCAGGGGTCTCCAACCCATGGGTTTGCTGGGGCATTTCTCAAAACCCCATAAGGATAAGGGTGCTGGGAAAACAGTTCTTGGGAAAATAGCAAGGTGCTTGCATTAATGCGGTAGATCCTGGTACCAGTCCCTGAGTACTAGGACTGATCTTGTGTGAAGTCTTGGTGAAAGTACACAGCCCAGAGTAAGCCCTGGGCACCGTGGGATATGACCCCTCCCCCCAAAAAAAGGTAACATCTATACAGTCTCTACAGAATCTATATATGTTTCATATGTTGACATATATATCAAATATTGACCTACTTTATATTTAAATATACGCTTAATATCCTAATCTATTTCTAATATTTGGTACATGGGAATGGTTCAAAACTGTGTCTAGGACCAGGAATCAGCTCAGAGGCTGGGTTTTATCTTTTCATGCTAGATGGTCCGGTTCAATCATGGTCCTCTAAGTTCCCCCAGAAAGACCCCTGAGCACTTCTGGTGTGGCCCCTAAACAAACCAGCGTCCAGGCATTAATTATGACGAAAGAGCTATTTCAGCTAGTTTTCACTTACACATGCAAAGAATCACTGATTTCTTCTTTTCCCAATGTTTTGTTTTGAAAATATTTATGAAAATTTTGTCATTCATTGATGCTGTCTGAGTCTTACATTTTTTTCATATTTGTCGTCTATACTTTGTTTAGTGATTTTGTGGTATTTTACAGAAGTAAGGAGCCATCTTTCAGCAGCTCCACTACAGACCTTGACACTCCTTGAATGGCCACTAGGTGGAGCCCAAAGATCTTCTTCCTGGTTGCTTACACACCCTTAGAAACGGAATAAGGGAATTTTGGCAGGAGGTGCTGGGGGCCACATCCAGCGATGCTCAGAGGTTGCTCCTAGCTCTGCGCTCAGGAATTACTCCTGGCGTTGCTTGGGGAGCTGTTTGGAATACCGGGGATCAAACACGGGTTGGTCACGTGCAAGGCAAACGCCTTCTCCACTCACTGTATTACCACTCTGGCTCCACAGAACTTCTGAAGCTACAATTTTTTTTCGGGATGGTCTGGCAAAACTGTCAGACCTTTCCCACCTGTTAAACACACAGAAAAAGGCAATTCCATCTCCCTTGCAGGGGACACTTCTAAATATTGAGGTTGACATACAAATAACCACTGGAATGATTTAAAAAAAAAAAAAAGTCATGTGCTTTCCTATGATGAGTCTTCCAGGCTTCTAGGTCTGGCATCTGTCGCTGGAAGTTTTGGGGGTCACACTTACCAACTACCTCAAGGATTTACCAGGTCCATTCTTCCAAGCTGCCAATATCTCCCACCGCCTCCCAAGAACCGCCCCCGAACCCCATCTCCCTAGCTAAAGCTGACCCCCTTGCATGGCAACAGTGTTGGAGGCTGAATGTGCTGGCAACTTCTTCCCTGCCAGGTGCTGGTAATGATACCAGTGGTCTGGTCAGGGTCTCCTGCTCCCCCCAAAGGCCTGATAGGAGCTGGTGCTGAGATGGGGTGGAGGGAACGTAGCCTAGGAGCACCCTGGTACTGTGGATGGAGACTGCCGCACCCTGCTCGGAACGTGTCTCCCGGATGGATGATGTCTAGCTGATGCTGCCCACTGGTGTTTCCGGTCCTCGATCCATCAGGGCTAAGAGGCACAGGGAGATCACACTGAAAGTAAACGCCAGGAAACTGCTTCACCAGCCTGGAGTCTGCAGTGTGAAAACCCTCGCTGGGTCTGCCCTGGACGTAATCAGCAGAGACTGCAGGGAGATTTTTTTTTTTCATGCTGATATTAGTTCTCGGCTAGTCTCAGTTCCCTGTGACCCATCAAGATTTCTCAAACTAAGACGCTTGAGTTAAGCTAAATCCAAGAGCACGTATGTTAAAATAGATTCTCTTTGGAGGAAAGGGAGGGTGCCGGGGCCACTGCCAGGGGTGCTCAGGGGCAATTCCTGGCTCTGTGGCCCGGAGGGGGGAGGGTGTGCCCAGGGGACCCACTCTATGTGGTTCCAGGGATTCGAACCAGAGTCAGCAGGGTATAAGAGGAGCACTTTATCCTCTATCCTATCTCTTCAGGCCCTAAAATAGATCCTTTATATGATGATTTACATAGATTTACATAGATTTACATAGATTCTTTTTTTTTTTTTCCTAAGCAAAGGTTTAGGAAAACCCAGAGGGTCACCATGTGAAAGCAGTGCACGGGTGATAATAAAACAGCCAAGGAGGAGTTACTGTAACTAGGAAGAAACTCATCGGAACCACCGGGAAAGGGGCAGCGGTAAGAAACAAATGCAGCTTGGCTCAGCCGCTTCACCCGATTCTCCTTCCGCCGTGGACCAAACCCAGCCAGGAGCAGAATGGCTCGGGTGATGAGATTTCCATCTCTCAGCATCCCTAGACAGCGAAAGAGATCCAGGGGAACTGGAGCACCGCGCAAGCCTGGCTGCCCCCAGTCTCCTCACTGGCTCTGATCTGCTGGAAAGATGAATCATGGAGGGCTGGAGTGGGTACGGCGTTTGCCTTGCATGTGGCCGATCCGGGTTCGATTCCCAACATCCCATATGGTCCCCAGAGCAGAGCACCGCCAGGAGTGATTCCTGAGTGCAGAGCGGCGAGTAATCCCTGTGCATCGCCAAGAAGCCAAAAATAAAATAAAATAAAAAGATGAATCGTGAAATGGACACAAAACCCCCTCCAAGGCCACCTCCCAGCTGACCCATGCGTTCCCACCCACACCCAACACCATGGCCAGCTCAAATGTTCCTCACTGGTGTCTGCACCTTATTCCACTGGCCATGAAGGCCATCCATTTGCCGGAAGCCGGGCTGTGTCACTCCTGGCTGCTGGGAAACCTGTCTCCCGGGGCACCATAGTCACCTCACCCAGATTGTGCTCTGGCACCTCTCCCAGGCACCTTGGCTACACCAGGGGTCGCCAGAGAAGGGGCACCCAGTCTTCACTGGTGGCCCTGTCAGTGTGCTTCGGGAATGGGTGGTTGCAGTTTTGCTCTCACCAGGATAGCTGTTCCAGGGGACAGACAGGTCCAGGTGCTAGAAAGGTCCACCGATAAGTCCCCCGATAGCCAGAGAGCTCCATAGCCCTGGTTTCCCCAAATCAAGAGCCATGAACCCCATCATTACAAGCTTTCCTTTCTCTGCCCATGCGCTCAGTGATGGGACAGTCAGCGGGTCCTGGGCAGCCTTCACCTCAAGCTCACTGGCCCTGCCTCCCCTCCAGACAGTCCCCAAAACATACCTGCGCTTGCAAGAATGCAAAGGGGTGGTAGGATGTCTTTGAAATAAGTCGATTGAGCAATCTGAGCCTAACAGACCTGCCTGGCCAGAGGAGTGGGGCAATGATGAACCATCCCTCAGTGGCATTCATGCAGAAGACATTTCACCAGAAACTGAGCCACAGGGCAGCCCTCAGACAAATCTTGAATTTATGGGAAGCACTTCCAGAAACTCACTGTAACTCAAGCAAAGTGTCAGTGTCGTAGAAACTATTAGTAGCTGGCAATTAAACCAAATTAAAAAATGATTCAAGTCGGAGCTGGAGAGATAGTACAGAGGGCAAGGCTGACCCAGGTTTGATCCCTGGCACCCCGTAGGGTCCCTAGAACCCTACCAGGAGTGACCCCTGAACACAGAGCCAGAGGTAAGCCGTACCCACAGCTTACCTGGGATCCCCCTGCAAAAAGTAAAACAGGTTCAAAATGACGGGGGGAGATAGTTTAAGGGCCGGGAAGCACAGGCAGGGACCCAGAGGACTACAGGACTGACCGAAATAAAGAAAAATAAAAGTGACCCGTGACCAAGTGAAGTGCTTGAACTTTGATCAGCTCAGGGGAAGAAACAAAGAACACGTGGGGAAATTTAAATTTAAACTGAGTAATAGGAGCCCGGAGTGATAGTACAGCGAGGAGGGCGCTTATCTTGCACAAAGCTGACCCAGGTTCGACTCCTGGCATCCCACATGGTCCTGTGAGCCCTGCCAGGGGTAATCTCTGAATGTATAGACAAGAGTGAGCTCTGAGCACTGTTGGGCATGGCCCCCAAACCCCAAAATAAAAATCTTAAAAATAAATAAGTGGCGGGGGCTGGAGCGATAGCACAGCGGGGTGGGCGTTTGCCTTGCATGCGGCTGACCCGGGTTCTATTCCCAGCATCCCATATGGTCCCCTGAGCACTGCCAGGAGTAATTCCTGAGTGCAGAGCCAGGAGTAACCCCTGTGCATCGCCAGGTATGACCCCAAAATAAATAAATAAATAAATAAATAAATAGAGTATTAAGTAAAGTTACTGAATTTTTTAAAGTGTTGATAATAATGAGGCGAGGCAAAAGAACATCCTTATTCTTGGGAAATGTGTATTGAAATCCAATGGTTATCAAGGCAAAAAAAATTAGGTTCTGTGTGTGTGTGTGTGTCTTTCCCCCTCCCCTCTCTTCTCTGTCTCTGCCTTGAGATATCCATAGCAGTTCAATATGCAATTTCCCAAGAATAAAAATGCCCCTATGGTACAGACACACAATGGAATCTGCTAGACTGTAAGAAAAGAGGATGTCATGCAATTTGCAGGCACGTGGGTGGATCTGGAGAGCATCGTGGTGGATGAAGATAGTCACGTCAGAGGGACAGACACAGAGTGATCTCTCATATGTGGGAGATAAAGAAACAACGTAAGGGAATAACAAATAGCCAATGGCAAGAGAAATGAAGAACAGAACTGTTCTTCAGTAGGAAGCCTGCCACGAAGGTGGGGGGTAAGTTAGGGAAGGGGACACCAGGGCAATTGGGGAGGCGGGAAATGTCAGCCACAGAGGCAGGCTGGGGGGCAGGAGGGAAGACGGGACATTGGTGACAAGATATGCACACTGCTGAAGGGATTGGTGTTGAAACACTGGACTTCTGGAACCTAATACTGAAAAACTTTTTAACTCATGTAATTCATGACGATGAGAGTTGGGGGCGGGAAAGAGAAAGAGAGTAAAGCAATAAAGCAGTTATTTGGATAATGAACATGAACTGAGCCAACGATCTTTTCTCATTTTTACTTGCATGAATGATCAACAAACTATGATTACTCAGAATTACAGACTCAGCAGGTACTTCTTAAACAAACTGATTCTGTCACTTTAAGGAAGAAAAATGACAGCATTTTTTTTTTGCCAGAGTCAAATTAAACTCCCAAGAGAAAATTATTTTAAAAGGGTGGCAGGGTGGTGAGCATTCTGGGGGGCTGGGGCATGCGTGCCTGAACAGTGTATAGAGAAAGCACAATGCTATCTTCACCAACAAGGAGGGACGGTGACTGTGGTGGCGGGACTGGTGCTGGAATAGTGACTGCCTGGAACAAACCATCAGGAACAACTTTGTAAACCACGGCATTTAAATAAAGTGTGTGTGGCGGGGAAATACTATTTTTTTTTCTTTTGGGGTCGCACCCAGCGATGCACAGGGGTCACTCCTAACTCTGCACTCAGGAGTTACTCCTGGCGGTGCTCAGGGGACCATATGGGATGCTGGGAATTGAACCCAGGTCAGCTTCGTGCAAGGCAAACACCCTACCCGCTGTGCTATTGCTCCAGCCCCCGGCAACAATTTTCAGTACTATTAAAAATACTATTCTGGGGCTGGGGAGATAGCATAGCGGGTAGGGCATTTGCCTTGCACACGGCCAACCCGGGTTTGATTCCCAGCATCCCATATGGTCCCCTGAGCACCGCCAGGAGTAATTCCTGAGTGCAGAGCCAGGAGTAACCCCTGTGCATCACTGGGTGTGACCCAAAAAAAAAGAAAAAGAAAAAAATCGTTGCCTAAAATAAAATTTTAAATAAAGATATTAAAATAAAAATAGCTCTTAAAAAGAAGAAAAGGTACATAATGCTTTAAGATCCTTTAAGAAAGTACCACTCGGGGCTGGAGCGATAGCACAGCAGGTAGAGTGTTTGCCTTGCACCCGGCCGACCCGGGTTCGATTCCCAGCATCCCATATGGTCACCTGGAAGCCGCCTGGAATGATTCCTGAGTGCAGACCAGGAGTAACCCTTGTGCATTGCCAGGTGTGACCCCCCCCCCAAAAAAGAAAGTACCACTCGAACGGTGACCTCCGCCTCTGTCCCCCACATTTTCGGCAACTCAGAAGTCACACCCACAAGCCAACTCTGACTGGGACCAGATAATTTCATCAATGGCCACGATCCAGGGACTCATTGTCCTTCTCTCTCGGAAGAGAGCATCAAATGATACCTCATGGCCATGCCAGGCTGTTTCATTCAGGGCATATGAGAGAGGGGTGGGTGAGGCCCCTCCCCCCCAAGGGACCCAGCCCGGGCAGCCGATATCCTGGACCACAAGGATGCTCTGGGGCCACGTGACATCTCATACTTCACACCACTCATATTCCAAGACTAGTGCACCACATTAGATGGGATTTAATTTAATGATATAGGGGATCATGTGGGCTTCAGGGAACCAAATCCTGGTCAGCCACGTGCCAGGGAAGCGCCCTACCTGTTGTACTATCTCTCTGGCCCAAACACTGTTTCTGCAACAGCGGGAGTAGCAACAGACTCGGGCTTATTTAACAGGGCGAAACTTTTACAGCAGGCTTATTTTATAACAGGAACAAACTTCATTATCACTTGGCAAGACCAATCAGTTAGGATCGTTCTGATGAAGCTCTGGCTAAAATGGTCGAAGTTGTTTACAGTGTTTTTGTTAGCAAACATGGTTTTCATAGCCAACAGCTGAAACGCTAGTAAGTGCTTTTGTTCCGTCAGTTGTCACCTGGATTGTTTCCAAGGTACAATAGTTACACAGCTGAAACGTACACTATCTAAATCCCCTCTCCTGAGCCTAAGAATCACTTTGCAAGCGTCAGGCCCTGGGTTCAATTCCAAGCATTAAGGAAAGAGAAAAAGTGTTATTTCACTTTATGTCAGGAACAGGGCTTAATAACCCAGGGATTAAACAACTGTTAAAAATTTGGGGAGTGCTGAACCTTGCGATGGATGCAGAAGCAAGAGTGGGCAGGGAAATTCTGTGTAACCAGGTAACTCCTGGTTAAACTAGTTATACATAACTCCATCTAATTTTTAACGTGTTTTGTGCTCTTCAAAACTTATATAATCCCGTAACACTTTTGAGTCGCACTACAAAATTTTTAAAGCCAGTGATTAATTGCATACAAAGTGTTATTTTTCAGGGTTGGAGCAATAGGTAGGGCGTTTGCCTTGCACATGAAGTCGAGCCAGGTTCGATCCCCGGCATCTCATATGGTGCCCCGAGCACCACCAGGAGTAATTCCTGATGCAGAGCCAGGAATAACCCCTGAATATCGCTGGGTGGGACCAAAAAAGCAAAAAAAAAAAAAGAAAGAAAGAAACAAAAGTAAAGCACTATTTTTCTTCTTCATGACTCCAACTTTTACTTAAAAAGCTAACCAGCAGCTAAGTGTGCATTCTCCGATCCACATATGTTTTCCTAAGAAATTTTAACAAGTGAGACCAGAGGACTTGCCTTGTCCATGTAAGTTAGGTTGGGCACTGCCTTGCCCATGGCAGATCCAGGTGGGGACGTGGGGACCCTAACACCCTATTATGGACCCCCAGACCCACCAAGAATGATCCCTGAACACAGAGCCAGGTGTAAGCCCCAAGCACTGCAAGGTGTGACACACACACCCCCCTCCACACACACACACACACACACACACACACACAGAGGTCTAAATAGATAAAGCTTAAGTCTGATAAAGTTTCATTAAAAAAAAAAAAAAACTAAAAATGCAAAGCTTGAATACTTAAAGGAGTCCAGGAGAGATTTCAGTCCACCGAGGAACGTGATGACCCGCAAAAGCAGGGCAGAGGCTGCTGTATTATGCCTTAGTGCCGCAGGAGCCTGGGCCCCACACAGCCCGCTGGCACCGGGCCCGACTTCACTGAAACCCCCTCCGCCTGACGCAGCCCTTCTCCCGCATGCTTGTGACGCCAAGGTGACACACAGGACACGTTTGCTCGTTTTTATTTCAACATTGAAAACAATACGGAGCTTTATCATCATTGCCATCTCCTTGGAAGATGTACCAGACACAGAACAGGTATTCATTCCACAGTTACAGGATTACATACTTGTGACTTGGTTATTTCCCCTACAGTGATCTGGATAAATACCACTTCCAATTTAAAAAAAAAAAAAAACCACACACCCACCGCATTTCGCTGAATTTCCGTAGTGAACTGCCAAGGATTTTTGGAAAGATTATCTCAAGGCTAGTACTCTTTAAAATAACAGCCCTCCATCAGAAACATTCAAACAACACTCAGTTCCTCTCTTATCCTTCCTACTCAAGCTAGGATGTACATATATGTATTTTTTTCCTTTCTAAACACATCAGATTATCACTTTGGGAGCACATGTGGCCCGTTTGGTAGCTAATGAGGTAGGCGTATTCTTCAGAAGATCTTCGGCATTATAGCACAAAGGAGGAAAAGTCCTTTTTTCTTTTTTCAGTGGTTATTCCTTGAAATAAGTATTAGCGCATACACATTGGTACTTTAAAAGACATAAAGCTAAGTCACCTAAAATTCCTGTCAGAGCCCATTAAAGTTCCTTTTGGCATTAGAAGAAATGGCTGCCTTGGAATGCAAACATTTACCTTTCTAGAATTTTTTTTTTAGGGGGGACACACATCTAATGATGCTGGGGGAAGAGGGGCCAGTCCTGGCATAGCTGGGGGCCATACATGTTGCCACAAAATAAAATGTTTCCTGTGTGCAAACCACACAACTCTAGCCCAGAGCTCTCTCCAGCCCCTCCTAGAAATCTTACCAGGAGGAAGAAGTGTAAGGAGACACTCTCTTGAATGCGATGTCTGTTTCCTGGATTTTGGGGGCCACACCTGATGGTGACGGGGATAAGCCCAGGCCGTCCACATGCGAAGCAGATCAGCCAGTTAAACTGGGGATTTCTCCAACCCGCTTTCTACTTTCATCTGCTTCTCCACTCTTTCCGACTCACAGATTAAACTCTACACACTGCATGACTCAGTAATGCATGTAAGTGAGCTTTGCTGTTAACTTACCAAATCCTGCCGGAGAAACACTCCCTATATGAAAGTTTTGAACAACCTCATGGCATAGCTAGCAACGCTTTGCCCTCAGGTTTCAGCTCCATCTCCTCTAGCACATTGTTTCCTAAGGCAAATCCCTTCGCCATAGTCACACACCGAGGAAATGTGCCATTATCCACTCCTCTACCCGACTCAAAGTTCTGTGCTCAGACTACCCTTGGTGAGGCACATAAGGAATGCTTTCCACAGCTACCAAACAGGCCCCCTGTGCTCCAAAGACAAGCTTTCTTTTTTTAGGGGCGGGGAGGGCCGGGCCATACATTAGGAACTCAATGTTCATGAATTACTCCTGGCTCTGCTCTCAGGAATTACTCCTGATGGTGACCATATGTGAAGCTGGGCATCAAACCTGCAATTTTTTTTTAATGTAAAAAATGCTTAAAACAGAATTTTTTTTTTTTAAAGAAAAGGTAACTCTAAGTTGCTTGGAAGATCAGTTTTGATATCAAGTCCTTGACAGTCCTAGAAAATGTTTTAGATGCAGTACTCAAACAGTGTAGTCGTGAACTCTGACTTGGCAATAAACATCTGAGACTGGCTACCAGAAATAACTGTCAAGAATATTCTGGTGCCTTCTGCTCCCTGAAACTTGACGTCGTGAAATATTTTTAACTATCCTACCTGAAACTGTGTCCTATAAGTATCAAAGAAAGCACTTCATCATTTACTCTGAAGACAGTTCTTCCTCTTTAGTGTCACAATCTCCAGTTTCGGCTTGAAGCCCCTCACATTCTTTCCCTAAGGCACACGACACTCTATTTATTGCTTCACGGCTCTTCAGATCTGTGCCTGGATCTGCGCCTGCTTCATCGTGGGGTTCAGTAGGAACCACTTCGGGATGCCTGCTGAAACTCAGCGACACCCCAGGTCAGGCCCAGCAGGTCGAGTCCAAAGCAGCTGCGTGTGCCCCGGCCAAAACACACATCTTCCCTCTGGAGACCGACCACATCACCTCCTGGGACCGGCAAGGCGGCGCTTTTCCTGGCTGTGTCCCATCCTCAATGTCAGGAAGTAAAATGTTAAGACTACCGAGTTTTCACAATTTTTATTAAATCCTAATCTAGTTAACAGGGTTTGATTTCAGAGACATCATCCCATGGTGAACACGCTGAGGAAGAGCAAGCAAATCAGACGACCGGAGTCATTATTTCCCACACAACTGAGCGTTAACTACACAGAACACTAGGGAGTGACAGGACTGGCTCGACTGCCATACCAGCCGGGCCACTTCTCTGGGCCATGACATCGAGACAGTCAATCAGTGATTGCAGTCCTCATATAGTGTTTTCAGTTATTACAAGTACCTAGGATAACATTGTGACAGTTATACAAAGACTTTCCAAATTAAGAAAATTCAAGAAACACAGCAAAATGTGAACTGCAAACGAAACATCGGAGTTTCTATGGAAAATGAAGCCAAGGAAAACGGGGGCAAGAGAAGATAAGACATCTAGACATCTGGCTGGAAAAAAACCTGATCAACTACGAGTTTCACAAGCGGTTTTTAAACTCAATACAATGCAAATCTTTCGAAAATACCAAAGTTGAGTTGAAATGAAAAGATCTATACACTGGGCCTTAAGCAGTACCAACTTTTCTGATCAAAAAAGGCCACGGCAGTTGAGATTGTGTTACGTGATTTTATTTTACACTACGTGGGGGACACAAAGCCGTCCTCCTTAAAAAAGGTGACAGTGAGCTTCACTCAGAACATTTTTAATAATGCACGTTAAAAAAAAAAAAGTCTTCATCTTACAAATTATTCTGCAATCCAAATATACAATCGCTTGGAAAACAACAGTTAGAAAACAAAAGCCAATGTGAAAAGACAGATTAAAAGAACTAAAACAGTCCAGGCGATGGATGGCTCTGGGGTTACAGTTTCCTTACTGCATCATCAATGTCGGCGATCTGCTCCTTCAGCTGGCTCCACTGCTCAGGGTTTAAAGAAATACCTAGGCAACAGTTAAAAATGCAAAGTTAAAAACCATGCTTATTCTTTGGTGTTGGTTGTGGTATAGTACCCCAAAACATACACAGACTTGTGAAAGAAAATTAATGCTATTTTTTTAAAAAAAAAACCTGCAATATGGATTTCCCAGGTGGTTTGTGACATAACACAAAAACCTTATTACCTTATTTGATTTGATACTTACCTAACACTTCAAACATATTAGAAATAATCGTGTTATTTTCTAAATTACTTCCTATATACACTTAATATAAACAGAACCAAACTCAAGTCTCATCACACATGGCAAACATAAAGATGTAGCTAACTACAGAGTGGAAGATTTCAGAAGAATTTCAGGAATATAATGGTAAGAGAAAGAAAAATGTGGGGCGGCATGGATGTGGGAGACAGTCTGAAAAATTCAAAAATAAATGTCTTCAAATAAAAAAAATATATATGCTTATTAACAGAGCAAAGAGGCCAGGCCAGAGACAGGAAGTTCTGTTTAATATTTGCTCAAAATTTCCACTGGAACTCTAGGTCCATGACAGGCAATTTCTTCTAGAAGCATTCATTTTACTTTGAAAAAAATCCCCAGGACTTGGTCGATATTTAGCTATTTAGACTAAATACAGACGCTCTGGTTGAAAGTACATTCTGGAGTCAAGCTGTCAGGTGGTTTAAACCCCACGGTTTCAGTATCACTAAGTACTTCAGGGGGAAAGGCCCTTCCTCTTAATCTGTTAAAGGGACCTTAATTTCAAAGGGTTGTCAGTGATTCAATTAGCTATCCTGATTTTTAACACTGAGCAATCCCTAAGCACAGCTGAAGATAAATGTCAGCTGAAGACACCGCTTTCCTATGTCAGAGACGAGAAGCACGAAGGGGAGCATTCCTAGGTAAAACTCTGAATGCTCTAACTCCAGAACCACAGATGCAGCGAAACATAGACTAGAAGAATTAATGTGTTTCTCAGAAAACTGCTGGTGGGCCATGGAGCTGAAAGGAGAATGTAACGTCTTAAGATAACACCCACCGAGGAAAGGTCGTAAAGCTAATCAGATTGTTTTAGTATTTGCAGGAATTGAAAAGCTGGCACTGTCCACACTGGAACAACCTGAATGACCAATCTTGAACAAGAAAACATCCAAGGCTATGAGGAAACAGTTTAATTAATCCAAAGATAGCCTGAAAGAGGCAGCGGAGACTTTCCAAGGGACATGCAGGGGGCAGAAGAAATGAAGGAGGCACAGAGGGCAGCCCAACAAAGACGTCCCTCTCGTATTGCTGGGCTTTCTTTCTGAGGCTGTTTTTTTTTAAAGCAAATTAAAGATTTTCTAATTGGGTTTTTTTTCGGGGATGTTGGGGAGGGTCATACCCATAGATGCTTAAGGGGTTACTCCTGGCTCTGCACTCAGGAATCACTCCTGGTGGTGGTATGTGATGCCAGGGATCGAACCTGGGTCAGCCTCATGCAAGGCAAACACTGACCCCGCTGTATTCTCACTCTGGCCCTTAACTGGTATTTTTAAGAAGTCCACTAAACCCTTATTTATGAGTTCATGTCATGTCATACAACAGGTTCGTGGTTTTAGATATAACACTAGTTGTCACTTACCAGACAACAGTATAGTACAAATATAACCTTGGTATGCTCTGAGAAACCAAAAATGCATGATCCTCACTTTACTGCCAAACCAGCCCAGTGTAAAGACATAACAGCCTAAGCACTGCCACGAGTAAACCAACCCTCCTCCTCCCTCAAAAAAAAAAAAAATCCTTGAAATTCAAGTACATGTTAAAAACAAGATTTTTCCAATTTCTCAGTCAGTGCCTGATACCTCAGAATTAATAGTTTTTTTTTTATAAGTTAAATTTAAATGAATTAGGAGGTAACTGAAATGACATTAGGGGTATGGTTTTTAGCTGTTTAACCCCAATAGCTTTACTCAGGCATCTGCCTGAAGGAACTGTGTGTCAGGAAGACTGGGGGGGAACTGAAGGAGGGGCTTCCGTGCCAGTGCACTAAACACAGTACTGCAACTTTAATTAAATAAGGCAGGATACCAGGATACTCAGATCATTTTCCATTCATCCCAAAACTAGTAGGGCCAAATTCAGCAAAGCAAAAAGCTCACCTTTCCTTCCTGGCTTCATTTCACCTTCCGTGTCCATCCAATACTCTCTAATGTCGATGAGGACCTTCCCTTTAAAGTCCCGCACACTCACGTACCGCATTTTCCCAATCTGCAAAATAAACAGAAGGTGTCCGCGTCAACACTGGCATGCAGGTGTACATCACAAGTGCTGCATGCTCCTTATACACTGACAGGGGACAGAACACATTCTTGATTACAAAGAATAAATAAAAGGGGACATGTCACTGTGAGAAAGAAGCCATCTTAAAAGAACTATCCAAGTGTACATCACATCACCAATCATGTTCACGTCACAGTAATTTGCAAGACAGCTCAATCAGTATGGAACAACATGGCGTTTCCTTTAAAGTTATTTTATAACAGGGGCTCAGTGCTCAAGACGCACGTGTGAGAAACAGAACTATTACATGACCCTGCACCCCCACTTCTGGAAGCATTACTGAAAGACAGTCAAGCTGGGGGGCAGAGAGACAGCTCAAGATCTCAAGGCAATGGAGGCTGCACCAGGCCCCAAGCTCCATCCCCAGTGTGATGCCCGCCCCGCCCCCAGGTACCACATGGGTCTCCCCAATGACCCCCCATACTGCTAGACCCAGTAGCCTGTGCGTTACCTGCTGGGCGCCGCATAGGAGACCTGGGAAAAGGGAGGTGGGGGCAAGGTTTGGGAGAGGTATCTGCACATATCCGCGCAGCAGAGAGCCAAAAACAAGCCCCATGTCCATCAGTGGACAGACGGACACGCGAAATCGGGATGTGAACGGTGGAATACTGTTCCATCCTGACTTTCCAGTTGTGCCTTTCCACAACTTCTTTTTTCCTTCTTTTCTGGGATCTCCCAAGCAATACTTAGGGACGCAGGGGCTGCTCGGGTCCAGCGAAGCTGAGCGAGCAGGGACTGGACGTGGTGTGCCGGGCACTCAGCTCTCTGCCCTTTGCCCGACGCATCCAGCTCCAAAATTAGTTTCTAGAATGAAAATCCCATCGCACCTGACAGCCTAGCCGGCAGCTGCAGGGCTCTGCTGGGAGGACCAGCCCACCACAGCAACCCCGACTAGGACTCCATGGACACAGCAAGGAGGGTGTCGGCCAGGGGAGGGGGCAGGGGAAAGAAGCTGATAAAACAGATGGTCCCACAATCACGTGAACACCACGCCGCCATGCTGACAAGACAGTGGGAAGGACCAAGCCTCCGCTCAGTGGTCTTTCCCACTAGAAATCATCATGAAAGAAACCCAGCCGTAGGAACTAGCAGCGGTTGGCTCTGTATAGAGTGCTACACCAAGTCAGCAGTTCTACTCAAATTTTTTCTCTTTTTGAGTGATTCCAGGAATGGAAACAGGACCTCACGAATGCAAAAGCTTTATCGGCGAGCCACATCCCCTGCCTCTATTTTAGAATATTTTAAGAAACCACCATGTTGTTCCATGTTGGTTGAGCTACTGGTTGCTTTGCAGTCATCACCTGAGATACTCAGGGGTGACTCCTGGCTCTGCACTCAGGGATTACTCCTGGCAGTGTTTGAGGACCATGTGGGATATCAGGGATAGACCCTGGGTTGGCCTCAAGGCAAGCATCCTGCCTGATGTCCTATCTCTCCAGATGCTGGCTGAGCTATTTTACAAGTGTGTGGGGGGGCACATCTGGCAGTGCTCAAGGCTTACTCCTAGCTCTGCTCTCAGGGATCACTCCTGGCAGACTCAGAAGACCATATGGGGTGTGCCAGGGATTGAGTCCGAGTTGGCTGCATGCAAGGCAAACAACCTGCTTTACTATCTCTTTGACCTGACAAATTCTGTCGATGTGAAAAATGGAGACGTGGGGCCAGAAAGCTAGTACAGCTGGCAGGGCATCTGCCTTGCACGCAGCCAACCCCGATTTGTTCCCTGGCATCCCATATGATCCCCAAGCAAGCCAGGAGTAATTCCTGAGTGCAAAGCCAGGAATAACCACTTAGCACTGCTGGGTGTGACCCCAAAAACAAAACATAAAAAAATTAACATAATTTTGTTTTTAAATAGGAAAGTGATGTGCCTTCATTTAGTTGAGATGGTGTCTTTCTCACAATGACCCCAGAACACATGGGTCAGCACTAGAGCCAGAAAAAGGAGAAAGATATTTTTTATGCATTTCACAGCAAGTATTTGTTCGATACAAACCATAAACAAAAGATTTCACCCCACAGCAGCTGTAAGCACTTCTGCGGCCGCTTCATGCTGCGGTAGAGAGTGTGTCCCCACCCAAACCTAGTCCAGGCCCAGGAGGAAAACGGGGGAAAGAAATTTAATTCATCCAATACCTCTCTTCTTCCTGCCTCTTCTTCGATCTTACCAACATAAAACCCGTTACAATTTTTGGTGTTCTTTTTACAGCGCAGGGATTAAACTCAAGCCTCACACAGGTAAGGCAAGTGCTCTACTTCCGAACAACAGACCTCCCTTGTCAAAGCTAGCTCTGACTTTTGTGCTTACAGCACATCATCTTAGAATGACATTTTCCTCCTTGCCAATCCTGATTCCTTTATTATTTACTGTCTTTCCCTTTTATTGGAACTACAATTGTGCAGACTCATTTACGTGAAGGATTATGGTTCTTAGCTTGCCTCAACTGCTTCCTCGGGTCTCAGTTAAGGCATCTTTTTTCGTTACTTTTCCATTTCAAACTAAATTTCTTATTCTTCTGGAATGTGGATTATGCCCATGAAAGCTTTATAGAGAAAATGAAATTCATTACGTATTTAGGTGTCGTTAACTCTCTCCCCTCCACTCCCAATTCTGAATTCTGACCTCTCATATCCCACTCCTATGCGCATTCTTTCCCTTTCCTCTGGTGCTTATCGACCACCTCCGTCCTCATTCCTCCTCGATAAAGCATCCATCGTGACCTGCACTGCACACCTTTCCCCACGCTACCTTTCATTAACCTTTAAGAGTGACTGTATCAAATTCCCACAGCTGACACTATCGGTGCTTAGTCCTTTCATCTTCTCTGTGTCTCCTTGGTACCTATAATACTAAATTCCCAGTAACTAGAACTTTGTTCTGTTTTGTCTCTGGGCCACACCCAGTGGTGCTCAGGTACTCAGGAATCAGTCCTGGTGGGGCAGAGGGATCAAATGGGGTGTCTGGAATCAAACCTGGGCCAGTAGCACGCTGGCTTAGTGCCCTGCCCACTGCACTATGTCTCCAGCTCTCCAGTAAACCATGTAAATGGGTTAACGGAGGGGCCGGAGCGATAGTCCAGGGAGTAGTATGCTTAACTTGCATGTGGCCAATCCAAGTTCAAACCCAGGCACCACGTAAGGTCCCCTGAGTCCACCAGGAGAGACTCCCGAATGCAGAGCCAGGAGTCGGCCCTGGACACTGCCGGGAGTGGCACAAAACCAAGAGACAAACTGAAAGAGCCAATTTACTCCTTTCAAATACAAAATAATTTCACGGACTGTTAAAAGTGCATTTACAACTCTTAACAGAACAAAACCAACCAACAAAATCCACTTGTCAATTCCAGATCTACTGGCTTTCAGCCTGGGCTTCCAAGACTGAGTGCTGAGAAGCACTCACGAGGGTGCTGAGAAGCCAGGCCGAGGCAGGGGTCAGGGCTCTTGGGCCTTCGCCCCAACCCTATCTGCTCTTCAGCAAAGCAGACACGAGAAACTGGACCTGAAGGACTGCAGCAATGCCAAAGAGGTGTCCAAAGTGTGACACATGTGCGCCAGTCCTCAGACTCATCCCCCAGGCCCCTCCTGTCAGAGATTTTACATTTACTCTGATCTCTGAGGATTTTCCCCCGTACTTGAAACTCACAAAACCGTCCCCTAAAATACCCTCCCAACAGGAAGCGCTTCACGTGCTGCCCAGGCTCCTCTCAGGAGCCCCTAACTCCTGCACTGCTTTGAACCCAGTCCCTCTCCTACACCCGGTCCAGCTCTGAGTGCCATCCCTCTCGTGCTTGGTTCTCTCTGCCCTCTGACCTCCCAGCCCGGACCCTGACCTCCTGTGTTTCTATATCACGGAATTCACCTATGTACCATCTCAAACCTATGAATTCCATGGAACCACAAAGCACGTCTACCTGGCTATCAATTCACATCTAGCACACTGCAAGTCCTCCCGGAAATATAACACACTATCAATTTCCACCCACAGAGAGGACACTCCCATCACACTTCCTTACATACAATTCATGGTACTACTAATCACTCTTCCTAGATCCTAAATTACGAGTCAGAATTAAAACCCCAACCAAAGGATTTTTTGGATCAGTTTTCTTTTTTCATGCGTTTTCATTTGATACATTCAGTGAAAGGTCACTTCAATCAAAAATTTCATTTCTGAAACTTTCGGTTGGGGGTGGGCACACCTAGCAGTTCTCCAGGATGACTCCTGGTGGTGTTCGGGTGTCCATGTTCACACCAGGAATTGAGCCCAGGTCTTCTGTGAGCAAGCCAAGTGCTGGAATTAAGGTGCTTTCCTGGCACGAGCTAGCTCTGGTTCGATGGACAGTGAGCACCGCCAGGAATGATCCCCAAGCAGAGCCAGGAACAAGTCGGGGGCAGGGGGAATGTTCCACAGCTGGGGGTAGCCCCCCCCCCAACTTGTAATAATTTATTTCTCCTCTCATTGTTACCATTTCTTGCTATCGGTAAATCTCCAATGTTTAATACTCATCATGTTTCTCTTTACACCGACAAGGCAGAGGGGAATAAAAATATCGTTTCCCTTTCCCTTCTCACCCTTCAAGCTGGCACTGTCTTTTGAAAACTGCCATGTTCAGGGCTGGAGACAGTACAGCGGGGAGGGTGCTTGCCTTGCTCACAGAAGACCTGGATTCCATTCCCGGCATGAATACGGACCCCCAAACACAACCAGGAGTCCTCCCTGAGCACAGAGCCGGGAGTAAACCCTGAGCACTGCCATCTGTGCCTGCTCCCAATCAAAAACATCCCCATGGCATTAAAACCTGTACTTGATACATAAAACACGTCTACGTACGTGCACTCACTTTCTGATGACAGTCAGGTGACTGCAGCGCCACCTCTGCTGCTGGCCGCTCCCTAAGCCTCCTCGCTGGAATCATCCAACTGAGCCCTGCTTCGTACTGTCCCCCTCCACTTCCCCTCCCCTCTCGGTTCAGCAGGCCCCTCCATCACCACACTCGACTCCTGAAGAACGCTCCTCCGGCTTCCCAGGGTCACGCGGCACGGGTTCCTTCTTGCAGCATTTTCAGTCAGGCCCCCAAAGGCAAACGTACCGCCTCTGCCATTAAAACTTCTCTCCCTCATCATCACTAACCTTTATCCCTTCAGCCTGAAATTTGAAACTGGTCTTCACGCTTCCGGTCCAGCGTTCTTCAAGCCACTGGGCCAGGAGCAGAGGGGACAGTGTGTGGGGGAGGTCGGAAAGCCCCGGCCTGCCCCCTGGTCATCACTGCGAGTCTGTGGCATGGCACACAGACAGCTGCTGCTCCACAGCGGGGCAGAAGGCTAAGGAGCGCGGGTCCAGGCCGTTCTAGCTGACCGTTAGTCACCGGCACCAGGTCTCCTTTGGGAGATCGGCCCTCGGCACCTCACACACGGACTTCGGCCCAGCCACCCAAGGGATCACGCTCGCCTGCATCCGCTGGCTCCACAACCATGCCCACGCACCTCCCTGCATCGGGAAACCCGAGACGGGCAATACCGGCCAGGGGTGTTTTCATGGAATCCCACTAACGAACTCCCCCCTCTCCCTCACTCTTCAACTCACACACGGCAAGTCTATTCCAGGACCCCGAAGCCCATTCCTGGCCATCCGCTGCATCCTCCCCAGGACAGTTTGATACCAGCCTGATCGTCCCAACTGCTTTGGGACTTTATTTTGGGGGGTGGGTGGGAATTTGAGCCACAGCTGGCAGTGCTCGGGACTTACTCCTGGCTCTGAACTGAGGGATCATTCTGGGTGGTGCTCAGAGATGGGAGCTGGAGAACACACCTGGGTCAGCCGTGTGCAAGGCCAGCGCCCTACCTGCCCAGTGTAGTATCGCTCTGGCCCCTTAACATACTGGTAAAAAGACTATTTCTATCTTTTAAATTGATATTGCTTTATTTTTTAGTTTGGGGAGAAAAAAAAACCCTGAGAAATGGTGCTTAGGGACTCTTCCTGGCTCCGTGCAAAAAGGGGACCCAGCGCTCTCAGGGGGACCAAGTGGTACCAGGTGTCAATCCCAGTTCACCCACATGCAGGCCGGCATTCCAGCCCGCGGGCCCACAGACCTGGCTGCAAACTCTCACTGTTCTAACATCGCAGATCTCTCCGACTCCAACAATAGCATATGAACTAATTTCCTTTCTCCTAGTGTGTTCTTACATTTCATGAGCACCCTTAAAAGGATTACACCAGACGTAAGAGATCATTAAACATTACCAGATGATGGGACTTGGCCCGTCTCAGACCCAATCGGACCCGCTGTCTGGACAGAGGACACCCACCTGGAACATGTTGTCGTCCCTGCTGCTGCTCTGCCTGGACGACGCCAAGGCTCGGGAAGTTTCCCCGGTCTTTTGCTTTTTCACGGGTTTTTCTGGAGTCACTTGCTTTTTCCTCTTCAACTTGAAAGAAAAACGAGAAATGGCTGTAACTCTCCCACAAACATCTCAGGTCAAGACTCGGTCACTTGGTAGGACTACAGATCTAAACACTACCACAGAACATAAATATTTCATAGTTTCACTTGCCGAAGAACAGTAAAATTAACCTAGCACTGGCAAAGGGTTTCCAAACTGTGCTCCCGAGGAACCCAAAGACAGGTCAGTGAGTTTACTCTACGGAAGTGATCAGACAGACCAGGGCCCCACCTAAGACTGCTTTGGGAGAGGAAAAATAAAAGGAAAAAGGTAGGACTGCCTTTGAATTAACTTTCAGAAGCCACGGGTCTGCTAACGCTAATCAGTTAGTTTTACAAAGGGAACACAGTAATTAAGAACAATACCAGCATTCCACTTCTAGGATATGATTAGCTCACAATTGGCCTATAAAGTTTATGAGCAAGCTAAGCAAGCTGTTTTATACTTAGTTCTGGGTACTAGGTCAACTACTCAAGAACTTTCTCTCATTAAAAAGTATTACTGGATACAGGCAGCAATGTGTTGGACTAGCATTCAATATCAAAACCCTTTAAAGCACCCTTTATTATGGGCCTGGGAGATTGCTCAAAGGGCTTCCGGACATGCTTTGCATGCAGAAGGCCCAGGCTCGGCAACCCCTCACCTCCACCCCACACCATCCTGGATGGTCCCAAACCCCGAAACAAATAAAAGCAAATTATAAAAGGTTCCCAAATGACCTCATTCTCAGAAAGAGCCTGTAGTTTCCGACCCTAACAGTAGAGGGCAGTCATACGCTTGAAAACCTACTTAGATGTTCAATGATACTAGACATCATTCAATGAAGTTTGGTAAAAATGTAATGTGTAAGTGTATAGACACTGGAAAAGTAGGCTACTTTATTTAAGGGCTACGAGACTAATAGTACTATTTGAGACAAACAGCAAAAACTAACTCAGATCAATAAAAGCAGGGGCCGAGGCGATCGTGCACAGGTAGGGTATTTGCTTTGCATAAGGCCAACCAGGGTTCGATCCCCAGCATCCCATATGGCATATGGCCCCTTGAGCACCACCAGGAGTAATTCCTGAGTGAAGAGCCAGGAGAAACACCTGAACATCACCAGCTGTGACTCAAAAAAAAAAAAAAGAGTAAAAGATGAGCAAAAGCAAGTTGTTATATCAGTGTCTAGCTCTTCCTAGAGAGCTGGTCTATGGCTGGCATATAAAAGCTCAATAAAAACATATTAAATAAAATTATTCAAATGTTACACCACAGGCAAATTAAAACTCTGAAGAAGGGGCAGGAAGACAGCACCACTAGACATAGTCTTAAAAACAAACAAAAAAGGGGGGTCGGGGGCTTCTGCGCAAGTATTGCTGTGTACGCTGTGAAGCCTTATTTCAACTGTGCAGGTGGTAACACAGTCTGTATTCACCTCCAGAGTTCTCCCAAAGATACAATCAACTCAGCCAAGATGAGATGTACCATCACTTGGAGAGGGTCAAGGAAAGTACTTTCTGGAAGGAACGGTGCTCACCGAGGTTCCTGGTTAAGCAGAATGCACCACTTACAGCATAGCTACCACTTCACACAGGAAAAAAAAAAGGGGGGGGGCTATTTATCACCAAGTGGGCAATTCCAAAATGCCTATAATATACGGCGTATCAATCTATGGGGAGGTGGCCAACGAAGTGTACTCTAACTTCAAAGGGAATACGCCTACATCTTAAACAATCCTTGGCAGGCTGGATAAATACCAGTGGTATCAATCAAATTCTGCACTCAAGGAGTTGAAGGTAATTCAACCATAACACATTAGGGATATGGTTTGGGGGTGGGGGGTGCCGCCACCCCCAGCAGTGCTTAGGGCTCGCTCCTGGTTGTTCTGTGCTTAGGGACCACATGTGGCGGACACCTCCAGCAGGCACTCTCTCTGGGCAGGCAGGTTTCTAAGCACGGGCAAGTAGCTGCTCTGGCCTCATTCTCAGGCCCTTCTCCTGGGGCCATCTATGACCTGAGCTCTTCGGTGAGCTCCGAGATTGCTGAAACCCCTCCACCGAAGCCGGGCGGGAGTCGAGGGCTCAGGCCCGCTAGGGCCCAGGGCTGTGTAAGTGCCCCGGGTGCAGGGGTCAACGCTGGCCCTCCTGGGGAGGTCCTCATCTGTTTGTCGCCCTTCAGAGATGCCTGGGAGGGGTCACTGCAATAGCTCGGGGCAGCCCAGTCACCTTTTTGTCCACTTCACTGTCAGAGTCACTGCCAGAAGAGCTTGAAGAAACAAGTTCCTTTGACTTAGGCATTCTGCAAGGGGAAAAAAAAAAAGCACCGTGAATAATTACACAGTGTCCCAGCCCCCCATCCAAACCCAGTTCCACCACAGTGTTTACGCAAGAGCCACAGAAGGCCTGAGGTCTTCGCTCTTCCCCAGTGACAAGCGCCCAGCAAGAACCAAGTCCCGGGTATCTCTTATCTTCCTCAGGCCAACGGGTCTTTTCCTGCTACACGGGACTGAGACAGAAGCTTCTGGGCAGGGGAGGGGGGAAACAAGGCTGCCAGCATGGGTCACCACTGCTGACCCCAGAAGAACCTGGGCCTGCAGGGCTGCCTCCCTCCTGCGTCTCAGGATAGCTCGGTCTTCCACCTCGCCCACCTCCACCTAACGCTGCCACGGCCACCCCCGGGTTCCGGCTCTGCCTGTGCTCTCAATCTGCCTTGGCCCTGCAGCCATTCTAGCCACATACCAAGGGCTGATTCAGCGGCCACCATGCGTCACCACGCGAGGCACGATTCAGCGCTCACAAGAGGGCGACTGAAACCCTTGCCCCCAATTCCGGCCTGGCCTTATTTCCCCGAGCCCCTCACACACGGAGGCCCAAAGCTCCTGTGATGCTGAGAGTGTCCTGGGTACCAGCCCGCCTGGGCCTCTGCATTTGAAAGAAGCACAGTCTGCTTAGAGCCAAACCCCACGTTTCAAGGCCCGCTTAGTACCTCTATGCTTAGTACCTCTATCCCCGGCACTCCTGGCTCTGGATAAGAAGGAAACCCCCCGCCCCCCGAGTCTCTGGGGCGTCTCCAGGTCCAGCTGGGCCTTATTCCGCTCCTGGATGCCCCCGTGCCCACACACAACAAGGAATGTCGGCTGAGTCACAAAGGCTTCATTTTTTCCCTCCCCAAACTGCGCTCCAGCAACAGCAGACCCAAGGGGTCCCAAGGAGCCCCTACCCGCACAGGAGGTCAAGGTCGGAGTGGGCCATGCCCGTCGTGGTCCCCCCCCCCCATCTCAGAAAGGCCCCTAGGCGCCCGGCCGTCCATCCCCACGTTTTGCGCCCGACCCCGGGCTCTGCACCTCCTCCTCCTCCACCTCCTCCCCGGGATCCATTTGGTTGCCTTTTATGCTCGCTAATAACGCCAGGAAACGTTTTTTAAAGGCAATTAAAGCGCACGCAGAGCAATTTTCTCCCTGGAAAACCGCCGGGCCACCGAGGGGGGGGCGGGGGGAGAGGGACCATCTGTTCTTTTACAGGCGCTCGGAGCTCGGAGCCTGCGGGGCCTTTGCGAGCAGCGGAGCGGGGCGCACGCCCCGGATCGGATCTGAACCAGCCCACGCCCCCCCCTGCCCCCCCCACGGCCCAACTCTCTCCTGCAACTGTGTGGGGGCGGGGCAGAGGAGGGGGAGAGCCCCCCCACCAAATCCTTTAAAAAAAAAACAAAACGTTCATTTCGGGAGCCCACGACGGGCCCAAACGAACACGGCCGGGCCGGGCCGTTTAGATCCCGCGAAGGGCCCCCTCCCATGCACTCGGGGGTGAGGGCGGACCCTCCCCACCACGCACCGGGCCCAGGGCACGGGACCCTCCCTCGGCGCCCGGCGCTGCTGCCGTGCAGGCCCCGGGTGGGGGCCTGGGGGAGGCAGGGGGGAGGGAGGTGAATTAGCAAAGAGGCGAGAAAAACCCGCGCCGGGACAAGGGCCCCCCACCGCGGGGGCCGCCCCGGGACGAGGCGGGGGGCACGCGCCGGGCCCGGGTGGGCGCTGGAGGCGGCGCGGAGTCCGCGCGGGTGCGGGTGCGGGGGGGAGGGCGCAGCGCCCAGCGCCATTTTCTTCCCTCGAAGCGTCCTCTTCCCTCCCCCCCAACCCCACTCCCAGGCCCCCCACCCCCGGCCCGCCCTCCCCCTCCCCCCCGCATCCCCCTCCACACCCGGCAGATCTGGGGAGCAGGAGCGGGGGAGCCCGGCGCCACCTCGGGCACGTCCGGATCCCCGCACGCGCCTCCTCCCGGGCCCGGGTCGACCCACATGGTCTCGGGGCGGGAGGGGCCAAGGGGTGGGGGGCGTCCCGGTCACCCCCACCCCCAGCCCGCCGCCCCCCAGGCCGTTCTCGCCAACCGGCGGCGGGCGCGCAGGGGCCGGGGCACGCGTGGGGCTGGCGGGCAGGGCCGACCAGCGGGGTCCGCGGAGAGGCCGGGGGCGGGGAAGGGGGCTGGCGGCGCGGAAGGGTGCACGGCGGCCGGGGGCCTCGCGGCCGGCCCGGGAGGGGGGATGGGAAGGGGTGGGGGCGGGGTCCCGCGCACTCACGCTCCGCGAAGGCAGCCGACCCGCTTGCAGCCTGCTCGCTCGCGAATGACAGAGAACCGGAAATGACGGCGGCCAAGAGGCGCCGGCCGCCTCCCATTGGCGCTCCGGGCACGTGATGGGGCGGGGCCTGCCGGCGAACCCTACCCGGAGACCCTTTCCAGGTCCTTAAAGGGACCGCCCGACGTCCTGGACGTCGGTCTTGCCTCCGGAATGAGGCTGAGCGTTGGAGCTTCCCTATCGGTGGATGGAAGGTCCGGCAAAACATGAATGACAAGCAGAGACCACCTGGGCAATCCGTGCATGTTTCTTGTATTATAGGGAACAGCTCACACTCAAAAGAAAAATTAAAATGTATAACCTGTTTTCCGTCAATATCCCTTCCCGCTTCCCCCCGCCCCACCCCCAGTATTTGGTAATGATAGAAGAAGGAAGGAAAGCAAAGTCACAGCATTTGATTCTAGAAAATTCCAGGCATCTTCAAAAGACTTTGACTACACACACATCTTCATCCCTAAACCGAAGTCCTTGGAAGAGTAAGGAAGTTGACAGATCGCAAAAGAAATATATAGCTAATAGACTGACCAGTTAAAGAATAAAGTTCTATTTACCCAACACACACATCACGGCATCAACTGTGCGCTGGGCACTGCCCGTGGCACTTTCCATTTGTTACTCATCCCAACAGGTACTTTCCAATCTGTGAATAGTTTGTGCTCTCCACTTTATGGAGGAGGAAGACAGGGTCAACTGGGCTAAATGAGTTGCAGGAGGTGAAGGGATTGGCTCCCCTTTCAGCCCCTGCACTGCGTGTTTGTGCTGAGCTGGGACACAGAGCTCTGTCTGGCCCGCTGCTACTTTATGCTGCGTCAGGCTAGATGGTAACTCTTTAAAACAGAGCACTGTCTCAGTCCTTTAGTATGACCCTCCAAAAGAGAGGGGAAGTAGTCTAAAGAGAATCAAAGTTATGTTATTTGCCAAGGGAGTGTGAAGGAGCCTGCAACGCTGAAAAATCTCCCTCTGGGTAATGGTTCCCCAAGAGTATAGAGATAAATTTCACCTGATAGTTGTGTACTTGGGCTGGAGCGATAGCACAGCGGATAGGGCGTTTGCTTTGCACGTGGCCGACCCGGGTTTGATTCCTCCGTCCGTCTCAGAGAGCCCGGCAGGCTACGAGAGTATCCTGCCCGCTCAGCAGAGCCTGGCAAGCTACCCGTGGCAAGCTCCCCGTGTCATATTCGATATGCCAAAAACAGTAACAAGTCTCACGATGGAGACGTTACTGGTGCTCGCTCAAGCAAATCATTGAACAATGGGAGGACAGTGGTACGGTGCAGTTGTGTACTTTATAGTCCTTGACGTTTTGGCAATAAAATTGGGAAAAGATGAAAGATTTAAAAATGCTAAAATTAAATTGTAGGGGGGAAGTTGGGGGGGGGGTCATACCTTTCTGTGCTCAGGACTTACTTCTGGCTCTGTGCTCAGGGATCACTCCTGGTAGAGTTCAGAATACTATATGGGATGCCTAGAATTGACACAATTGCATGTCAGGCAAGCGCCCTCCCCTCTGTACTTGCACTCAGGCCCCTGAACCATGAAAAGATGGACCACAGTTGGTTATCACTGTTCATTTCGTGGGAGTCTGGACTCCCGGAAGCAGTTCAGGAAGCCGCTTTGACTCTCTGGCAGACTGACCAAAGCAACAGCGTCCTAAGGCATCGTGAGGGTGTCTGATGGGACTGAGCTGGTGTCCTGGGGTAACCGGAAGATCTCAGAGCTGCCTGGGCCCTGGGAGCCAGGGTTGAGGGTCTTCCTGGAAAGCTGGGTGCTGGTGAAGGCAAGAGTTCTAGCACTGGGAGGTATCCTTTAGCTCCCAAGCTTCCCTCCCTTCTCACCAAGGTCGTCGGAATAGCTGCCAGCCCATTCCGCTAAGAAAACTACACCAAGGGGCCTGCCCAGCTTGCATATGTCGAACACCTACAGTATGCCAGTGCTGCTCCACACGCTGGAAAATCAGAGGCATCAGACTGATGGCATCCCTTCCAACTTGTGCAGCAGGCAAGAAATAAACAAAGCAAAGATGGCAATTTCAAAGAAGTACAATGATGAAAGAGGAAAAGAAGAGAAAAGAGGGGTGTGAGCTGAGGCTTGTGTAGTTATGAGAAGAACAGGAAGAGACTGGATTGAAAAGGGACAACCAGGCCAGCATGTGGGTACCGGGGGTTCCAGGCAGAGTGAGTAGCGAGTGCAGAAGCTCCTCGGACCCAGTGTAGTGGTGCATTTCAGGAAGCAGCTACACGTATGTCTGTGAAATGATGCACAGCTGAAAGTTACATAATGCTTTAATGCTGTGTTGCTTCGGTTTTGCTTCTTCGGGTCTGGGGGCTACACCTGTGTCCAAGGTGTCCTACTGGTTCTGTACTCAGGGGTCACTCCTGGCACATCTCAGGGGGCCAGGTGAGATGCCAGGGACTGAACTGGAGTCAGCTGTGTACAAGCAAGTGCCTTAAACCCTGAGCCATTCCTCTGTATGGGAGGTGGGTTTTGTTTGGTGTGGCAGGGAGTTGGGTTTTGTTCTGTTCTGTTTTGTTTTAAGCCCTAAGGTCCAGATGAGTCTGGAGATGAGAACATTCTCATAATCGTGGATACCGGTGGCTCAGGGGCTGCATGCCAGTGAGAGAGTCACACAGCAGCTTCCTAGACCTGGTGCCCAGGCCGCATGCCGCACCCAGTGCTGGCTCCGCATTGCTGCACGGACATCTGATCCCTTTCCCAGGATGCCAACCAGAACCACTGCCTCCTCCTCTGCTTCCCCATCACTCCTACTCATCAGTGCCCAGGAAGCGCTCCCGGCTGCCCTCCAGGGGTGCCTACCCAGAGAAATAGATTGGGCCGGAGGCCGTGGAGCAGGGAACCTGTCTAGAATTACTTTAAAATTCCACACAGAGCTGAGCCTCTGGATTGGAACGGACCAGGAATGCCTCAAAGAGGAGGGCAGGCTTTGGCTTGTCCTGGGGAGATGAGAAAGAATGTTTGGGTCAGAAAAGAGGAAGATTGAGCTAAGTTTCATCCCCAGAGTAAGGCACATGGATGACTACAGGAGTAAGGAGTTGGCATGGAGACAAGTGGAAGATTTGAATAGAAAACTGGTGTGAAGCCAGGTGATAACGAGTCCAAAGGAAGGGCAAGGAGCTTGAGTTTTACCCCATCCCACATAAGAAAGAAGAAAGTGGGTGGCTTTCCCATCAAGACAAGAAAACATTTTAGGATGTGAGGGATCATCGAAAGACTGAGTTGGAGAAAGGAAGTGCCATTGGGAAGGGCCTGTGGATGACGGGGAAAATGGTCATTCCTAGAATATCAAGGTCACAGTCATCTGGCCTTTGCCCAAGCTCTCAGTGTTACACATCTGGGCCCAACAGAAGAGGGTAGTAATAAGAAAAAGAAAGGGGCCAGAGCAATAGTGAAGCAGTTACGGCCGTTGGCTCGCACACCACCAACCTGAGTTCGACCTTCAATATCCCAAATGGCCCCTGAGCATAGAGCCAGGAGTAAGGCCTGAGTACAGCTGAGTGTGACCCGGAAATCGAAACAGAAAAATATAGGACTGAAGAGATAGTAATGAGGGTAGGGAGCTTGCCTATGGCTGACCCAGGTTCAAACCTGAGCACTGTCAGGAGTGATCCCTGAGCAGCACCAGATGTGGCTCAAAAAGGAAGGAAGGAAGGAAGGAAGGAAGGAAGGAAGGAAGGAAGGAAGGAAGGAAGGAAGGAAGGAAGGAAGGAAGGAAGGAAGGAAGGAAGGGAGGGAGGGAGGGAGGGAGAGAGGGAGGGAGGGAGGGAGGGAGGGAGGGAGGGAGGGAGGGAGAGAGGGAGAAGCAAGCTTAACCCAAACTCACTAGATCCCAGTTCCTTTGCTCTGAAACCTCTCTGCTGCTATTGTGCCATTGGATGCAGAGAAGAGACAGTCAACCTTCTGTTTCTTCCAGTGATTATGGCACTACTGGGAAACTATATGAGCTCAGAACATTCACCAAAAATAAACACCTAGGCCTCCATGAGTCACACACACACACACACACACACACACACACACACACACACACACACACACACACCAGAATGCAGTGGCCAGGCGGCAGGGATGCTGTGAACCACATCACAGTAATAATAGGTACAAACAGTTCCCAGTAGTGAGCCCCGGACCCTTGGCCAACCTTGATCCCCATAGTGGGAAATCCAAGAAGTACATTTGCACGGACTCCATCCCAGAGCACACGCATGGCATCGAATCCGAAGTATGAAGAAGGACCACACGGGGGATTAGAAAGGATTCAGCCAAGAAGACAGAGTCCTGTGGAAGTTCAGAACCCCAGGCTAATCACATGACAGGAATCTAGAGGCTGTGGGCGGGGGAAAGTTCGGAGCAAAGCTGAGAACGGTTGACGCTCTTACAGAGCAGTTCCATCCGGGATTGCCACCCACCCCATGCTCGCTGAAGGAAGCTACAGCTTCTTGCAAACAATGGAGGAAAGACAGAATTCTGAAGAGTGTGAGAGGCGAACAGAATGCGGGGATGGAGTTCTGGTCTGAACATCCATTTGAGTGAGTGCTTTCTCCCCCAGATCCTTCCCTTTCTCCTTCTAGCATCAGGTAACTTGTAAAATTCAGTGTAGGGAGGGATAAAGCCACATGCCTTGCGCGAGTGAGGCCACGAGTTCCAACCCTGTCTCTTCCCACGTGCATCCAACACAGTCCCAGAGGCTCTGTTCTCTAAATTCTCTGCTCCCAGCAGGTAGCATAATGTCCATCCTTCAGCCAGCCATGTGCAAGCACAACAGAATTCTGTGCTCGAGGAATACTGTGCAGCCTCTAAGAGCACTGCAAGCAAGAAGGTGAGCACCTCGGCCATGGTGGGTCCCTCCATCCCAAGAACAACAAAGGGAAAGGAAGGGGGAAAGAGAACAACTCTTTTTTTTTTTTTTAAAGTTTCGGGTCAGAGCAATAGCACAGTGGGTAAGGGGCTTGCCTTGCACAGGGCCAACCTGCTTCAATCCCTCATATGGTTCCTGGAGTCCTACCAGGAGTGATCCCAGAGCACAGAATCAGGAGGAAGATCTCAGCTCAGCTGGCTATTAATGAAATCCAAGACAGATAAAAACACAGATTACTTCCTTAGCACATTTTGGTGCATGAACGTGTGTGAAATGGAATCATGAGGAAGTCAAAGTAACTGCACAGTTGAACCCTGACTGGCATGCCCGCAACTGCTCCTTCTCCCACATTCCCACCTAAAGGAATTCTAGGGAAAGTGAAATATTTCCCTCTTAAGGTCTTTGATGGGGCCTGAAAACATGCCATGAGGGAAGTAAAATATATATATATATATATGCACACTTAATGTTGGCTCTATGTAATACAGGAACCTTCATGAATAAAACAAAGATCCAAGAAGTGGCACAAACCTAAATGCTTTTATACTTGGCTAAACTGGAGTATTTGTGGAAACATAATTAAGTAAACTGCATGGGGTCCCCCTTCAAATAAAGCTGACGGTGGAGGAAAGTGTAGCACGGTCATGTTTTATGCATGAAACCCTGCCATGATCAATATGGTCAGTGATGGTGCCTAGATAAGATAAAAAAAAAAAAAATTAAAAGCCACTGATCACAGGTCACCCTTAACAAATAAAACAAGAGTGAAAGGTATTGAAATCATGTGACAATCACCAAATCATGTGAGAATCACACAGAGACACAAAGTAAGGGGTGGGGGGTGGGGGGAATGAGCCATCAAGCTTGCTTGATTCAAGGTTGTCACAAATTCTCAATCTCTGAAGAATGCAACAGTAGCTGAGAGGCACAACCCAGATGAAACAGTGAGGATGACCATCACTGCTTAAAGATGTTGTTTGCTGATCTGAATAAGCCTGTGCCACTAACTCACTTCATATGATTCAGCGGATCCCATTCTGGATTCCTTCAGCTGTAAAATGGAACTAACTTGTTTGAGAATTCATATAAAGGTAAAGCATTTAGCATGGTGCTTAGTGCCATTAAAACAAAGAGGAAAAAATTAAGCAAGATCTGCTTATACATCATTCTATTGCACCTTTCAACCTTTCACTTTAGGACTATTATTTTCCTTCTACTAAAAGAAATGTCACTTTGCTTCTAATATTTTTTATGGGGTGGGGGTAGGGGCTTGTATCCTGATTTTAGAAAGAAAACAAGGGCTTGGGAGATAGCTCAAATCAGAGCATACACACCTCCCACTTAAGGGAGTTCAATCCCTGAGCATCCCTGACCCCCAAGCACCATTGTCTGTAGCCTGGGTGACCCCTGAGCACTTACAGGGGTGAGTTTTTTTTTTTTTTTTAGGAGAAGAAAAAAGGAGAGTTCAGAGTGTCTTCTTTGGACCTTCTATTTCCTCAAGTCTTTCAGTTCCCAATCATGTCGGTGCCAACTTTACATCATTATTTGGGATTGCATATTCTGATTGCCCCCAAAAATATGCTTAACAATCAAAATAGCCACACCCACTTGAATTCCCTCTCTTCCCCCCCCTTAATACAAATTTTCATTTCCTGTTTGTGTCATTGAGGGAACTGGGCGGTTTGCCTGCAGTAGGTTTGGGTTTCAATTCTCTGAGCCCTGCAATAGAAGCAAGATGTGATGCTTGGCGTGCAAATCTTACTCGCTCCGGTTTGCTCACTTGTGAAACTTGCTGAAGTGATGAGCTAAACCCTTGATTGCAAGCAATGTCCAATTTTACAAAGCCAATGTAATGTCACAAACTAGGTCTGCAGTGGCTTTGCGATGCCAGGGAGGTGTCATTTACATGCGTGTTGTTTACAGCATGGGGGTGCAGGGCAAGGGGTGGGGGGGACAACCCCATGGACAGGCACATTCTTCAAGGGGATCTATAAGCCACTCGGCTCCAGAGCTTGTTCTGGAAGAAATGGTGGACACAAAGGAAGTTCAATGACTTCATTTGGAATACTGGTGGGTAGACCCCAGGAGGTGATTTGAGAGACAGGGAAGAGAGTGGGGGAAACGGCTCAGTGACTGAAAGATTAGAGCAGGCAAAATTTCTGGAGACCTGGAGGGGTTACAAGGGGACTTTGACATGATTCCCTACTGTGTGTTGTGGTTAGGACCCTCCATTACTCATTTCTTCTGAATTCTCAGAAAAGCCCAGGGCTGTTGTGTGCAATGTGCAGCTCTGGCTCTGTGTACTTCCTACCCCCAGACTCGGGCCCTTACACTTCCGGGTCATAGCATTCCATGGTGCTCAGCAGAGGAAAAAGGTCAGAGTCCTGCCTTGGGACCTAACCATTCTGAGAAGAAATGACAAATACACAATGGTGAAATACTAATCCAACCCAGGTATTTCCTTCTACTAGAGAAGGGGAGATGAGAAACCCAGAGACTTCCGTGGGGTTGGGAAAGAACCTGTTTACTAAGATTTTTCTTCCACCAGCTGCCTCAGGCCTTCTATTTATCTCCTGCAAGTGAGAGATTTGCAACTCCAAAAGCTTATTACTCCTCACTCAAGCAATTATAAATAAACATGAATCTCTGTATAGGCAGATGCAGATGCAATGAGTAGCAGGGAATAAATTTAAGGAAGTGATTTAAATACAAACTGCTGAGTATTTCCCCCCAGAGGGGCTCTTGTGAACTCAGTAATAAAGCTATTCTTAGCTCTGTCTTTCGTTAAGAAATGCTTCAACACCTTCTGTGAAAGAATGTGCTTTATGGCATGAACAGACCTACACTTTGACTAGGGGAATAGCGTTAACTTCCCTTACTCTCCATATTTGACATTTTTAATGCTCTATAAAATCATGTGGTTTGTCCCCAGTAAATATGCCATAGCTTACATCAAAATGACTGTTCTCCTTCTTGAAAGTCATCTTGTGGGAGCTACAGAAGCACACTGATATAGGTCAAGGTTTGAGACTGTCAGAGCTCGAGCGTGATCTCTCAGGTGTCGCAAGAAAATCTTTGGCTTCTGAGCTCCATTTCTATTTGTCATGAGCAAATGCATTTTGCTGATCGAAGATCAATAACAGGAGTAATTAAGATGTTAAAAAAAAACTATATCCTTACCTAGATCATTCATTGGTCCTTGTAGCAAAGCCAAAAAAAAAAAAAAAGTTGAACAGATAATAAATGCGGTTTCACTGTTGGAACAAGTCCCTAATCTCTCAAGATACCTTGAAGATAATCCACTTAGGTGTCAATTTTGCTTAGCTAAATCTTTTGAGAATGTTTATTATTTGCCACACATTCCATGTGACTCTGTTATGAGTAAACAATTGAAACCAACATAGAGATTCAACACACATACTCATCTCTTGTTTATTTTTGTTTGTTTGGGGGGCCACACATGACTGTACTCTGGAATCACTCCTAGAAGGCTCAGGAGACCACATGTGGTGTCAGAGATTGAACCAAGGTCGCCTGCAGGCAAGGAACCTAGGGCCAACTTTTGAAAACTGACCATGCCAAGAAGATTTTAGTCTCTCCATGCCAAATTCTTGCCTTTCACTGGCTCCTGATGCTCGAATTTGCCTGGTAGGCTGACTATCATTGGTTCCCTAGCAAGGCTGCATGGACGTCCAGCCGTCAACAGATGAGCAACGGTGGTTGAACAGACAATTCAATACTGTCCGGTCTCTGCTGACACAAGAACTCAAGCTGCCCACAATTCTGCACCTTCACTCAGCCAGAGACCACCAGGCTGAGCGCTCCCTGAGTCAAGACACCCCTCTGACCCTCTCCGGAAATTGGGAACACACGCTGGAATGCAGGACACTGGGGAGGATTTTCTAGAGGTTAGCTGTCCCCTACTTGGATGCTATACCGGGAATTGAACCCAGGCCTCCTGCATGCAAAGCAAGCACTCAGCTCGTTGGGTTCTCTCTGTAGGATTTCTTTTTTTATTCCAGCCTATCACAGAAGTCAGCATTCCACCGTCATGAAAACAATGTCATTTTTTCTCATACCAGCTCATTTTATCTCACACAAGACTGTGGGATTTTCACACCACTGTCTCTTCAGTAAATACATGGCATTTTGATAGTTATCAGTATGCAACTTTCAATTTAAGAGATTTAACTATGACTAACAAAACAAGATAGGTGTACAGAAGATTGGTTTTTTAAAAAATGAAAAACAAACCCATAAAGCCCTATTTTTAAAAACTCACCTTTAGGGGCTAGAATGATAGTCGAAGGGTTAACATGCTTGCCTTTGTCTGCAAATGACACCTAGACTTGATCCCCAGCACCACATATGGTCCCCTGAGCACAGAGCAAGGAGGAAGACCTGAGTACTATTGGGTGTAGACTTACCTCCCCAAAAATCTATAGCACTGTAGCACTGTCCTCCCGATGTTCATCGATTTGCTCAAACGGGCACCAGTACTGTCTCCATTGTGAGACTTGTTACTGTTTTTGGCATATTGAATACACCACAGGTAGCTTGCCAGGCTCTACTGTAGGGGGCGGGATACTCTCTGTAGCTTGCCAGGCTCTCTGAGAGGGCCAGAGGAATTGAACCCAAGTCAGCCACGTGCAAGGCAAACACCCTACCTGCTGTGCCCCCAAAAATCTACAAATAAACATAATTTTAAAGCACACCATTATTACCATAATGAGATCCAAGTATAGAATAAAATTCAATATTTTATATATATATATATATATATATATATATATATATAGAGAGAGAGAGAGAGAGAGAGAGAGAGAGAGAGAGAGCCTCACCATTTTTTCAGTAACGCCTTCTGAGGACACCTGCCCTCAGTAACTTCTGCTGGATTTGCAGGCCTAGACTGCAGGAACAAAACATATTTTTTTTCTTCACGTGCTGCCTAGGCTATCATTGATTCTAAATCTCCAAGTGGAAGCATGCTGAATTTAGAAACTCATGCTGAAGTGCAGCTACCAAAGTCAGAATGACGCACAGGACTAAGTAAAGAAAACATGGTCGTCCCCATAGACTGTAGCAAGGTGAAGAACCAGCAACTTTACATCCTCCATAATGATCTATTTTAACTAGTGAAAACGTAACAAGGTGATGATTATAGCATCACCCTATTTAAAAAGTTATTTTCAGTGAGTTAACAAATTATTGGGAGGACCAAGGAGATAGTACAGCAGGTAAGGTGCTTGTCTTGCTTGCAGCCAATCCAGGTTCAATCCTGGCGATACATCTGGTCCCTTGAGCCTGGGAAGGTGGGGGCTTGGCACCCTCCATAATGGAGAATCATCAGTAATGCCCAGAGATGTAGCTCAGTGGCAGAGCACATGCCTTGCATGTAGGAGGCCCTGGGTTTGTTCTCCAGTAGCATAAGGTCCCCAGACCCTCAAGTACTGCTAGTATGACCCCCACAACCATAAAATGGAGAGAAAAGTCATCAAAGGTTTATTAATAAAGGATTTCTCCTGAGATTTTTTTCTTTATTAGTGACTTTCTCAAGAACTTCAACTGTTATAACTGTTAAGCAAATTCCTCACAAATCTCCTTAATTCTCTGCTAGTTTACTTTTTGACCTTTTTTAAATTTTAATCTTTGCTTAAAATTTACCTTTAAAGAAACTCATTAACATTTGCAGTGAGATTCCTCATTGGGCTCTGCAAAAACTTGTTCTCATATAATGAACGTCTTTGCTCTGAATCTCTAGATGTGGGTGTGGGGACTCCCAAGCAGTGCTCTGGGGGGTCCCAGGGACACTTCCGGCAATACTCAGTCAATCAGCTGGTAGATTCAAGGCTAGAGCTCAAGGATGAGAGCTGTGCAAGCTCCAGGAGTGGGGGGGGGGCCCTCCAGGACTATGCCCAGTGGTGATTGAGGGGCCATGCAGTGATGGGGAGCACACTAGGGCCTCTCATCAACAACCAAACCGCTCTACTGTCTCCCTCCTTTGGAATTCAGACGTCAGACTGGGAGTTGGCATCAGTTGTAAAGCATCTCCTCTCAGCTGGTGCTCAGACACCCAGATAGTGCATGCTCGATCTCGGGGTTACAGTATTGATCCCAGCTACACAAAGAAAGGAACTTAGGTCAGATTAGCTGAGAGAGCTTCCTGACCCTCAGAGTGTGTTAATTTGGTCCTTGTATTAGTGGTCCTTATTTTAGGAGGCAAAGCAGAGAAGCCATATTCAAATCTCACACCCAACACTCATAGACATGCCCTCATTTGGAAATAGGGTCTTCATAGGTACAATGAATTTAAGATGAAGTTGTGTAAATTAGGGTGGGCTCTAAATCCAATGACTGACATCTTTAAAATTAAATAATAATAGTTTTCTATTGAAATATTGAATGTATTCAAAGTATAGAGATAATAAAGTGAAGATCATTAGCCACACAGGTGGGGGGGTGGGAAGGGGGTATACTGGGGTTCTTGGTGGTGGAACATGTTCACTGGTGAAGGGATGGGGGTCTGATCATTGAGTGACTGAGACTTGAACCTGAAAGCTTTATAATTTTTTTCATGGTGATTCAATAAAAAAATGAAAAATACAAAATAATAATAGTAATAGCAGATGAAGAGATTTGGCTACAAAGCCATAAAGAAGGGCATGTGACGACCAAGGCATAGGCTAGAATGAAGCTGTACTGGCCGAAGAGCCAGGATTGCAGAAACCACCAGATACGGGGAAGAGGCTTAGGGGGAATGTTCCCTGAGGCAGGCCTTCGGAGTCCCAAACCAGTTCAGGGCAGCCCCAGACTCATGCACTGGGTAGAAGGTGAAACAGAACGGATTGAATTCAAGGCGTCACGGGTGCCTGAGTGTGCGTGATTCAGCCGCTCGGGGAACTTACAGACACAAGCTGCAGGGTGAGGGGAGAAATCATAGTGGAGACCTGGACCGCAGATAGACGGAGCCTTCACCCAACTCTTGGGAAGTTCATTTCCTTCTCACTCGGTGATAGCTGTGTGGAACCAGCAGCCTAGACCCACCACAAACTCTTTTATTTTCATCTTTATTTATTCAGTGGGTCTGTAGAGTTTACTCACTTGTTTTGTCATTGAAAAGGTCACACTCCATATTTCAAGGGGTTTGATTTTGGGAGGGCAATGGGAAAGAACTACATGGGGTGGGGGGGAAGTACTTACGGCTTATTCCTGACTCTCTACTTAGGGGTTACTCCTGACGGTGCTCAGGGGACCTAATGGGCTCCTGGGGATGGAACCCAGGTCAGCTCCATGCAAGGCGAGTGCCTTACCCCCATAGTGTCTGTCTCTGACCCTTCAATATTCTTTTCTTCTTTCTGTTCATTCTCAAGCACCAGGAGTTTCTATTTCAGTGTTCATGATTTCTCACTCCTTGAGTTGACAGCAGCTCACTCCCTGCCCCCACCTTTAATTTTTTTTTCAGATATTAAATCTGGGGCCTCATACATGCAAAGTGAGTGCTCTGCCTCTGGCCCCACAGCCCAGAAGCCCACAGCTGACACTTTTGCAGAATCGGAATGATGCCCTTGTAGCCACAGCAGGTGCAACAGAGAACTGGGCTGTTTCAAAATAAAAGCAATGAACCGTCTCCAAAATAAGTATAGCACAGTGATTAGCCTTTTGAAACCAGCCACCGTGCAGTAACATAAATACTACGGAGGGGCTGTTTTCCAGGATGACCTTTTTTTTTTTTTCAAGAATGCAAAGTAGTCAAAACGGAAAGAAAAAAAAAGAAGAAGAAAAAGAAGAAACCCCTTCTGCTTCTACAGCTGTGATCCTGAACAGAACATGCTGCCTCCGAGGTGACCCAGCCTGTCCAGGGGGACGGGCGTGGAAGGAAGGTGTTCTCAGCTGAGAAGAACTAGGCTATTTTCACTTTGACTTGCCCTTCTCTGTGCCCGCCCCAAGCCGTGCTATTTATAGACCGCTCTGAAAGAAGATTGATAGAACGGAGGAGCTTTCGAAGCATCATCCTGCACATTGGTTCAGCTTCTTCTCTTGCCACCACAGATACTGCAGGGGCTGCCTTTGGGGAGAAAAAGAAGGTCATTGCAGGTGGAAACTCTCTCTCTCTCTCCCAATCTCCCTACACACCTTTCTCACAAGGCGTGTGGGGGGGGGGCGGGGGAGGGAGGGTTGGGGGATGTGCAGAGATTGCCACAGAGATTCCCATCCTAGTCACTTTCTTGTGTTATCTTAAAGGCACAGCCTTTAAGGAAAGGATCTGTTGAAAGGATCACTCTCAACAGTATTGCTGTCCTTGTTGCTTTTTTTGTCTTTTAATTGCTCTGGCGTGAGCATGTGATTTCCTGAGCTTCAGTGGAAGAGGGCTGTGACTACATTCCCACACATACACACACACAGGACTTTGGGTCACCAATTGTTGACTAAACAAGGCGTGTGTCTAAGTCCATAGAGATAGCGATAAAATTAATAAACATGAAGACGTCCTAAGAGCAAGGCACTCTCTGTTTTTGAGAGAAAGATTACCCAGGCGAGAGACAGCGAGAGCTACTGCTAACTGGGTCTGAAGCATCCTTGGGGGCGAGGAGGAGAAGGAGGATGCTCTGAAATTCAACGCAACTGCTGCAAGGCTTGATGAAGATACTAAAACTCACCGGCCCGTACACTTGAACAGGGTAGATGTCGTGTGTGGATAAAAATATAGTCTATGTTGTATGTACACCGTAGAAATGACTCAGCTCTAAGAAAAGGCGGAATCTTGGGGTCAGAGCCATAGTACAGCGGGTAGAGCACTTACTTGCCTTGCTCATAGCTGACCCGGGTTTGATCCCCAGCATCCCATATCATCCCCCAAGAACTACCCAGGAGTTATTCCTGAGTGCAGAGCCAGGAGTAACCCCTGAACATTGCCAGGTGTGACAAGAAAGAAAGAGAGAAAGAAAGAAAGAAAGAAAGAAAGAAAGAAAGAAAGAAAGAAAGAAAGAAAGAAAGAAAGAAGGAAGAAGGAAGGAAGGAAGGAAGGAAGGAAGGAAGGAAGGAAGGAAGGAAGGAAGGAAGGAAGGAAGGAAGGAAGGAAGGAAGGAAGGAAGGAAGGAAGGAAGGAAGGAAGGAAGGAAGAGGGAGGGAAGGAAGGGAGGGAAGGAAGGGAGGGAAGGAAGGGAGGGAAGAAAGAAAGAAAGAAAGAAAGAAAGAAAGAAAGAAAGAAAGAAAGAAAGAAAGAAAGAAAGAAAGAAAGAAAGAAAGAAAGAAAGAAAGAAAGAAAGAAAGAAAGAAAGAAAGAAAGAAAGAAAGAAAGAAAGAAAAAGAACGGGCAGAATCTTGGGGCCAGTACAGCAGATAGCGCACTTGCCTTGCTCGCAGCTGACCCGGGTTTGATCCCCGGCATCCTATATCATCCCCCAAGAAATACCCAGGAGTGATTCCTGAGTCCAGAGGCAGGAGTAACCCCCGAACATCGCCAGGTGTGACCCCAAATAAGAAAGAAAGAAAAGGCAGAATCTTTCCTGTAAGGGACAACTTGGCAACATGGGTGGAACTGGGGGAAGTCGTGCTGAGGTAAGTGAATCAGAAGGAGACAGTCCTGGGCGATCTCACGTCCGTGGGAAATATAGGGAAAGAAAGCAAAGGAACAGACAAAGTCAAACAAAAACAAGCCCTTGGACTCTGAACACAGAGCTGAGATTAGCAGAGGGGAGGGGGCGGTGGCTGGCGAGGGGGGAGGGTCAAAGGACTGTGCGGAGGGCGAGGGCTGGAGGGCACCTTGGTGGCGGCTGTGATGTGGTAACTCCCATTTTCAGAAAGTGTGACACCGCACTCGTAAAGCACAGGCGGCCTCGTAAATCGACCTCAAAAAAAAAATTTTTATTTAAGACCGGGAAGAGTTAAAGTGAAGCCATCTCACAGGGCCAGAACACATGTTTCGCAGGCGGGGACCCTGCCTTTGATCCTCCTGTGACACGTGGACCTCATCCCTCGCAGATGTGGCCCTCACCAAAAATTAAAATTTTTTAAAGGGTGAAGTTCATGGCATGTAAATTATATCTCAAAATGTCAGAAATGTTGTAAACCATGGCTCCTGTGTGATAGAGACCCTGTAGCACGCACTGGTAAATAAATAAGACACCGCTACTGTTGGCACAGAATTTTTTTTTCTTTTTGGGTCACACCCAGCGATGCTCAGGGGTTACTCCTGGCTCTGCACTCAGGACTTACTCCTGCTGGTGCTTGGGGGACTATATGGGATGCTGGGGATTGAACCCAGGTCGGCCTCATGCAAGGCAAATGCCCTACCCACTGTACTATATCACTCCGGCCCCTTGTAAAGCATTCTTAGATGCATCCTCTTGTTTCGGCTTTTAAATTCTGTAGTGGAGGAAAACTCCCCCATTTTACATCTGGGGGGAAAAAAATTAGAAAGTTCCTTATGGAAAATCACACATAGGGGCTGGAGCAATAGTGCAGCAAGTAGGGCATTTACCGCCAGGAGTAATTTCTGAGTGCAGAGCCAGGGGTAACCCCTGAGTGTGGCTGACTGTGACCCAAAAAACAAATAAATAAATAAATAAATAAATTTTTAAAATCTTAAAATGACACATATAAAACTAGACAGAATAGTGACCAGAGGCATATAGTACAGCAGTTAGGGCATTTGACTTGCATACAGCCAACATGGATTTAACCATCCCTTATGGTCCCCTGAGTACTGCCAGTAGTAATTCCTTAGTGCAGAGCCAGAAGTAGCCCCCTGAGCATTGCCAGGTATGACCCCCGCCACCCCTTCCCCACAGGCAGAACAATATGAAACTCATACACTATTTTCCCAGCTTGTGTGATTTTGTTTTTTGGACCACATCTGGACATGCTCAGGGCTCCCTCCTGACTCTGTGCTTGGGTTTCACTTGTGGTGGTGCTCAGAGGACCATATGTGACCCTGGGTATGAACTGGAGTTGGCCGCATGTAAGGCAAGTGCCTTATCTCTCTGGTCCTCAAATGCCGTTTTCTGCTTGTTTGTTGCTTGGTTTTGGTTTGGGGTCACACCCCCTGATGCTCAGGGATTATTCCTGCCTCCGCTCTCAGGAATTACTCCTAGCAGGCTTGGGGCACCCCACGCAGAGCTGGGGATTGAACCTGGGCTGGCTGCGTTCACGGCAAGCACCCTACGCACTGTAGTATAGCTGTGGACAATCAAATATCAATTTCTTACCATTCTCATTAATATGTAGCGATGCCTATCAATTATTTATCTCGTATATCAGAAAACCACCCCTCCTAGAGCTACGAGATGATAAGAGGGTAGTACCTGGAGCACATGTGTGTGCCAGAAATTTCTTCATGTGAGCAAGAAACAGCCTCCATTGTAAAAAGTCATAAAAAACGGTGTGTTTCATCTATGATCAAACCCAGCACCGACTACCTGCATAGTATCTCAAGTCTATGGACTGTCAGCCTTTGTGTTCACCTGGTGACCACTTCCCCATATGAAGAACCTCGTGGTAGAGAGAGGCAGAGAAATCCAGAGTATTAGAATCAAAGTTTAAAATGGATATGTTGGGGCTGGAGCGATAGCACAGAGGGTAGGGTGTTTGCCTTGCATGTAGCCAACCTAGGTTCAATCCCCAGCATCCCATATAGTCCCCCAAGCACCGTCAGGAGTAATTCCTGAGTGTAGAGCCAGGAGTAACCCCTGTGCATCGCTGGGTGTGACCCAAAAAGAAAAAAAATGGATATGTTCCTCTAGAGTAGAATAGTTACTCATGGGGACACTGAGAACACACACAAACACACATGCACACACACACACACACACACGTGACTTCTTCAAGGACCATATTCCTCCCACAAAGCAGGGCACCTGGATTTATGCCTCAGACCAGGGCTGGCACAATGACCTGATTCCACCGGGGATCTAGTATTTGTTCACTGCCTTTCCACTCTGACATCCTCAGCATGTGGCATCCTAAGAAGGAAGACCAAGGTCAACGGGACAATCAGCCAAATCACTCCCCTTTTACAGAGCATCCCCAAAAGTTGTTCCCAGGAATGATGACATGGCAAGAGCTCTCAGAGCCTCATGCCCAAGGCTTCAAAGGCATTTGTGACTTTGATTATTTGGGAAGGCGATCACAAGTCCCACCTTAACAAAGTCAGGGTTCTGTTGGGGAGGAAACATAGAAAATGAGCATAAGGAAGGCAATACATATGGTCTGTCTCATCTAGGAAGAAAGTTCAAGAGCTGGGTGACAAACATTGACACCTGTCCTCTACGGGGATCATCCACCAAAGACCCCAGGTTTGATTGTTCTGTATCCGGTAGGTTTAACTCTGAGCTATGCTGACACCGTCGTGCACATTTTCTCAAGAAAACTGTTTGCTGTGCACAAGGATGGTGCGTTTACTTCCTGTTGCTGGTCTGACAAAGGACCATCAACCCAAGACGTCAAATAATTGCATGGGTTGATTTTCTTATCATGCTGGGAACACAAAGTCTGAAATGATTCTTATGAAACTGAAGGTTTGAGAAGCTGGACCCCTCAGGAGGCTCTGAGGGGAGGCTTGCTGGGCTCTGGATTGCTGGGACACTGCTTATATTGCAGGACTCATCGGGATAATCCCATCAGGATAATTCAAAGATAACTCCCCAGCACAAGACCCTAGAGAGAATCACATCTTGAAAGTCCCTTTTGTAATGTCAGGTAAAATCCCAGTTTCCGGAGATCAGACTGTAGTTTTTTTTTTCCCCTGGCCATTAATTAACCTATCACAAATATAGACTTAAAAGTGCAAGAGAGCAAGGGGTTCAGAAAGATTATACAGCAAGTAAGGAGCTAGTTTTGCATGCTGGAGGCCCTGGTTCAATTCCTCTCTTCTCATTTTGTCCTCTGATCACCGCCATGAATGACTCCTGAGCACAGAGCACATATATGTTCCCCCAAGCACCACCACTTGTGACCCCCAGAGCACTGAGAGAAATAGCTTCTGAGCACCCTGGGCATGTCGCAACCCACCCCATGCTTCTCAATATGACCATTTTCCCCCTTGGATTTTGGACCACATCTGGCAGTGCTAGGGGCTTATTCCTGGCTCTGTACTCAGGGATCACTCCTGGTGGGACCCAGAAGACCCTGCCTCAAGGGTGCCCGGGATCCAACCCAGGTCAGCTGCATGCAAGGCAACAGCCTTATCTGTTGTAATGTTGCTCCAGCCCCAGAAAAGACATCTTAAGCTGTCTACTGCTCAACCTTGCCTCCTGCTACAGGCCTTCGTGGATGGGTTCATTTCTGCATCTAGACAATTTTGATGAGGCAAAGCTTCTCTTCCCAGGAGATCCTCAGAGTCTGAGGCTCCTGCCATATGCTGCGAGTCAACCCCTGGAAGCTTAAGAGTCTTAGAAAATGTGACTGGGGCAGGGAGATAGCACAAAGGCTCAGCATGTGCTTTGCGCACAAAAGGCCCAGGTACCCCCACCTCCCCCCACGCATTGCTACCCGAGCACCCGTCAGGACCAACCCCCCAGCCCAGAGCTGGGTGTGACCACTGAGCACTGATAAGTATGTCTGGTCCAAGAAGCAATAAATAAATAAATAAATAAATAAATAAATAAATAAATAAATAAATAAATAAAAAAGCCAAAGAGGTCTTGGTGGATTCCTCCCTACCCTGGGAAGCCCCCTCTGCCCACCAAACATATGCAGTGACCGAATATCTAAGCAGGGGGTTGGCAGACCAGGCTGGGGTCACCCCCCACCCCATGCTGACTTGCCCTGCCCTTGCATTTCTCATTTGTTGGTTGGGTGGAAAACACAGCAAGTTGGGAAAGATGAACTGCATCCAAGAGGAAACACGAGTGTTTGCTTTCAGTACTTTAAAACCGTGGCGCTCCCCCTGGAGGAAGCCGTCCCAGACAGAGGAGGGGAAACAGTTGGAGGAAAATAAGGCTGCCCAGCTGCCTGAGAATTCCACTCTCCTCCCGTGTTTGCTGAAGGGGCCCCTTGCGTGAGGCTCGGTTTGCGAGGTGGAATTTCTCCCCCATCACGACTGCACGCAGGGCGGTTCATTCTTGATTCATCCTTGTCCTGTGCTAGGCTGGGTGTTGAGCAGCATCCTAACCTCTACCTGCTGGGTAGCAGGGGTCCCCTAGCCCAGTGTAACCACCCCGAAACATCTCTGAGCATTTCCAGGCATCTCCCACCAGGGATGATGCTCCCCCCCCCCCACCAAGAATCGCTATCTGGGGACGTGGCCGGGGTTTCATGGACTGAATGAATCCCAGCGGCTGTCCCAGTGTGACCCCTTCCTTGGGCGCCTGCGTGAGGAGAGAGAATTGAGCCTGATCCTTGAGATGACGCATGACTAAAGAGACTAAAGCTCATCATCCTGCTGCTCCGAAAATGATACCCACAATATTACTGCCTGTGAGGAAGATGGAGGACAGTTCCCAGCAGCTCTGACCTGGGGGCTGGGGAGGGAACACAGGGACACAGCTGTTAGAGCCCCCCCCCCCCCCCCGCCCCAATCACAGAGATTGCCAATTCCTGTGCATATCCACAGCCACAAAAACTCCCGTCCTGGTGTGAGAATAACGCCAATAGCTACAGCAAAGAACCTTTGCAAACACAGGAAATTTTAATGGACATCATCAGTCTGTGATTATTTTGCAGTGCTGAGCTAAACGTGTGTGTGTGTGTGTGTGTGTGTGTGTGTGTGTGTGTGTGTTTTCTAGTCTTGGAGGTTATTTTCTATTTGGGGACCAGAGAAAATATGGCAGTGCTCAGGACTTACTCCCGGCTCTAGGATGAGTCCTGGAAGGAGACAGGACCACCAGTGATGCCAGGGATCAAATCAGGGTCAGCCACATGTAAGGCAAGAGCCTTGCCCGCTGTATGATCTCTCCAGCCCCTGGATAATATTTATTAGATACGTAAAATCTATTAAATATTAGATTTTATTTAATGTATGTAAAATATCCATACATGTCCACACAAGTTGAATTGACGCTATCACTTAGCTCTAGGAGGTAGATTTGAACTCTCGAAAAGATGCCCAAGGGTAAGAATGAAGGGGGTGATGGTGGGGTCGCTGCAGGCATTTGACCCTCATCATTTCGCAGGATGCTTACAAAGCGAAAACATCACTGTGCACTGTCTTGTGTATCCCGTGTCTACGGTGGTCATGAGAATAGTAAGCCCGTCCCCAGGACCTCCCTGTCCACAGCCCCTACGTCCTGTCTTCTCTCAAAAGAGGTTCTTGTAAAGAAGACATGCCCTGTGTGTCCCTGGCTGGGCTCCATACCCGCACCACAGCCTGGCACACGCCCGGCCTCCCCGGTATGCAAAGTCTGACCACTGGGACCTCTCACTTGCGTGGCCGCTAGCACCCCCTGCACTGCTATGCTCAGGAGCCCCCCAAAGTAAAATAAGATAAAATTTAAAGAGCCCCTTTTATTTTTTAATTTTTTTTAATGTATCACCATGAGATACAGCTACAGGCTTGCAAACTTTCGTGCTTACATTTCAGTCATACAATGATCGAGTACCCATCCCTCCACCAGTGCCCATTCTCCAACACCAGTGATCCCAGTATCCCTCCCACCACCCTCCCATCCCCCTTCCCCCCCATGTCAGGCGCATTCATTCCCTTTTGATCTCTCTCCTTTTGGGTGTTGTGGTTTGCAATACAGGTAGTTAGTGGCCATCATGTTCAGTCTATAGTCTACTTTTGGCACGCATCTCCCATCTCGAACAGGTGCTCCAAGCATCCTTTACTTGGTGGCCCCTTGTCTATCTGAGCTGCCTTTCCCCCCAGCGTGTGAGGCCGGCTTCCAAGTCTCAGAGCAATCCTCCTGGTCCTTATAAGAGGCCTTTTCCGTCTCGCTCCTTCCCCTGCCTCAGCCTCTCCCTTCCGGACTCTGCCTGCAGCTCTCTAGAACATCAGTGGAAATTGCTTCAAGCTGGGCCTCTGAGCTCCCATAGCCCCGCTTCCCGAGCCTCACAGTTTCTTGGGACTGGGCCAGGTCCCATCCCTGGTCCTGAGTAGGGATGGACCGTCTTTGGCTCTGCAGCTCCACCCCCACCCCCCACCCCGCCCCCTCAGTAAGCCTGAGGGGGGGGGCGTGGCCGCCTTGCAAATTTCCCAGAAGATGGGGCAAAAACAGCAAACTGCAGCAGAAGGGCGAATGAATAGAAGAAGCTGCAGTGGGGAAAAGGACGGCTTTGTTTGTCTGTTTGTAATGGTTCTTCCCAGGCCAGCAGCTGCGCCGAGTGCGGGACTGTCTCAATCAGGCGGTCAGGATGCTTTGCCTTCCTCCCACTCCCAGCCCTGCTGCTCTTCCCGGGAGCCAGGGCCACAGGGTTAAGGTCCCAGCAGCTGTAAAGACCCAAAGTAACACCAAACTTTGGGGAGTGCAGAAGCTTAGCTTAGTTGCATTAGTCACATTAGTCAGGATCTCCAAAAGAAACAATGTGGCGGGGAGGAGGAGGGGAAGGAAAAGGGAAAGGCAAGAGAGGGAGGGAGAGAGAGAGAGAGAGAGAGCACGCAAGTAGAGGGAGAGAAAGGGGGAGGGGAGAGAGGGAGGGAGGGAGGGAGAGGGGAGAGGGATGAGAGGAAGGAAGGAGGGAGGGAGGGAGGGGGGAGAGAGAGAGAGAGAGAGAGAGAGAGAGAGAGAGAGAGAGAGAGAGAGAGAGAGAGAGAGAGAGAGAGAGAGAGAGGAGAGATTTAAATGAATGTAATGTGGCTCAAATGTTTGGATGGAAGGTGGGGGAAGTTGCCATGTCTGAAACCTGCAGGGCAGGCTCTAGCGGGCTAACAACCCAAAACAAAAATCAAAAACCCCAAAACCCAAACTGATGCTGTCTGGAGAACAAATCAGATCATAAGCATCAGGCGCCCCCACCCCCACCCCCAACCATCTTTAGACTGTCCACTGATGTCCACTCATTGGGTGAGGCGCTCCCGTATGCCCAAAGGAAGTCTTTAGTATAAAGAGTAAAGGAGACCCACGGGAGAGCTGTGAGCTTTCCAAATTCAAAATTAAATACAGTATCCTTGCATTAAGAATCTGAAAACCCACATCCTCCAAGTGTATTTTTGGGACCGGAGAAATAGCACAGTGGGGAGGGTGTTTGCCTTGCACACAGGCGACCCAGGTTCAATCCCCAGCATCCCACATGGTCCCCCAAGCACCGGGAATGATTCCTGAGTGCAGTGGCAGAAGTGAGCCCTCAGTGCCGTGGGTGTGGGCCCAAAATCAAGAATAAAAAAAAAAAGTGTGTTTGGTTTTCAGTAACAGAATTTTTAACCAGCAGAGATTAAAAGCTTTTCTGAAGAATTTGACCAAATCTCCTAAGATGATCCCAGGTGTATCCTCCTCAGACTCAAAAAGCTGGAAGGAATACTTCTACACACATTTTGAGGTTGACGTTATACTGATTCTAGAATCAGTCAAAGATATTACATGCAAAAAAAGAAAACTACAAGCTAACATCCTTGATGAACACAAGTATAAAAATTCTCAATAAATTCTTGACAATGCATTAGAAAGATCAAATACATGGGTCCAGAGCAATAGAACAGTGGGTTTACCTTGCATGCAGCTGACCCAGGTTCAATTCCTGGCATCTCAAAGAGTCCCATGGGGCCCGCCGGGAGTGATCTCTGAATGCAGAGCCAGGAGGAAGCCCTGAGCATCACTGGGTGTGACCCTCTCCAAAATAAAAAAGATCAAATATCGGGCTTGAGAAACCATACAGTGGGTAGGGCACTTGCCTTGCACACAGGCAATCCGGGTTCAATCTCCAACATTCCATGTAGTCCCCTGATCACAATCACCAGGAGCATCACCAGGTGTACCCTACATCCCCCAATCAAATATCATCACCAAATGGGTTTTATTTGAGGCACACAAAGACAGTCCAATAGATGTTAATGTACTACCGTATTGTGGTGATTACGCTGTACCAATGAAAAGAAGAAACAAGGGACCAGAGAGACAGTACGGCAGATAAGTCCCTTGTCTTGCACGTGGCCAACCCAAGTACGATCCCTGGTACCCAATACAGTGTCCTGAGCACTGCCAGGAGCGATTTCTGAGGGCAGAGTCTGGAGTAACTCCTGAGCATCACTAGTGAGAACCAAAAACAACAACAAGTCATATAATATCAATGGATGCTGGACTGTTCCTTAAATCCAGGACTTTTGTCTATTTTTGGTTTTGTCTTGGTAGTTACATTGATCTGATATGCCAAAAACAGTAACAAGTCTCACAAGGGAGACGTTACTGGTGCCCGCTCGAACAAATTGATGAGCAAAAGGATGACAGTGACAGTGACAGTTACACTGATCTTAAGTACCTATTTCTTTTTTTTTTTTTTTTGCCACACTGGAAAGTGCCCAGGGCTGATTCTGGTTTGGGGGTGGTATGGAATGCCAGGGATGGAACCCAGATCAGTAGTGTCTAAGTGCTTTACCTGCTATACACCAGAGTCTCCTGCCCCCGCACCTGGCTATCTTCACCAGGGCCCCTTGGAGAGGGGCAGGTTGAGTTTCCCTCCCTGCTTTGAGCAGAGCCCGGGCAGCTGAAGACCTCTGGAACCCAGCAACATCCATGCTCAAGGCCCCTCTCCACATGCTCAGATGAGCCCCACACATGAAGGAACTGGCAGAGGAACCCAGGTGTGCAGGACCCGGGGCTGAGATCTCCAAGCCTGCTTGGATTGGGACTGGGCCGCTTCCACCCAGATTCCCCATTTTCCAGTAGCTAGGCAGTCACACCCACCCACAAACTGGCCCGGCACACCCCTCTCACCCCCCACGCTGTGTAATCCCATCAATGGCCAACTCCAGAGACTATAAAACAAAGCTCCCGGAAGTACGACCCCCCTATTGTGTAGTTCTCCCTCTTGGAGAACCTGGCAAGCTACCAAGAGTATCCTGCCTGCATGGCAGAACCTGGCAAGCTCCCCGGGGCGTATTCCATAGGCCAAATACAGTAACAATGATGAGTCTCACTCCCCTGACCCTGAATGAGTCTGCAATGCGGCACCATTGGGAAGCGCGAGTAAAGAGAGGTTGCTAAAATCTCAGGGCTAGGACAAATGGAGACATTACTGGCACCCACTCGAGCAAATCTATGAACAATGGGCTGACAGTGATACAGTGAGATTAAAGCGACCCACAAGCCCAGACTCAACCAAGAGTGCAGGGTTGAAAGGGCAAGGTGGTGACCAGGCCATCCCCACTGGCCTGCAGGGCATCAGACTGATGGCCAGAGGAACCTCTCAGGACAACGTCCTGTCTATGTCGTGGGCTGCGGGAAGGAGGGACAGAGAAACGCCCCATGCACTGCCTGGCAGAAAGGCACGGCTACTAAATGTTGCCCTGCTTCTATTTTGTCTTTCATTTCAACCTATTGTCCCAACCAGTTAGCATAATGTCTAATCAGACGGCCATCAAGAACGAACAACCAGGCAGGAGAGATTAGGATGCGCCTTGCGTGTGACTGACCCAGGATTGATCCCAGCAGCCTGCATTCTCAGAGTCCCACCAGGAGTGAGCACTGAGCATAGAGCCAGGAGTGAGCCCTGAGCACCACCAGTTAAATCCCAAGTACCTCGAGCCCCATCCCCACCCCTATCCCTGCCCCCACCCCAAAATGAATGAAATGAATGACCAGCAGGGCCAGAGAGAACTCAATGGACTGAGCACAGACTTGGCACCCAGAAGGTCCTGTTTGATTCCAGAGCACCCCCAGGAGCACAGAGCAGAGAGCAGTCCTTGGGCCCTCACCCATCCACCCCCAGCCCTGCAGAGGATAGCCCTAAGACAAAACAACATTAAAAATAAAAGTGAGCGGGGCCGGAGCAATAGCACAGCGGGTAGGGTGTGTGCCTTACACGCAGCCAACCTGGGTTTGATCCCCGGCATCCCATATGGTCCCCCAAGCACCGCCAGGAGTAATTCCTGAGTGCAAAGCCAGGAATAACCCCTGAGCATCGCTGGGTGTGACCCCAAATGCAAAATAAATAAATAAATAAATAAATAAAAGTGAGTGCCCAGTAGAGCCAGACAGATAGTGCAGGGGCAAAGTGCGTGCACGCAGCTAACCCTGGTTGTATCCCTGGACCCACAGGTTCGCAGAGCACCAGAGGGTTCCCAATCCCAATATGGGTGATCAGTGAAATCCCCAGTACTGTGAGGCCCGAGCAGCACTGCAACCCCAAGCCCTCCCACTAACTCATCCTTTGCACCCCCTCCAGCCCACCCAGCACCACCTGGGAGCCCCTACCATCACCCCCAGAGAAATGAATAAAGGAACCTGGGATGTGATTCGGTGGTAAACCATGTGTGGTAAAACATAGGAGACCTGGGTTTGACCCTTGGCACCACAAAAAACAATGAATGACAGGGAATGGGGAGAGGGTCAGGGAAATAACTCATGGACCATGGGCATCTGCTTGCCTTGTGCAAGGCCCCAATTCAATCAGCAACATGACACGGTCACCCTAGAGCCACCAGGTACCATCACCACGGTGACCCTGGTGGGCCCCTGGCACCATTAAGTTCAAGTTGTGCAGCATCAACTGATCCTGATGGGTCCATCTGGTCCAGTTAGCCCCCTCCCCACAGTAGTTCTTTGGAGCACCCCCCCCAATAAATAAATAAACAAATAAATAGAAGAATGAATGACACGCTGCAGAGAAAGCTCGAGAAGTAGAGCTCAAGGGTCAGAGAGATAGTCTAGTGATTAGGGTGCTTGTCTTGCACATGTCCAGCTCAGGTTTGATCCCCAGCACCCCAGATGGTCACCACCAGAAGTGATCCCTGAGCACAGAGCCAGGAGTAAGCCCTGAGCCCCAAATGAAGTAAAGAAAAGAAAAGAAAAGAAAAGAAAAGAAAAGAAAAGAAAAGAAAAGAAAAGAAAAGAAAAGAAAAGAAAAGAAAAGAAAAGAAAAGAAAACAGACCCAGATAATGTAGAAGAATTGAAACCTTTGTTGGCAGGAGTGCAGAATGGTGTGGTCACTATGGATGCAGTGTGACAGTTCCTCAAAAGTCAAAGAGCTGGCTTATCATCCAGTGCTTCCACTCTTAGTGTATACCCCAAAGAATAGAAAGCAGGAAATCAAACATATTCATATACCCATATTCATAATGGTGTTCAACCTAGTTAACTAAAGATAGAAGCAAGGCTTGTCTATCATATACAGAGAAGATAAACTAGATATCGTGTGTGTGTGTGTGTGTGTGTGTGTGTGTGTGTGTAAGGGGGGGGTGTATCTAAATAATGGAATGTGTATGTGATGGAATATTAACCAAAAAAAAGGAAGAGAACTCTGATACATGTCGCAATATGGATCAACCTGAAACACATTATGCTCAAATGAAACTAGCCAATCACAAAAAGGCGAATATTCCAGGACTCTCCTTATATGCGGCGCTAAGCCATCGGATTCATAGAGGCAGGAAGTAGTGCATGAGTGGAAGAGACAGAGGAAGAGAGAATGAGCAGTTCTCTCATTTGGAGAAAGTTTCAGTTTTGCAGAGAATAAAGGGGCAGGGGGCAGGGCCTCTGGACCCACAGGTGGCGAAGAGGTGTTATTTAACTATGTATCTAAACCACAAAACCGACAAAACTGAAGTCTGAGATCCAAAGACAAAAAGTTTTTTTAATACGCCTGTTGGGGACCCAGGAGGTAGTACAGCAGGTAGGGCACGTCCCATGCTTCCTGCCAATCCAGGTTTGATCCCTGGCATCCCGTATGGTTCCCAAGCACCTCCAGGAGTGATTCCTGATGGCAGAGCCAGGAGTAAGCCATGATCACTGCTGGGTGTGGCCCAAAGACAAAAAAAAAAACAGACAAATGTGCCTTTCAAGGAGAGGGTCTTAGGGGGTGCCTGGAAAACTGGGGCCATTGGTGGAGAGATATTGACCCTGTGATGGGATTGGTGCTGGAGCATTGTACGCCTGAAACTCACTGTCACTGTCACTGTCACAGTCATCCCATTGTTCACACTGATTTGCTTGAGCGGGCGCCAGTAATGTCTCCATTCGTCCGTCCCTGTTGCATGCTAGTGTAGACTGATGGCGTGTTGGAGGCTCTTTCGGGACAGGGGAATGAGGACCGTCGTTATTACTGTTTTTGACATATCAACTCAGTGATAGATTTGGGGTTTCTGGAAATTGAGAGGAGAGGGACAGGGTGACAGAAAATGGGTAGAAAGTTTCATTGTGAACGATGAACATCAGTCATGATGCTAACTCTTGATACACTGAAAACATTCTAAATGTATGTTTTCAAAGGGTGGCTTTGGGGGCCAGAGAGATAGTACCGGTGTTAGGGTACTTGCTTTTGCACACAGATGACCCCAGATAGATCCCTGGTACACATATGGTCCCATGGGCACCACCAGGAGTGATCCCTGACCACAGAACCAAAAATAGCCCCTGAGCACTGCAGAGTGTGGCTTCCAAATCCAAAAATAGATGAATAAAAAGGTAACTTTCAGAGTATCTGATTACATCTTTTTTTTTTTTTTTTTTTTTTTTTTTTGCTTTTTGGGTCACACCCGGAATTGCACATGGGTTACTCCTGGCTCATGCACTCAGGAATTACTCCTGGCTGTGCTCAGGGGACCATATGGGATGCTGGGAATCGAACCCGGGTCGGTCGTGTGCAAGGCAAACGCTCTACCCGCTGTACTATTGCTCCAGCCCCCCCCATTACATCTTAATACAATATATATATTTTTTAAGGAATGACCGAGATTTGAAATATATGCAATATGCTTCAGCTCAGAGTGTAGTCCACCAGAAAGGAGAACGTTCTGCCATGGATAGTCTGTGTCAGAAATGAACTTGGCCTGAGCTCAAGGAGGTGCTTTGGGCAAATATCCCCAGTGGCTTCCCCGAAAAACTCAAGGTCCGTTGGCAGAAATGGCCCGATGAGGATTTCTAGACAGTTGTCCCCAGGGTTGTCCTCTCCCAGAGCCACTTTCCAGCCATGGAGTCTCCTCAGTGCCCGAGCACTAGAGTCACATCTTTTCCCCTAGAAATGTCCTACTGAGAATTCAACTTCCGACTTGCCACTCTAATGATGTCACTGTACGCTGCTCGTTGAGAAGGTGCAAACCCAGTCCCCGGTGAGGATACACAAACGGCTGGCGAGCAACCTCCTTGCAAAATGCTCAAGGCAAACTTGAGAGGATTTTCTCCCCCTTCCGCGTTACCAACCTGATGCAGTAATCCCAAATGTGCATCTCAGCCGTGTGGCAGCTCCAGGGCTATAGCGACACATTCCCCAAGAAGGGCACGGGTTGTCAGACTCATCCGCAGCAGAAAACCTGAAGGTAATGAGGTGCCAAGACGCGGCATTGCAATTCACTGGCAGGCCTTGTTCCCATCGATGATCTCAATTTTTCATGCTTAAAAACATCTTCTGTCTTTGCGATGCATTTTTACACAGCGTGTTAGTTTCAGATTCCATCTCTGGAAAACACTTTCCTCACCGAGAAGAGGTGTTGGAGGAGCGCCCCTAAATGAGGCTCGTCTGCCTGGTTTCTAATGCTCTAACATGAAGGCTTTCATCTAAGGTCAAGGTCACCAAAGCCGCCCATCTACGCTGTACAGGAAGATGGTCTCGAATTTCTTTTCATTTTTTGTGTGTGGGGGGGGTGCTTTTGGGGGGTCACAGCGGGTGACGCTCAGATTACTCCTGGCTCTGCACTCAGGAATTACTCCTGGTGGTGCTCAGGGGACTGTAAGGGATTCCGGGAATCCCTTACAGTCCATCCCTTCACCAGTGCACATATTCCACCACCAAAAACACCCCAGTATACCTCCCATCCTCCCACCCACCCACACACTCCCCGCCTGTGTAACTGATAAATTTCACTTTACTTTCTCTTTACTTTGGTTGCATTCAATATTTCAACACAAACCTCACTATTGTTGTTAGGAGTTCCCCACTAGAGTCAGACCTGCTGTGAAGAGATATGAGGTTTTGGATTTCTGTATTTTAGCAACTAAGTCCAGGGAAATTTCTTCCAGAAATTGGATCATTGCAAGCTTGTATCTCTCATTTGTGGTCCTCATAATATGACAGTCTCCACTCCCCCCCACAAGTTAAAGGCGAGAGAGAAAAACCTTTCCCCTCCTGGGCAGGCATAGGGCCGCACCTTAGTTCTCCATCTGGAGACATTCTGCAAGGAACTGCCAGTATCAAAAGTAGTTTAGCTGGCCTCTGGAATCATGCTCGTTGCAGCTGCGGTGAGGCCGCACATATGTGGCCGCCGGGATCACATCTCTAAGATTCTCTTTCTTTGCTGGTTCTTGAAGAATAGAACAATCTATTATAAGAATAGAGAAGAGACACAAACCATGCCTGTTACCATATTTCTTTTCTGGACCTACATGATTTGTTTATATTTATTGATGTCTTAAATTTCTAATTGTTGTCAATGGCTTGATCGTTTTTTTTTTTGGAGTATTCAATTCATTTTGTTGTTTTCTAAGATCAGCTCTCGGAGACCATTCAAGCTGTTAGAAATTCAATACCAGAGGCTGGAGTGATAGTACAGCGGGTAGGATGTTTGCCTCGCCTGTAGCCGACCCGGGTTTGATTCCCAGCATCCCATATGGTCCCCTGAGCACCGCCAGGGGTAATTCCTGAGTGCAGAGCCAGGAGTGACCCCTGTGCATCGCCAGGTGTGACCCAAAAAGCAAAAAATAAAAAAAAAACTAAAAAATAAATAAAAATAAAAGAAAAGCGGGATGACAGAGAGATAGTGAGTACAGCGTTAAGGCACTTGCCTCGTACATGACTAACCCTGTTCTTTCCTCAGTACCACACATGGTCCCCCAAGCATCCTTAGCGTGATCCCTGAGCACAGAGCCTAAGCAAGTCCTGGGCACAGCCGGGTATGGTTCAAAAAAAGAGAGAAAAAGTATATCGATTGTTTTGTTTGTTTGTTTTTGTTTTTGTTTTTTGAGTCACACCCGGTGATGCACAGGGATTGCTCCTGGCTCTGCTCTCAGGAATCACTCCTGGCGGTGCTCAGGGGACTATATGGGATGCTGGGAATTGAATCCGGGTCGGCCGCGTGCAAAGCAAATGCCCTACCCGCTGTGCTATCACTCCAGCCCCAGTATATCAGTTGTTAAAAAATGACAGAAGGCTAAGAGAGAATACAAAGAGTAAGCGGCTCACTCACCTTGCATGGAGTCGTGGGGTTCAAGCCCTGGCATCCCGGCATTGTGTAGGGTTCCCCTCATCCTGGTAGGAGTGATCCTGAGCACAGAGCCAGGAGAGAGCCCTGAGCACCACTGGGTGTGGGCCCCAAACAAAAATAAATAAGGAAATAAGGCCAGCAAGCCAGCATGCGAAGTCAACACTGCCCGAGCCCGCGCAGGGCACACGGCTCTGCAATGGAAGGCAGGTCGTGCAGGCGTGGGGCCCCGGGCTCCGCCCCAGGCGCCCCCAGCCACGGTGCCCACACCAGCCATCAAAGACAGCAGCAGCAACGAAACACACCTTCAGACACCTCAGGGGAAGCTGGCAAGATTTAGGCTCCGGAGGAGACTCTAAGGGTTGGGAATCACAGGCCGGGGCTGGGGGGGAGCAGTGCTGGGGTCTGGAGAACAGCGCCGTGGAGGTGCAGAGGCACCTTAAAAATGGGGGTGACCCCCAGCTGGGGCACGAAAAGGCAAAGCATGGGCAAGCACCAGGCCAAGAAGTACAGCCTCCAGCTGGCAGGCGTAGGAGCACCACAGGGACCCTTCCCCGGAAGCCCCGCGACTGTACCCCGGGGGTCTCCACAAAGAGTGTGACCCCAGCGAGCATGAGCATCGCCCCTAAAGGAGTGCAAACCATGGGGAGCGCCGTGGGCCAAGTGTGTAAGCGTCAACCAATCTGATGCGTGACCCCCAGAAGCACCATGGCACACACGTGCGTGAGTGTGTGTGTGTGTGTGTGTGTGTGTGTGTGTGTGTCCACCCTACTGTAGCAACAGCATTAACAATCAAGAGAGGGGGGGTATCAGGAATCAGGCCCCTCCCCGGACAGCACGCCTCTAAGTACCACTTGAGACTTTTCTCAGAATGCCTGACTGCCCTCCCCAGACCCTCTTTCCTTTGTTCTTTATTTAGCTCTCTCCTTTATTGCCCTCCAAAAAATAGCCAGCATGACCCTTCCGACTAGAAAGCTCCCAGAGGAACAAAGGAAGTGGCGTTCTTGCTGGCCCCCCTTCCCAGCAAGGAGTGTGAGCTGCGCAGATTCCTTCCTGGGTGAGGCCAGTGGCCGGCCCCTGGCACCCCGAGTGAGCTCTGCTTCCATATTATTAAAACCAGCTGAGAGGGTCCGAGAGCCAAGACGGGGGTTCAGCATTTGTCTTGCATGTAGCTGGCTTTGGTTTGATCCCTGGCACGCTTGGGGGTGGGGGGCCGGCACCACCAGGAGTGATTCCTGAGCACGGCAGAAGGAGGCCCTGAGCACTGCCGGTGTGCCTTCCCCGGAGTAATAAAACACTTCTAAGTCATAAGCCTAATAGCCTATGAGAGAGATGGGTGGTATTTGAGAAGTTTTATCTTGTGTGGTTTTGTTACATTGAAAGGTGTAATCCTGAAGTCCTTGAGACACCAAGATATCAACCAAATCATCTGTCTGAGCACTGTAGGTGTCTCCATTCTGCAATAAAGCAATTAATTCTGTGGGGGGAAAAAGCATGGCTAGAAAGCAGATGGGCTGGAGCCATAGCACAGCGGTAGGGGGTTTGCCTTTCACGCAGCTGACCAATGTTCGATTCCTCGGACCCGTGGCGTATTGGATATGCCAAGAACAGTAACAATAAGTCTCACATTGAGAGACCTTACTGGTCCCCGCTCGAACAAATCGATGAACAACGGGATGACAGTGACAGAAAGCAGATGTATTTGTTTGTTTGTTTGTTCTTGGACCCTGCAGTGGGGAGAGGCTAGTCCTGCGCGGTGTTCAGGGGTCCAGGTGGTGTGGGGGATGCAGCCCAGGCCTCCTGCACGCCAAGCTTACGCTCCAGCCCTTGGAGCCAATCTCCCCAAGGTTGGAATCTCAAGCATCCCAACCAATACAGTTTCCAATGCACTGAAGAAATGTCAGCTGGTCAGTGCTAAGCTTCCTGCTCCACTCACACTCCCCTATCATGAAACCCGGCTTGCCCAAAGATGGAGAGTCCTTGCAGCCTGAAGTGTCTACCCAGGAAAGATCAATTCGGAAGATTAACACCTGCCCCATAGTGGATGGAAATGGAGCTTTTGAGGGAGTGCAGGGGGCAAGAGAGAGTGCAGTGAGAGAGTGGAGAGTGCCACTGCTTTGCATGCAGGAGCCCCAGTTTACTTTCCTGCTTCCCCGCCCCCAACACCCCATGGTTGCATCCCAACAAAACAAAAAGCCTAGAGAGTTAGGAGAGAGAGTGGGCTCTGATTCCATCCAGCTCTGCATACCCCTGAGCGCCAGAGGGGTCACTCCTGAGGACAGAGGCAGGAATTGCTGCTGGTACAGCTGGGGATGACTCAGTTCTTCCCCCGTTCCTTCCCCCACAAACACACACACACACACACACACACACACACACAAACACACACACACACACCCCACACACACGGAGCACTGGGACAAACAGGATTCTGCGCTAGGGACAACAGTCCCACACAACCTCCTCCTTCCTCCGGTGGGTACCAAGTTGGTGGAGACAGGCGGAGGGGTGGAGACAATTGCATACATGTTCTCCAGGTTCTGTTGCTCCCGTCGGGAACCTTTCCTACTCTACCCAGCATGCCCCAGGGCCCGGGAAACGCTCACCTTGCATGTGTGCAGCCCTGGGTTCCATCCCTGTCACTGCAAATAACCACCGCAAAAATGAAAATGACAGCTTCTGGCCCCGTGCCCTCCTACATCTCCACCCCTACCTGAGCCGCCACATGGCAGCGTGTGTCAGTTTTCCCGGAGATGGGGGGGAGGGGGAGGTATCTCCCTCCTCCCCACCCACTGGGGCTTTAGGTCACTCTTTTCCAGGCTCAGAGAAGCAGAACAAGCTGACTAAAAGCGCGCATGATTCCAGTAAGTAACTGAAATTGCAATGGTTGCAAAATCTCTGAGTGAGGGAGGCAGAGAGAGAGAGAGAAGGGAGAGGGAGAGAGAGATTGCATCTGGTCTTCATTAGATCCCCGGCACCATGCACCATACACCCCTGAGCACAGAGGAGGAAGCTCTGAGCAGTGCTCGGTGCAGCCCCCAAAGCAAACAGCACACCTCCCCTCCTGAACAGAGAAAACTGTGAAACAGGGATGCAGGTCTGCTGGCATGACAGCCCTGGCTCCTGCTTGCCCAGTTCCTGCTTCAGAGTTTCGCTATGTCCTGAAGAAACTCGGCGGTCCCTGAGATCCATAAGATATCACGGTACAGACTGAGCATCTATCTAACAGCACCTGAGCTAGTTTTCCCTCTCTTAGATTGCCTTCCTCAGCACAGCCCAGGACCTCCTGACACCCACTGAAGATCTATTTTTATTCCTATTTGTAGCTCCAGCCCTTGAGGAAGAAATGTTGGTTGGAGGAATCAAGACCACTCAACTGTCACTGGCTGTCTGTCTCTGAAGCGCTCCCTTTGTGTCACCCAAAGGCTACATTGTTGCACACACACTTGAGATGAGAAGCCTGGTGGGGTGCCAGGAACAGCTCAGCAGAATGTTCCTTCACAAATAAGCACAGTTAATTTCACAGCATCTGAGCTCTGCTACTTTGCAGGGCCACACCTGGTAGTGCTGACCACTCCCTGCTAAGTGCTCTGGGGTTGCGCCTGGAGGTATTCATGGACTATGCAGTGTGAAGATCAAATATGCAAGACACACATTCCAACCCTTTGAATTATCTCCCTGGTCCCCATATGTGCTCTTTAAAGCTGCCTAGACAAAGGCTCATAGGTCTTACTTGCAGCCACAAAATCTCCTGCAAAACCTTCAAGAGGAACTTGTTAATCATAATAATAATTTTTAAATGTTTGTGGTTGGAAATGTACACTGGTGGAGGGCTGGGCATTGGGACATTGTATGACTGAAACCCAATGCGGGACAGCTTTGTAACTGTGTATCTTGCGGTGATTCAATTAAATAAAAAATACTAAAAAAAATTTAAACAAAAGATTTTTATTTATTTATTGCTTTTTGGGGTCACACCCAGTGATGCTCAGGGGTTACCCCTGGCTCTGAGCTCAGGAATTACTCCTGGTGGTGCTCGGAGGACCATATGGGATGCCGAGGATCGAACCCAGGCCAGCGGTGTTCAAGGCAAACGTCTTACCCTCTGTGCTATCGCTCCAACCCCTAAACAGAAGCTTTTTAAATAATTTAAAACTGCTACAGTTAAAAAGGACTGGTTCTCTCCCTCTCCCTAGCAGCCAACAGGTCCGTGAGACCCTCCTTTGTAGCGGGAGATCATGCACGAGGGCACATGTGTGGGTCCTCGAGCTCCTGGGAGAGCAGAGACACCCCCATCCCTGGGGGGAAAAGGGGCGGCCTCAGGGGGTCAAACCCAGGGCCTCATACATGATAAACAGGCATCCTCCCACTGACCTCCTCCCCGGCCCAGAAGTCCATCATTTTGAGCGGAAGAGCAGGATTCGCTGAGCACCCACACCACAGCCTCTGCACCCAGTGGTCTGTTGATGGGAGCTTAGCATGATGCACAGTTTGGCTATGTTGAATGATGCTGCTCTGAAGAGCAGGTACAAATACCCTCCTCAACTAGTGCTCCCAGACCCATCAGGTGACCCATGTTCTCATCCTTGGATCTGCCAATCTTACCTTAATAAGAAAAGAGGGAGCTGGAATGATAGTACAGCAGGCAGGACACTTTCGGCCCACTCTGGTTCAATCCCTGGCATCCCATATGGTTCCCCAAGCACCACGAGGAGTAATTCCTGAGTGCAGGAGCATGAGTAACCTCTGAGCGTCTCCGGGTGTGACCAAAAAAGCAAAATAATAATAATAGTAATAATAATAATAATAATCAGTGTCATTCCGTTGCTCTTCGATTTGTTCGAGCGGGCACCAGTAATGTCTCTCATTGAGAGACTTATTGTTACTGTTTTTGGCATATCCAATATGCACGGGTAGCTTGCCAGGCTCTGCCGCACGGGCTCGATACTCTCAGTAGCTTGCCAGGCTCTCCGAGAGGAGCAGAGGAATTGGACACGGGTTGGCTGCATGAAAGGTGAAAGCCCAACCTCTGTGCTATCACTCCAGCCCTAGGTCAACCTAAAGTCAACCTGCAGCAAACAATAATAATAATAATAATAATAATAACAATAATGGAGTTTGCAGAGGGGATCGAGAACTTGAGATGGAGAGGTGCTCCTGAATGATCTGAGCGGGTCCTAAGCACCATCCCAAACACATCCTTAGGGCAAGCAGAAAGGAGGAGTTTCTGTACAGAAATAGAAGGAGGCCATGACAGCAGTGAGAGGCAGCAGCCAAGGAATGCAAAAGGCCTCCAGACGCTAGAAGAAGCTAGATTTCTCCCAGAGCTTCCAGCAAAGCCCAGTCCTTGCCAACTGCTGTTGAATCCAGTGAAATGACTTCAGATGTCTGGTTCCCAGAAGTGTGAGATGATAAATGTGTGTTGTTTTAAGCCACCAAGTGTGTGAACATTTGTACCAATGGCAATTTGTCAACTTCCGCCCAAGCCTGAATCAGTCCCAGGAATTTCCCACCTCTGGGTTTTTGTGAAGGAACATTTTTTGTTTTCAACGCTTATGGTAAGTTTGCTGACTCCAGCCCAATGCAGCCTAAAGATTGCTTTTCTCACAATCTATGGCACTTTGAGTAGGAGGGTTGGAGGATATTGAGTCAGTTCTTTTAAAAAATTGTAGCACTGCACTGTCGTAGCACTGTTGTCCCATTGCTCATCAATTTGCTCAAGCGGGCACCAGTAATGTCTCCATTGTGAGACTTGTTGTTACTGTTTTTTGGCATATCAAATAAGCTACGGGTAGCTTGCCAGGCCCTGCCATGCAGGTGGGATACTCTCGGTAGCTTGCCGGGATCTCCGAGAGGGATGGAGGAATCTAACCCGGGTCGGCCGTGTACAAGGCAAATGCCCTATCCGCTGTGCTAAATAAATAAAAATGGAAAATGCAGGGTCTGGAGACAGCTCCGTGGCTAAAGTACTGTCCTTGCCGCAGGAAGCCCGAGTTGGACCCTGACCCCCTCGGGGAGTGTGCTAGCCCTGCAGCCCGATGAGCCCCTGTGTAAGGACCCCAACCAAGCTTGTGCCCAGCCTGCTCATCACGACAGCATGGCACAGGGGAGGGAGGGAGGGAAACGCTGAACGTGTGTTCGATTTCTGGTCTTTCCTTTGGGATCATCCTCGGTGCTCAAGGGGCTGCCTCCTTCCGGCTCGATGTTCAGGGACCCCTGAAAGTGTCAGAGACAGAAACTGAGTGTCCCCCGGTCAGGCCTGCACTCCAGCCCTTAGAGCCACCTCTCCAGCCTGCTGTGTTGATTTTGCTTGGGGACCACTCCCAGTGGGAACTCAGGGATTGTCATTTTGTCAGCGCTGAGGGACCCTGCCCAGAGCGCCCTCATGCAAGCCTGTGCTCTGGCCCTTTGAACCCTCTTCCTGCTGCTCGGTTTTTAAACTGTTGAGAGATTTTTGACCCACCTAGACTGGGAAGGACCAAACCCTCCCTAGATCCAGACTGAGCCCGCACCGGGCGGGGACTGGACTGGAGCAAGGATTCTTCCTTCGGTTTAGGCCCAGAACAAAGGCAAAGGCAGAGAGTGTATACTCCATCAGCCCCGTGTGTACGGGCTGTTCCCTCTGAAACGCACGGAGTTAAACACAGGAGGCAAACCTTTGGGGAGGTCACGGTCGGGAGATTAGAAACTCGTGGGAAATAGAGGGAGGGACTCTAGCTCATGAAGGAAGTATGGATGGACTTGGAGGGAGTGTTCCAGAGAGGCAGATAAGAGGCCCGGGAGGGAGGGATGCCTCAGCAGAATGTCTGAGCCCTGCCACAAAATGGGGGGAGGGGGGAGGGGGAAGGAGTCAGCGGACTGGGCCGCCTTCCAGGCAGAACCCCTGAGGCCCAGGGACCACTGGGTCAACCAGGCTGGGACACACACCAGTGGGTGCCAGAGACCACCTGGGATCTCTGGCAATGCTCAGGACCCACCGGGGCCACACGTGGCCATGCTCAGACACACAGAGCAATGTTGGAGGACAAGGACGTACACTGTGAGGGCCGGAGCCAGAGTCGGGTACGTGCAAAGTATGTACCCATAATCCCTTTATTTCCCTGCACCTAATTATTCAGGCTTTTAAAAGAACATGAGAGGGGCTGGATGGAGCAATAGTACAGTAGTAGGGTGTTTGCCTTGCTTGTTGCCAGTCCAGGTTCCGTCTCTGGCATCCCATATGGTCCCCCAAGCCTGTCATGAATAATCAATCCCTGAGCACAGAGCCAGGAGTAACCCCTGAGCACCGCCGGGTGTGTCCTACAAACCAAAGCAAATAAAATGAAATAAAATTGAAAGGACATGAAAGAGGCCAGAGATAGTATAGTAGTCAGGGCATTTGCCTGCATGTTACCAGACCCAAGTTCGACCCCCAGCACACATATGCTCCCCCAAGCTCCACCAGGAGTGATCCCTGAGTATGTAACCCAGAGTAAGCAAGCCCCGAGCACAGCAGAATAGGGCTAAAAGCCAAAATAAATTTGGGAGGGGGAGGGCGGGGGTTTTAGCTTTGGAGGCCACACCCAAAGATGCTCAGGAGTTACTTCTGTCTCTGCACTCAGTAATTACTCCTGGCAGTGCTCAGGGGACCACATGGGATGCCAGAGATTGAACCGGATCAGCTGAGTGCAAGGCAAATGCCCTACCTGCTGTGCTATCACTGTGGCTTCCCAAATAAAAAAATTTTAAAGCAAAAATTAAAAAAAAAAAAATCAAAAGGACATTGAGAGCCGGAGGACAGCGAAACCCTCTTAGGGTCCACCCAGAACCAAGCAAGTTTCGTGTATCCAGTGTGCGGGGTGTAAAGTGAGCAGTGCTGTTTTTGGGTTTTGGCGTCAGTACGCCATTCTGCTCTGCCATTCCTGAGGTGGCGCCTTCATCCCCATGGCCCACGGGGACCTGTTACTGCTATATTCAAAACCTGCCGAAGGGCAGAGGTTAGGCCCATGCACCTCCGAGTCTCTCTATTCTTTCAGGGGTCACACCCAGCGAAGCTCGGGGGGTTAGTCCTGGCTCTGCATCAGGAATTATTCCTGGTGGTGCTCGGGGATCCAGCCCAGGTCGGCCGCATGCAAGGCCAAGGCCCTACCCGCTGTGCTATCGCTCTGGCCTTCGGAGTCTCTGTTCTAATGCACCTAAGAAGAGGAGACACATACTGTGACAACAGTTGCAGGGGTCCTGCTGGCCAGTGAGCTTCCACTTAAGATCAAGAAAGAAAGCAGGAGGGAGAACTTGGATGGAGGTGGGGGGGGGGGGATGGTTGGGGGGCGGGGTTGTAGCAAGTGCAAGGGGCTGCAAGGGGCTGCATTTCAGTCCCCCCCACCCCAGCACCCCTGAGGGGTCCTGAGCACCTCTAGGGGTGCACCCTCCCTCCCGAAAACACTCAAGAGGGCCAGAAAGATGGCTTAAAAGACTAACTGCATGCTTAGTCCTTTAAGACGAAAACCCAGTCAGGCTGGAGAAAGAGTACAGTTTGGCAGGGAATTTGCCTTGCATGTGGCTGACCTGTGTTCCATCCCCAGCATCTCATACGGGTCCCTGAGCACTGCTAGGAGTGATTCCTGTGTGCAGAGCCAGGAGTCACTTCTGAGCATCGCCCAGTGTGACCCCAAACCAAAACAAACAAAAAGTGGCTAAAGGCCTGAGTAGGCCCTGAGAACCACAGGGTGTGTGTGGCCCCCAAATAAAACGAAGCAAAAATCAGGATGAGGCTTGAGGATCTCAGCAGAAGGCCCTTGACTCCGGGAGCCCTCCCCCTCCTTCCCTGGTTCATACTCCCTTCTTTCCTAGCTGCAGAGCCTGCAGGATATTAAGAAGCCTGAGGGGGTGCCCTTCCCCCTCTCATCACAAGGGCACAAAAGGTTCTGGAGCACCCTAGCAGCAAACCCTGGGGCTCCGACTTGCAGCAAAGCCAGGGCTGTCCTGCTGAGTTCGCCCCTCCTGCCTCTGCAACCCAAGGTCTTTGTTACAAAATCTGGTGATTGTTACAACATCCCCCGCTGCTGCTGAGACAGAGCCTGAGTCCTTGGCTAGTTGCCAGAGTCCTCTAGAGCCCAGTGGATGCTGGTTGCCATGACGCTGAGCAGAGGCTGCCCTCCACGGGGACCACATCCATCTCTTCCTACAGTTTGGGAACAGATGCTCAAAATAGATCGAGGAGCAGCAAGAAAGCAAAGCCTGAGCCAGCGAGGCCCTCACGCTCTCAGTAGTAATTCTGCAGAGTGCCAGGCACGGAAAGGGTAGGACACAAGCAAGCACTCAGGCTCTGCGCTATGAGAAGCCTTTCACCTCACTGGGTCTCTGGGTGGCCTGCGCTGGCCAGCCCCAAGAGCTGCACCACACACACACACACACACACACACACACACACACACACACACACACACACACACACACACACACACACAGTGGTGTGCGGGTGAGCACATGAGCATGAGGCAATGCCTGCCAAGCGTTACATTGCCCTCCCAGGGTGCATCTGCACCACCCACCATGCCCTTTGTTTCGCTGCCCTGGTGGGATGCCCATTCTGAAAGGCCCCTTCTGATGGACCAAGAGGAGGACTCCTCATCGGGGCTGAGTCATTATTTGCCTTGGAAATGGTTTCTTCTCGGGATGCTGATTCAAGGCCCAGAATTTTGCCCCCCAAGAATGTTAAACCCCTCTCTTCCCTTCCTCCCCATAAAGTAAATTCCTGAACTGGAGAAAGAAGTGATAAAGCCGGGCTGGCCTCTGGCCTCCTTTTTCCAAGGTAGCATCTCTCGGGATCTAAGAGCTGGAGGAAGCAGTTGAGTCCTTGCATCAGCACTCCCGGGCCTCCCCAGGCCGGTTAGAGGGATGTCCACTCTACGTTTCCACTTAACACTGCCCCAACCCCAGCTCCCTCCACAATTACTTCCAGGGACCCCCTCAGGGCTTGGCATGAAGATCCACAGAAATCCAGCTCAGGAAGCAAAGCTACGATGAGAGTAAGGAGTCTTGGCATACACCAGGGCCAACAGGCCCGAGGAAAACAAAGTAGGGGTCCGACAATCAGCTCCATGTCAATAATGACTGCGTTTCCCCCTCTGCCGAGAGTCAGAGGGCAGAGAGACACTCGGGCAGATGCCAGAGAGATCAGTTTATTTGGAAGACTCCAGCTGAATGGATATTTGATCAAACAAGCGTGGCTTTGAGGGAAGAGGCCAAGAAGCAAATGTGTCTCGTTCCCAATAGATCAAATCCATTCCATTTCCTTGTCACATCTTGTATTCGTTTACTCTGCACCCCTTTCGCCCCCCCCCCCCACAGCCTTCCTTTTGCCGCTGCAGTGACTGGCGGTAGCATGTGCTTTGTTGTGGCACATGCACACACCTGTCTGAGCACCAGGACGCACACCTGCCTGGTGTGGGAACTTGCACACAGCACAACGGCATCAGGGTCAGTATCAAACTTACGGCCTCACACTTGCAGACCTTCAGCCTCTGTGCCACCCACTGGCCTTATTCTGACGTGTGTGTGTGTGTGTGTGTGTGTGTGTGTGTGTGTGTGTGCAAAGCTTGGAAAGTATATTGCCTTTTCTGAGCTGCCACATGTGGTGTTGCTCAGTGCTTACTCCTGACAGTAGTCAGGAGAATATATGCAGTGCCAGGGATCAAAGCAGGGTTGGCAACATGCCAGGCAAGTAGCATAATTCCTCTCCTACTTCTCCATCCTCAATTCATGTTCACTCAATGTCAAGCATGACCATTACGTAACTGTCCTACGTGTATTAATGCATTATTCCTCTGAAAAACACACTCTTTTTTTTTTTTTTTTGGTGGGCAGGAGGAGCCACACCTAGTGATGCCTAGAGGTTACTACTGGCTCTGTGCTCAGGGATCACTCCTGGCAGTGCTCAGGGGACCATATGGGACACCAGGGATAGAACCCAGGTCAGCCCTGTGCAAGGCCAGCACCTAACTTGCTGGCCTATCTCTAAGGCCCTGAAGAATGGACTTCTATTTGACTTGTTCACTATCAAGAGGGTCAAGATTCTCTAAAGTTACCTGTTAACTTGCAGGGGTTGTCTGTTAGAACTGAAAACAATTTTGATTCAGCAGAAAAGACTACTCCAACAATTATGGTTTATTACTCCGGAGGACATTATCCACAGGCACCTCTAACCAGTCTCATTTATCTCAGCATTCCTCTGACTCTATAGAAACCTCTTCCCAGAATTCCCTTAGACCAGCTTTATTATCTTCCAGGCTCCTTCATTAAGTGAGGCACATACATCTCTGACACACGCTCAATTAAATGGTTGGAGTCATGTTTTCACTCTCGGGAAATTATCCTTTGGCACATATTTAACAATCTGTGTTGAACAACGATTAGAGGCAAGATTGTGCTCTGGGTAGAGGAAAGAAAGCAGTTTCAGAGAGATTTTAAAGTCTCTGCCTGCCTGAGACAAACATTCTGGAGGGCAAAAGCAAAAGACAAAGAGTCGATTCTAGATTTTGATGAGTACAATGAAGAAAACTACCTAAGATGCTGTCATAGTCTGATGAGGAAGGCAGTCATAGAGCGCCCCTGCAGCTTTGAGGATGTTAAGCAAAGGTGACCTTAAGCTGAGACCCAAGGAGAGAAGCCACACTGTGAACGCTGGGACAGAGCTCCAGGAAGACTAGAATTACTAGCAAGAACCTGTGGGCCAGGCCGGGAATGAGAGGGAGGCCCACCTGGGGAGGGTGGATTTGTTTGGAGATGGTCCAAGACAAGATCAAGGAAGTGATGCTGGATTTAGAAAGCAATGCCAGGGTTTAACATTTACTGGAAGGAAGCAAGAAGGCAAGCATTCCCTCGTCAGAAGCTGTGGGTCAAAGTATAGACTTAACACCCCCCTCTTTTTCTTTAATGATTTTCTGAATATTCTGCCTAACATTTCACTAAGGAGGTTTATTCTCCACCTGCATTCTCTCTAGTTGATGTTGGAATGGTTCTTGGATTTTTTTTTTTTTAATTTAATCATCAGGCTGGAGCCATAGCACAGTGAGTAGGGCATTTGCCTTGCACGCAGCCAACCCGGGTTTGATTCCTTTGTCCCTCTCGGAGAGCCCAGCAAGCTACTGAGAGTATCCCGCCCACACGGGAGAGTCTGGCAAGCTACCCGTGGTGTATTCGATATGCCAAAAACAGTACAAGTCTCACAACGAACATGTTACTGGTGCCTGCTCCAGCAAATCAATGAACAATGGGCCGACAGTGCTACAGTGCTATAATTTAATCATTGTGAGATACACAGTTACAAAGATACACAGTTACATGATCAGGCTTCACTCCAGTGTCTACACAGCGTTCCAACACCCATCCTCTTACCAGTGCACACTTCCCACCACCTATGTCCCCAGTTTCCATCCCCCCTCCCTCCAGGTTGCCTCTATTTCTCTCTCTCTCTCTCTCTCCCCTCTCTCTCTCCTCTCTCTCTCTCTCTCTCTCTCTCTCTCTCTCTCTCTCTCTCTCTCTCTCTCTCTCTCTCTCTCTCTTTCCCCTTTTGGGCATTATGGTTTGCAATACAGGTACTTAAAAAGTTATCATGCTTGGGGCTGGAGCGATAGCACAGCGGGTAGGGCATTTGCCTTGCATGCAGCCGACCCGGGTTCGATTCCCAGCATCCCATATGGTCCCCCAAGCACTGCCAGGAGTAATTCCTGAGGGCAAAGCCAGGAGTAACCCCTGGGCATGGCCGGGTATGACCCAAAAAGCAAAAAAAAAAAAGTTATCATGCTTGTCCCTTTACCTATTTCCAGTACCCAGTTCTTGTCCAGAGTGATCACTTCCAACTATCATTGTCATAGTGTTCCCTTCTCTATCCTAGATGTCCTCTCCCCATCACCACCTGTCTGACCCTGTAGACTTCAACCCTCTTTAACCACGGGGCCCAGTAGATAGTACAGGGGTCAGGCCTGGTTTATTCCCAGGCACTACCTAGACCCCAGCTCCATTGGACCTACCTCTCAGGCCCTTGCATCAAACCACCAGCCCACTGATCAATAATTATTGGGAGTTTCCTCTAGGTCCCCTGAGTACTACTTGGGAGCTCCCAAACTCTCCCCTAAATAACAAAATAACCGTTGGAGAAGGCACACCCGGTGGTGCTCAGGGCTTATTCCTGGATCTGTGCAGAAGGATGGCTCTTAGCGGGCTCTGGGACCATATGCCAGAATTGAACCTGGGGTGACTGTTTGCAAGGCAAGTGCCTTAACCCCGTACTATCTCCCTGGCCTAAAATAACTCTTCCTAACGTTGACATCTTATAGACCATGGTACATCTCTCAAAGCATTGGAAATGAACATTGGGTGGGTTGGGGGGTTCACTCAAAGGGGTAAGCCCATGTTTTGTATGCTGGAGTCCCAGTTTCTCTCCTCTGAGTTACATGGTCCCCGAGCCCTGTCAGGAGTAACTCCTGAGCACCACGTTAAGACTAACCTTTGAGCATCACCAGATGTTGCCCCAGGACAAAAAATAATCAATAATGATACATATTGTCTATTCAGGTGTCCCAGGTGTTCTTTTTTCCCCTCCCATCCCAGGCTCCAATCCAGGATTCCATATTGTCATTTGTCATCTCCTTCGTCTCTTCTTTTTTTTTAATTAATTTTTTTTATTTTATTGAATCACCATGAGAAATAATTACAAGCTTTCATGTTTGAGTTACAATCACACAATGATCAAACACCCATCCCTCCAACACTGCACATTCTCCACCACCAATATCCCCAGTATACCCCCACCTTTCCCACCCTCCCCCTGCCTCCATGGCAGACTCCCCATATTCTCTCTCTCTACTTTTGGACATTATGGTTTGTAATACAGATACTGAGAGGTTGTCATGTTTGGTCCTTTATCTACTTTCAGTACATATCTCCCATCCTGACCAATTCCTCCAATCATCATTTTCTTAGTGATTCTTCTCTATTCCAGCTGCCTTCTCCCCTCTGCTCATGAGGCAAGCCAGAGAAAGTCAGGAGATATTTGTTTTACTTTCTTCCAGAGGGAGAAATCAAGGAATAGTTAAAATAAAACATAAGAGCACTAAGGACCAGTATCACCCCATAACTTTGCAGGTCAAAAAGACCCTATTCTCGGGGCTGGAGAGATAGCACAGCGGGTAGGGCGTTTGCCTTGCACGCGGCCGACCCAGGTTCAAATCCCAGCATCCCATATGGTCCCCTGAGCATGGCCAGGGGTAATTCCTGAGTGCAGAGCCAGGAGTAACCCCTGTGCATCGCCAGGTGTGACCCAAAAAGCAAAAAAAAAAAAAAAAAAAAAAAAAAAAAAAAGACCCTATTCTCAGGAAGATTACTCCATAGTTGGAATCCTTCGTCTCTTCTGATGAAACTTTCAGATTTGTGACAGTCCCAGATGGTCTCCTGAGCACTGCCAGGAATAATTCCTGAGTGCAGAGCCAGAATTAACCCCTGAGCATCGCCGGGTGTGACCCAAAAAAGCCAAAAATAAAAATAAAATAAAATTGACCCCATACTAGACCTCAGTCCCAAACCAAACTTATCTGATTATTTGTGCAGCTTTAAATTATTCATGCTGCAAATGGATTGCTACCAGTTCATCATCTGCTAGAGGCAGGGACAGGGACAGGAGGGTCAGCTAGGGGGGCTGGGGAGGGTGCACTGGACTGGAGTTCATGATGTGCGCGTGGGACCCCTGGGTTCAATCCTCAGCACTCCGTGGTCCCCCCAACCACCTCCAGGAGGGGCTCCTGAGCATCTCACAGGAATGACTCCAAGCACCGTGGGGTGGGCCCCTCACCCACCCAAAGAGTATTAGTTACAGTGTTGTGGAGTATTAGTTATAAGCTAGCCCGGGCCAATATTAGGTTGGTTGCACGACTGAGAAGAGTGATTGTGTGATGTTGGGGGAAAGTCATCCCAGATAGAGAAGGGAACACCAAGTAAAATGTGATTGGAAATCCCGAGCGGGGAGAGAGATACATGCTGAAAGTAGACTAGAGACTGAACATGATGGCCACTCAATACCCCTATTGCAAACCACAACACCCAAAAGGAGAGAAGGAGAACAAATTGGAATGCCCTGCCACAGAGGCGGATCGGGGTGGAGGGTATGGGATAGGGGGGTGGGAGGGATACTGTGTTCATAAGTGGTGGAGAATGGACACTGGTGGAGGGATGGGCTCTCGAACATTGCATGAGGGAAAAACAAGCATGAAAATGTGTGAATCTGTAACTGTACCCTCACTGTGACTCACCAATTAAAAAATAAATAAGTTATATTAAAAAAAGAGTGATTGTGTGAGTCAGGGGCCCTCGCTCACCCCTTTCTACTCTCTGGTTCCATGTTCCTTTTCCTTGGGATCTTTCGACCTGCTCTTTTGCAATTGCTTTACCTTCCCCGAAGCATCTAATGTCGGTTCTCCTCCTCTCATCCTTTGCTCTTTCTCTCTACTGTGCAGAACCTGAAACTCCCAAGATCATATCCTCTGAATGGTCCTCTCAGTTCCAGTTTTCCAGCAGCTTCCAAGCCTCTGTTTTGTTTGGATTTTTGTTTGGGGGGCCACCCATCCAGCTGTGCTCAGGCCTTACTCCTGGCTCTGTGCTCAGGGATCACTCCTGGCATGCTCAGGGGACCATCTGGGGTGCCAGGGATTGAATGTGGGTGGGCCACATGTACAGTGTGTGCTCTACCCACTATACTACCACTCTGGCCCCCAGCTCCAAGCCTCTGGTCTCTGTGACATGCACTTCAAAGCTCTGTTCATCAGACACAAAATCCTTTATCTGCTCTCCCCTGTCAAAACCTGTCCCTTCACTTTGTGATCCTTAACTCAGCCATTACCCCGTCATACAAGAACTCCTTGGGGAGGAGGAGGGTCCTATGCCTTGACCCTTCTAGGTTCTTCTCCACTAACCTAATAACTAACAGAGTGAGTGGCAAGAGAAAAGACTGAATACATGTGCGGAGAGAACCATATGGACTTTTAGCCCAGTGGAATGTAGTTTTGTGTGTATTTTAGAAGAGAGGGTAATAAATGTGTGAGGGAAAGAGAGCGCAAAGAAACTTTCCGATTCCGATGCATGTTCAAATGAGATTTTGCACGGTTTATTTACTCAGGTCTTGGAAACTCTAGTCTGGCTGGAAAAAAAGGTCTCTGCGCCCCGGCCCCCGGAGAGAGATTTATCTCCTGCTTTCAGGAAGAAGAATAAATAAGCAATGCACCATTGAGGAATCTGCTGTTTCTCAATTGCCTTCCATTTAGAATCATCCACATGCCATTCATGTGCATCTCGGGGCAGCGTGCCCTGGGTCCTGGCGTCCCCGAGCCCGACACACATAGCTCTTTGTCTCCTCTCTGTACCTCCCTGTCTCTGATCCACTGCTTAATCTCACCACTTTGAAACCAACCTTCTCCCACTTGCCCCAAATAGGGTTCTTCTGTATCGTCCTCTCTCTCTCTGAATCATCATTTCCCCTCCATGACACTCATTCCGCCTGGTGTTATTTATTAGAGTGAACAGTAAGTGCTAGGAGGAGCAGTTCTGGCTGCTGGGTGCCACCTGGACAAACACATAGCTTAACATGCCCTGCTGAGAGAAGGAAAACCCGGGCTGGAGTGACAGGACAGCGGAGAGGGTGTTGCCACCACACACACACACACACACACACACACACACACACACACACACACACACACTACTACCACCACCAAGCACTGCCAGGAGTGATTCATGAGTGCAGAGCCAGGAGGAACCCCTGAGCATTGCCGAGTGTGACCCAAAAGCCAACAAAAAAAAAAGAAAAGGAAAAACCTTTTCAGAATGCTTCTCAGCATAAAAAAGCGCTTTCATGGGAGAATAGGAATCATGATTTGGGGCCCAGTCAAGGGGCCATTCCCCAAGCCCAGGGCCGGCTGCTCAGCGTCACACAGAGCAGGCCACACAGGGTATGAAAAGCCAGCTGGAAACAGCCCCCAGCTGCGGGGCCTGGGACAAGAAACCTGGGTCAGCTTTCCAGTTGGTTTCCTGGCCAGCAGGACACTAGAAGCCTCTCTCCAAAGAAAGGCCCTTCCCCTCCCCCTCCGGAAAGCAGAGTCCGTAAGAGAGTCTGAAGAGTGTACCAGGGTCAAGGTTTCCCCGGTCACAACACCCAGATTAACTTTCACGTACACGGAGAACTCCAGGCTAAGAGAATTTGGAGAGATTATATATGACCTTCTCCCAAAGGCCATTCTCTGCTTCCCCCCCCCCTCTGGAAAAGCCTGTGTCCCCCATCCCCACTCCCCTCTTTCTCTCCCACCCCCCTACCTCGTCACAATTCTCTAGATTTCTTTCAATAAAAACTATTTGCTTTACTAAAGAAAAAAGAAGAAGAAGAAGAAGAAGAAAGCTCCTGTCCTTAGATGTCAGTCCCAGCACCTCTCATTCAACCTCGGTATCACCTTGAAGGAGATGACAGGACCAGCGTAACAAAAGTCATTTTTACCTACTCCCTTTCTAAGTTTTGCTAAACTCATGGATCGTCCAAGCCAGGACCCCCTTTTTTTTTTTTTTGCTTTTTGGGTCACACCCAGCGATGCACAGGGGTTACTCCTGGCTCTGCATTCAGGAATTACTCCTGGCGGTGCTCAGGGGACCACATGGGATGCTGGGATTCGAACCCGGGTTGGCTGCGTGCAAGGCAAACACCCTACCCGCTGTGCTATCACTCCAGCCCCAAGCCAGGACCCTTTTGAGAATGGAAAGTGAGACCACTTTCCCCTCGCCCTCAGGCTGCTTCTGAGGGTCCTCTGGGAAGGGGAGAATAAGGCATGACACAGGCAACATTCAGGATCAATTGCCTCAGGTGCGTTTCAGCTGGTCTCAGCCAGCTGGGACATTCATGGTTGCCAGTCATGCCAAAGGCTCGTGCCTTTCCAGATTGTCCCAAGGGGCTCCAAGTAGATCAGGCCTGCATCCTGCCAACCCAGCAATCTCTACAACCCGATCGACCTAGAATCAGTGTGTAAAGATGTTGGGTAATTTTATTGGGAGGAGGGGCAGGGGTGCACTCTCTATGGTGTTTGGAGTCATCCAGTGCTGGGTATCAAGCCCAGACCTCCCCGCACACAGAACATATGCTTTGCCTCTGAGCCACCTCCCTGGCCCTTTCCTTGTCTTTGATGTTCGGTTTTAGTTTTTTGGACATACCTGGCGATGCTCAGGGCTCGCTTAGGGATTACTCCTCGCAATGCTCAGAAGAACAAATGAGGCTGGGATCAAACCTAGGTCAACCACAAACCTGGCCAGCTGTGTTATCTCTTCAGCCTCTCCTTGTCTTTATTATGCTAACTTGACTGAGCATTCTTTCAAGCCATTTTTTTTTTTTTTTTTTTTTTTTTGCTTTTTGGGTCACACCTGGCGATGCATAGGGGTTACTCCTGGCTCTGCACTCAGGAATTACCCCTGGCCGTGCTCAGGGAACCATATGGGATGCTGGGATTCGAACCCGGGTCGGCCGCGTGCAAGGCAAACGCCCTACCCGCTGTGCTATCTCTCCAGCCCCTCAAGCCATTTTTGAAAGCTTTTTTTTATCTGAAGGCTAAAGAGAAGCCAAACTCGGCCTCCCTAGCTAAACTAGAACATAACTGCTGAATCATTAAATCCAACCTAATCCAAAACTACATTCCATGGTCCTTGTTTCAGTGTCCTCAAAAGCCATTTCCGAACCCTAATTGGGACTTTCAAGCTCTTTAGGAATGTCTTTTGCAGCATAAGCGCTCAAACCCAGGCCTCAGACAGGCAAGGAGAGTGACTTTTCCGGCACTGATACACATTCCTGGAACCCTGATGCATTCAATGCAAGAATGCAGCTTCTTCTGCATTCAAAACGCAGAGGTAGGGCTGGAGAGATCCAACAGGAGTTCAGGTGTTTGCCTTGCATGTGTTTCCTCCTCAGACTTCATAGTCCCCCGAATGCCACCAAGAGCAACCCACGTCATCTAGGATGGCACCAAAACCAATATAATTAAAATGCAAGTAAGCAACAGGTTTCAGATGTGAAACCCAAGCATGTGGCACCCTTGCAAGCAGTCGCATCTGCTTCATGCTGAACAAAAGATGCTTGTGCAGCGCTGGTGAAAGCCGCGAGTGAATAGAGAGCGAGAGAGAGAGAGAGAGAGAGAGAGAGAGAGAGAGAGAGAGAGAGAGAGAGAGCTCAGGATAGGATAGTGAGCTTATTAGAAGCTCAGAGCTGAGAACCCCAAGTCAGAAGAGAAAGAGACTTGGAGCCCCATTTGCTGAGAGGACCTCTCTTTTAGCATCTAAAGGTAGGCTACAATCTACGTACATTCTTATCAGTGAGACAGGGAGGACAGAGGTCATAAGTAAAACAATCACTGCATTGTTAACAACATGGTATGGCCTTCGAGTGCTCAGAAGAAAAACAGTCAGTGTCAGTATCTCCTGCCCATTTGGTGCGGCCTTTGAATGCTGCCTTCGTGCACACCCATCAATCTGGCGGACCCTTAACTCGATTGATCGTGGTCATGAAAGGAATGCTTCTTCCCCCTTCTTTCATTTTTTTTAAGTTTATTGAATCACCGTGAGATAGTTACAGGCTTTCATGTTTGGGTTACAATCTCACAATGATCAAACACCCATCCCTCCACCAGTGCACATTCCCCACCACCAATATCCCGGATATACCTCCCCTTTTCCACCCCTCCTCCTGCCTCCATGGAAGACAATATTCCCCATACTCTCTCTCTCTATTTTGGGGCATTATGTGGGTCCAGGACTGAGTTCCCTGATATCTGGGGTGGACACCTCTGTCTCTTCTGCTTCCCAGCAAACCAGGTGTAGGGGCATGTTTTATAATGACAGCGCACTTGGATTGTTTTCATTCTGGAATAGATTTTCTACTTTACCCTTCAGTAGCTTTTCTTTTTGTTTTCTTCTTTTTTCATCTCTCACAATCTCATTCTCCTCTAACTTAGAAGATCTTGAAGAATGGGTAACAAGAGAAAATAAGGTGAATAAAACTTCTGAACTTCACCACTTACGTTTTGGACTTTCTTGCCTGTGTTATGGGCAGGGACTGTTTCTCTCCTGTCAGGTTTTAAGGGAGAGAGAGACAACTGCATTATAACATCATTTACTACCTAGTTTTGTAATATATTGTTTGCATGTCAGTTCTTATGTGACAATATTTGCAGTCTCATTGGGTGTCAGTTTAAATCAAGGATGTAATGTCTGAATCAAGATGTGAAATAGTTCTTATACGGTGTTTTTCTGTCATTGGGGTAAGGTGCTGCTTCTCATCAGAGAGTTGAGTTCTGTCTTATCCAGGATTGAGCAGAAATATTTGCACCTAAAATATAAAGCATCACAAAGCTGAGATATTCTTGAGGTAACTTTAATATATTCAGTGGCAGTAATTAATGAGTATGCATCTTTATCTGGCTTTTGCAGTCATTATACATTTGAGCCGTGACTCTGCAGGGTATGATGTTCCTTCGGGGTATGATGGCTCATTTCCTGAGCAGGGATGGAGGGTCCCCTGATACCTTTTGACTGAGCTCAGAGCATTTCACTGGGAGAGAAGATAGTGAGTAAGGAGACTTCCAAACTGCATGGGAAGCTCATGTGAACATATCCTAACCTCCCTCCACTCCTTCCTTCCCCCCTTCTTACTTCTTCCTCTTCATCTTTTGAAGGCTGTGGCTGATGGGCAATCCTTGGACAAGCCCCAAGGATCCTCACAAGATGAATGAATTAGGAGTCCCATTTGAAGGAGACTTAGGTCAAACAGATTTAGTTAGGCTTTTGCTCTCTGCTCCAATCAGCAGGTTTCTGGGTACTCTCCCTCTCATGTTGGATGCCCTACATTGGACCCTGTGTGAATTGATGTGGCCTGTGTCTATGGGTCACTTTTGGGGGTTAGAGCACCACCTCAGTCATGCTTAATTCAGCCTGCGTTGACAGTCATACATGTCCACTTCTCACCCTTAGCTAAGCTAGTTCAGGCTGTAGTCCTTGAGGACCAAGACGGCGACCAGCCTGAACATGCTTTGGGAATTGAGAACTGAGAACATTTCATAACCTTTCATGTCTACCTGATGGAGCACAGGACTTGAAGTAGGAGTCAACAGCTGTGCATGTGGGAGGTGATACATCTCTGAACATCTCGGAAATTGAAGGTTTTTTTTCATTTCTGCTGAAAGCTGGGCTGGAGCGATAGCACTGCAGGTAGGGCGTTTGCCTTGCACGTGGCCGACCCAGGTTTGATTCCTTCATCCCTCTCGGAGAGCCCGGCAAGCTTCTGAGAATATCCCACCCACACGGCAGAGCCTGGCAAGCTCCCCATGCTGTATTTGATATGCCAAAAAACAGTAACAACGAGTCTCACAATGGAGACATTACTGGTGTCCGCTCGATCAAATCAATGAACAACGGGACAACAGTGCTACAGTATGGCTTGCAACACTGAGAGGTCATCTAGGGATCAATTTCAGTTTCCCAGTCCCCGTCACGTTTTCTTAATTCTCATTGCAGTTTCATAATTCCCGTTACATAATAGCTTCTTATGGGTCGTTCTAGGTGTCTATGGTTGTGTCCCACCTGGCTCTGACCTACCTGCTCCAGCCCAGGCCAGGTTGGACGCAGACTCCTCGGGCATAGGGAAATGAGAATGAGGATAGAATAAACGGTTCCTGTTCCCTCGAGAGGCTGCCTCCTTCAGGCAAAGGAAGCCCCCTCCCTGGCTTCCAGAAACCCCCCACACTGCCACAGTCCCGTGTTCTTGTCCATCTAACCAAGCGTTCGGATCTCCCGCTCCCTTCTAACGGTATCGGGGCTCAGCCTCTCCCGTGGACGGCTAGCCCACCACACCAAAATGCCTGCTGTCACATGGAGTCTCGCCACATCTCTGGGCTGCCGTCCAGGCCATTGCCGCGGGCTGATAGCATCTTCCACACAGCCAGGCTCCTGTTGCCCCGTCACGTCCTCTCAGCCACCCACCACCTACCAGCATTTCCTGGATTCTCCCCAGGTAGATCTAACGATCCCCCGATTCCTGTTTTAGACATGATATCAACCCTGGGTCTCCACCCACTTAACCTCCCTGGGGCCCCGTGAAGTGGGTCAAAGAAGCGTCAATCGTTTGTCACTCTGCCCAAGCACCCACGGCCACCCTCCTCCCCGGGGAGCAGGCGCCAGACACCTCCTCCTGGAAGCCTTCCCTGATCTTTTCTCCCTGGTTGTCGCAGCTCCAAGGCTGCTGGAAGACCTCCAGCTGTAACTGAGAACAACGCCTGCATTGTTTTTGCATCGCGGAGTAGGGAGGTGGGCGGTTCTGGCAGTGTGGGGAAGGAACGCTGGGTCGGGATAGTTAGGGATCTCTCAGCCATGTTCACACACTCACCGGTGAACGGCTGCAAACAGCGTCTTGGCAGAGAACCCCACCCAGGCTGGCTCCAGGCCAGCGAGGCTTTTCTCTGGGTAGAGAGGAGCCCTGGATTTGGTCCCACCTGCCACAGCTTCCCACCCCTAGCCCAACACCCCAACTATGGCCCCCACAACTGTCACTGTCACTGTCATCCTGTTGCTTATCGATTTATTTAAGCAGGCACCAGTAATGTCTCTCATTGAGAGACTTATTGTTACTGTTTTGGGCATATCCAATATGCACGGGTAGCTTGCTAGACTCTGCTGCGTGGGCTCGATACTCTTGGTAGCTTGCCGGGCTCTCCGAGAGGGACGGAGGAATCGAACTCGGGTCTGCCACGTGAAAGGCGAAACACCCAACCACTGTGCTATCATAGCTCCAGCACTATGGCCCCCCACAACTAGCAATAACAATTTGGAAAAAAAAAAAAAGTAGGGCTGGGGCGATGGCTCAGAGGGTTGCATGAAGCCCTGAATTTGATCTCCGTAACACATGGACCCCAGGAGCAGACCCCTGAGCACCAAGCCTGGAGTAGGCCCTGCGTGATAGGCTGGAGATGGCACTCAGCACAGACGGAGGGACAGACACAGTAAAAGTGAAGGAACAGGAGTTTGTTGGTGCTCCAGGCTGACCCTACGCTGGGCCCTGGCGAGACTGCAGTCGAGTCGCGCCCTGAGAAAGACTAAGCGGACTTTTAAGTTGTCATGGGTGGGAAAACGGAACAAAGATCAGCGGGACCTGTGTGTTTGGTCTGGCCTTCTGTTGACTGGAGGGCATCATTGGGAGGACGCACGGAATGCAGCCTGGTGGCTTCCTGGTGGTGCCAGGTGGGCCATAAGGCCGTGCTGGGGGGCAGGGTGATCTTTGATTCGCCAGTGTTGCCATCTCACCAGCTGATCGCCATTTGGTCCTGAGTGATGCCATTTGGTCCGAGCAAATCTTACACTGAGCACCACCAGGTGTGGCCTAAAACGTTTTGTATGTGGGTGTAACTAGCTCAAATAAATTAGGAACAGCTGGTGAGCTGAGGCAGCAAGGCTGCCTCGCATGCAGCCAACCACAGCTCAGATCCCCAGCACCGGAAGGTTCCCTGCCACACATACACACATGGCAAGAGTGCCCCCACCCAAAAAAAAAGAAAAATCAGTGGGAACAGCAAACTCATAGCCAAGGGGACTTGTCTTTGTCTCATTCTTCTCCTCAAAAGCCTAAAGATAAGGACACACTTCCTCATTTTGTACTTCCCAGACAGTCTCACATGTGTCAATGAGACAAGGGTGCCTCAGGGGACCAGCCTCAGAGGGGATTTTGTTGTTCTTTCTGGCGGCCACTAGTCTGTGACCCCACCCTTTCTGAAAAAGTCCCTGTTCTCTTTCTCTACGGAAACTACTTCTTGTGACAGAGACAGGATGGGTACTTTGCACTCTGCCACCTTCCCAACAGCTGGTTTCTTGCCTATTTGTTGGCTCCTTCTTAGATGGTCCTGCTGTCCCTCGATCGTTCCACTGATTGGGCCTTCACTGTTACATGGGCTCCGTCACACTTGTCTCCAGAAAATTACAATTCTTCCTGCAAATCCTCTAACAGTGCCCATTTGAGACGAAACCAGCACAAAGGACCCAGGCTGACCATGCCCGCTTCTGGCCAGCGGACCTCAGGCTGCATGAGTATCACCGGGGGGAAACTTGCTAGGAACTCAAACTCTTGGCTATTGGCATCTACCCCCCAAAACACAAAAACATTAATTCAAAAGGACATATGCACCCGATGTTCAACACACAGCGCCTAATATGATGGCCAAGATATGGAAACAACTCAAATGCCCAACTGTGGAGGAATGGATCACGAAGTTCTGAGGTATATAAACACAGTGGAATACGATGCAGCTCTCAGACAGAACAAAATCATGCAATTTTCCTTAGCATGGCTAGAACTGGAGGGAATTATGCTAATGAAGTCAGCCAGGAGGAAAGGGGCAGACACAGAATGTCTCCTATGTGGAACTTAAATACAAAGCAAGGTACAACGCAGGGTCCAGGGCAAGCGAGCGAGAGAACTGAGATCCACAAAACTGAGTTTGAGGTGGGGGAGTTTGATGTCAATGAGCCCCGCGAGTGGCTCATGTGAAGCGGGGAGGAGAAAGACGGTCACTTTCTCCCCATCCGCCTCTGCCACCCGGGACCCAGGGTTATGGGGTTGTTGTCTCGCCTCACAGAAAAGAATTTCAGGAGTAGACAAGCAGTGGAGTGAAACAGATTTTATTTGGAGGTTTTGGAGGGAAGGAGGAAGAGAAAGCAGGAGAGAGTGGAGAGTAACGTGCTCAAGAGAGAACCGGGTTTCTCCAAGGGCAGAGAGAGCCCCTACACACACCCCAGCATCAGAGAGAGAAGCATGAAAGTCCACATCTCCAGAGGGGAGATGCAGGCGCAAGCAGCACACGCGCTCAGGCAGCCTATGTGAGCCCTTCCTTTGTTCCAGTTGGCTTTTTAAAAAAAATTTATTTATTTTTAATTGAATAACCCTTAGATAACACATTTACAAAGTTGTTAATGATTGGGTTTCAGTCGTACAATGTTCCAATACCATCAGCTCACCAGTGTACATTTCCCACCAGCAATATAGCAATGTGTTTTTTTTTTTTTTTGGCTTTTTGGGTCACATCCGGCGATACACAGCGGTTACTCCTGGCTCATGCACTCAGTGATTACTCCTGGTGGTGCTCAGGGGACCATGTGGGATGCTGGGAATCGAACCTGGGTCAGCCGCGTGCAAGGCAAACGCCCTATCCACTGTGCTATAGCTCCAGCTCCCTGTTCCAGTTGGCTTTTATAGGGATTTTTCCAACCTGCCCCCACGTGGGGCTTCTACCTAGGTAATTGTCCATTGCTAAGGAGGTTACCAAGAGGTTGGGAGTGGTGATGGTCTTCTTTGAAATTCCTTTCCTGGACTTTGGTTCCTGCTGGAGCTTCTCTGGGTCTGTTGCAGGTACCAGGGGAGGATCTTATCAGGCCTTAGTGCCTGTCTTCTGCAAGGTTGGCTTTTGCAAGTTCATGGCTATACTGCCATTGCCTTGAGAGGGGGTTTCCCTCTCTGCCAGCCTCCATCAGAGTTGAAAGGCCTTTAGAACCTTGGGGGAGGGTGGTGGGAACACCATGATGAGTGTGCTGTTGGCAGCAACACAGAGGAAACCATCATTAGCAGTATTATAAATTGTTGTGGTTTTTATTGGTTTGTATGTTTAGAAAAAGAAAAGAGGGCCTGAAGTGATAGTACAGCAGGCAGGGCATTTGCCTTGCATGTGGCCGACCTGGGTTCCATCCCTGGCATCCTATATGGTCTCCTGAGCACCACCAGGAGTAATTCCTGAGTGCAGAGCCAGGAGTAACCCCTGAGCATCATTGGGTGTGACCCAAAAAGCAAAAAAAAAAAAAAAGAAGGAAATAAAGGGGGGCAGAACAATAGTACAGCAGGTAGAGAACTTGCCTTGCACACAGCCGACCCAAGTTTGATGGCAGCACCCCATAGGGTCCCCTAAGCCCACCAGGAGTGACCCCTGAGTGCAGTGCTAGGAGGAAGCCCTGAGCACTGTCCCCACGCTTTAGAGCACCCCAACCTGTGACCTACCTCCACCCTCCTTGCGCACCCGACCCCTCAAAATAGGTTCAAGTCCCAAGTCCTATCCATCCTCGGCACTGTAAGCCTGTTTGGAACTAGGGTCCCTGTCCTGAGACGAGGTCAGACTGGAGCATGTGGGCCCTGATCCAATATGGGGGGTGTTTGCAGAGAAGGGGAGAAATGTGGAGCAGAGACAAACATGAGAGAAGCTGAGCACCTGAGGGAGACCCCTGAGCAGTGACCCCCGAGTGTAGTGCTAGGAGGAAGCTCTGAGCACTGCCCTGAGCACTGCTCAAACAAAATGAAACACACACACAAAAAAGAGAAGTATGAACTCTTGGGCCTCGCCTAGGCCTACGGCATCAGGAGCTCTGGCAGTGAGATTTTGGACTGGGAGTTTTATAAAGGCCTCCAGGTCCTGAGGGAGAGCAGAAGGGCTGAGCACGGGCTTCGGTCTTGGGAGCCCCGGGGTTGGTCTGAGCACCAGACAGTCTGAGAGTCACTTTGATCTATAGAAATTTGAGAATCAAGCTCTACGTGTGTGGAGGGGGGAGGGCCTGGGGGAGGGGCAGGGGGCCTGGATATCTCGCCTCCTGGAGTAAAAGATGTGAAGGAAGGAGAGAAAGATGCACTCGGGTGAGCATCATCCTTCTGGGATTTCTGTTCAAAGTATCCCTGACAGAAGGAGAAAAATGAAGCAGATGCTCTCACTCAGATGCGGAGACTAAAAGCACAGGATTAGGTCATCTCCCATGGTGACGACCCCAGTAGAACCCTGGTCTGAGGGTTTGGAGGGGAGAGGTGACCTTGGTCTTGTGACAACAGGCTTAGCAACACTGGATCAAGCATTAGTGTTATTATATATAAATAAACATCCCCCCACACCCGCCACAAAGTATCAATGACTGCATTCTTTATCCATCTGTGTTCTTTTGTCTGACTCCCACTGGTAATTTTTTTATAATATGATAGCACAGCGGGTAGGGCCTTTGCCTTGCACACGGCCAACCCGGGTTTAATTCCTCCATCCCTCTCGGAGAACCCGGCAAGCTACCAAGAGTATCCCGCCTGCACGGCAGAGCCTGGCAAGTTACCTGTGGTGTATTCGATATGCCAAAAACAGTAACAACAAGTCTCACAATGGAGACGTTACTGGTGCCCGCTTGAGCAAATTGATGAACAACAGGACGACAGTGCTACAGTGCTACTATGTATTTTGCAATGGAGGGAGGGTACAGAGACACATGTGTTTTTGCTTCTTTTTCCAAGGAAAGGCTAAACCAAAACTTCTTGGGCTCACAAAGCGTGTCTTTCTCCAGTGTCCCTAGCCTTCCTGCCCGGGCACACGGGACATCCAGCAAGTACCAAAGTGGCCTCTCCTGACACAGGGCCCCCAGCCTCCCAGCTGCTTCCTGCTGCCTTCCCCTCCAGGAACGTTTGCTTGTCAGCTCCCCGCAGCCTGCCAAGAGCTGGCTGTCTCTTCCAGGGGGTCAGAGAACGAGGATTCCTTGGCGCACGCCACCCAGTGGAGAGGCCGCCTTTCCCAGGCCCGGTTGGACAGGGCTGTGTGTTCGTTTGTTTCCGGGCGTGTCCTCAGAGAGCACGACAGCCCAGAACTGAACATGGGCATCGCGGGGCAGCAAGCAGGACTGGCAGGCTGTGTCGCGTACTCTGAGTCCAGCACGACTTGGAAACGGGCCCATGGGCTGTGTTCTCAGCAAGCTGCCCACTGGGGGCAGTGACACCCCCACTGCCCATCTCCAGGGTTTTCCAGAACATGGATTGGGGGGGATTGTTTGGGGTGGTGAACGCCAGCCCCCCCAAAGGCAAGATGGCGATAATATAAAGGGTGAGGGCTTCAAAAAGTCCCACAGGGCTGCAGAGCAATGAATAAATAGCCCAGCGCGTGGGGCACTTGACTTGTCCTTCTTGGCCAGACCCTGCTGATCCCTGGCACCCCACAAGGGGCCCTGAGCATCAGCCAGGAGTGATCCTTGAGTGTGGTCAGTATAAGCCCGAAGCGTTGCCAGATGTGATCCCCCCCTTAAAAAAAAAATAAGCAAAACAAAACAAAAAATCTAGTGGGCGTGTCCATTTCCACCGCATCTGAGTCCAGATGCGCAGACGGTGTCCCTGGCAACCTCTGCCCTTCGCTGGGCCTCCGGACCTCACCTCCTTGGTGTCACCTGGGCAAGATTTCACAAAGCAAAACAGGAGTTGCTTCGAACCCTCTGCATCCAGGGGGATGCGCAGAGAGCCACGGGGAGCAGGGGCGCCCCCTCTGCTTTCACAAAGGCCACGGGAGCCTGGCCTAAGCCTGCGTCCTGCCGTTGTAACTGAAGTCGCATAGACATCCTGTTTGGTCACTGCAGCCCACTGGGTTGACACACCTGCCCTCTCAGAGCGGGGTACTGGGCCCAGTGGAGTCCAATCACATGCAGCAAGGATGAGGAAAGGCGCACGTGTGTGGGCACGCGTGTGCGTGCGCGCGCGCTCACACACACACACACACACGTAACCAGGCTAATGGGGGCCTGCCAAGGAAGTCGAATTCACAGATTTCCAGTCCACAATTGCTGCTTACCTCCCAGTTACATTTCTTTAAAAGGACAACACACACACACACACACACACACACACTTGCAAGGTTGAGTCTCCGTTTTTTCAAAACAAAGAAGAAAATTAATGGCCCCCCCCCCACCAGGATGAGCAGGGAGTCCTCTTTCTCTTCCCAGCCAGCTTGAAAGAGCGGGGCAGGGCACCCGCCACCTCACCCCCCCTGTAATCTAACCCTCCAGGTCATCTGCCCTGAAAGTTCAGTTTCAAGAACATGGCCTTCTCTCTCCACCCCCACTCCTAACCGTTTCTTGGCTGGCCTCGAGGTCTTTTGTAATCACCAGTGAACATCTGTGATATTTCAAATGTGCAGGAAAGGTTTTGTTGTGTTTTTTTTTTTTTTCCCCTCCTTTCCCCTTCTCCCTGCAGAGGGTGAATCTGAAATAGATTAGAATAACAAAATGAGGCCAGCGGGCTTCTTAACGTAATAACCTAAAGAGGGAACAAGTGAGAAAAGTCAAGGTCCCCCCCCTCGGCCACAGCCAGCCGGGCAGGCCCTCTTTTCCCAGCCCTCTCTTGGCCCACAGCCCTGGGTCCCTCCAGGAAGGAGCCCAGGAGGACTGAATTCCAATGCAGGGCAAGGGCTAAAGGAAAGAAAGAGTAGCAGGGTGGAGAAGCAGAGGAGAGAAGAAATCCAAGCGTGTGGGGAAGTGAAGGCAGGAGGCGCCTTGGCTTGCATCTCCGAATAGACCCCGGGACCTGAGCTGGAGGCATCTTCGATTTGCCGATTCCCGTTTGCAGCAGATGGTGCCTCCTTCTAATCTCTCCGCAGAGTGATGTCGAGTGTCCTTGCTGCAGATGGAATCAGAGTGCTGTAGGCAGCGCTGGGTGTTTCTCTAAGTATCAGGAAGTAATGTGGGTCGGCAGCCACCATGACCATGAAGTCAAATATGGAGCAACAGAACCCCCGTTGCAAGTCAGGCTAAGATGAACCCAGTCCGTCCCCCCATGGTGCTTTCCAGAAGGGATAGTCCCACTCAGAGACCCACTGAGGTCTCGCCCAAGTGAGGGTTCTGAGGAGCCCTCCGCATGGGAGTCTGGGAAATCCAGGGTTCCCACGACAGCGTGGGGTGGGGGCAGGGGAACTCTGTGACTGGGGCCCCGGGCCTTGTCTGGGTCGGAGAGCAGAGATTCAGTCACGCCACCAACCACCCCCACCTACACCTCAGAAAGAACCGCTAGGGGGCTGGAAAGGTAGTCCAGGACTTAAGACGGGGAGTAGGCCAAGCTCCCGCCCTCCCCAAGCTCCCCTGCCTCTCCCACACCCCAGCAGCTGCCGCTGTGCTGATGGCCAACTGCCCAGTCAAACACTCCGGAGTTTCCAGAACGACACCTCCAAACGCTGCAATACGAACATCCCTGCAGGAGCACACCAGATTGGATGGGAACATAACGTAGTAAGCAGCCAACTAAGCTCGACTCACGAGAACATTAACAAAGAAGGCTTCGCTTACCGCAACCGTTTATTAAACCCTCAGACAAGGACTTCATGTCCCCATGGTGACATACAATCATTTTTGCATATTTTCAAGAAAACTGAAGTTTTTCCTTTTTTGTGGGGGGGGGAAAGGAAGGAATTAATCATCCCATTATCCATTTACAAGCAATATAAGATCAATAAGTAAAACAAGCAATATAAGATCAATGCCGTGGGCCTGCTACAGGGACAGGCTGGAGAAGTGGGTGGGAAATCGGAGATAATGGTGGCGGGAAGGTGACAGTGGTGATGGGTTGAGGTTGGGGCAGTGAGTGCCTGTCACAAGTCATCCTGAACAGCTTGTAAACCACAGTGTTTACATATAGTGGGGAGATAATCGCCTGGCATGTTGCCGCCCCCCAGGTTTGATGCCCCACAAGCACCACCAGTGGCTTACTCCTTGGCACAGAGCCAGAAATAGCCCCTGACTGCTGCTGGGGGGGGGACACCCAAAAGCCTCCCCCAAATTTCATGACTCATGTAGTAATGCAGGAGTTAAGGCGGCTGCTTTGCATGCTGCGGACGCCAGTTTGATGCCTGTTTCTATGTGGTCACCCCAGCACCACCTGGGAGTGACCCCCAAGCACTGAGCTGGCCCAGGAGTAGCCCCGGAGCACTGTAGGATCGGGAGAAAAATGCAAAGCAACACAAGACAGGAAGTCGACTCAGCCCCTCCCTTAGAAGGTCTTGATGCAGGGATGGCACTGCACTCGGCCAACCCGGGGGTGACCCCCCAGCACCCCAGATGGACTCCAAAGCCCACCAGGAGTGCTCACTGAGCACATAGCTAGGAGTCAGCCCTGAGCACTTCTGGGTGTGGCCCCCCCAACAATAAATAAATGAATAAAAGATTCGGTTCTGCTGATTTTCATGGCAGAGGAGCCAGTCAGAAAGAAGAGGTTTCAGAGGCCATAAAAATATCTCTCTTGTGTTGCAACATGGTATGACTGAAACCCAATAGCGAACAGATTTGTAATGGGCTATCCCACGGTGATTAAATTAAAAATATCATCACTGTCATCACTGTCATCCCATGGTTCATCTATTTACACGAGCAGGCGTCAGTAACGTCTCCATTTATACCAGCCCTGAGATTTTAGCAGCCTCTCCTTACTTGTTTTTCCCAATGAGTGGAGGAGACTATTTCAGGGTCAAGGGAATGAAACCTGTTATTGTTACTGTTTTGGGCATATTGAATACACTATGGGGAGCTTGCCAGGCTCTGCAATGAATTAAAAAATATATATATATATGTATTTTTATATATATATATAAAATTTTGTGCTGGTGAGAGCCGCAAGTGAACAGAGAGGAGAAAGAGGGCTCAGGATAGGATAGTGAGTTTATTAGAAGCTCAGCGCTGTGGACCCCAAGTCAGAAGAGAAAGAGACTTGGAGCCCCATTTGCTGAGAGGGCCTCTCTTCTATCCTTCAATGGTGGCCTTCAACGCACATCCATCCTTATCTGTGAAGCAGGGATACAGAGGTTATAAGCCAAAGAAAAGCAATCAAAGCATCTCTCCTGCATGCCATGGCCTTCGCGTGCCCTACAGAAAATCAGTGTCAGTGTCTCCCGCCCACTTGGTGCGGCCTCCCTGGTCCGCCTCCCACACACTCCCGTCAATCTGGTCGGCCCTGAACCGGTTGATTGGGGACATAGAAAGGAAAAACTTTTTCCTCCCTTCTCTGGTTAACCCTGGGGTCAGTTTCAGTATCTCAGTTCTCATTCCAGTTTTTTAGTCCTTATTACACACAGTTTCTTATTCTCATTACAGTTCCATAATTCTCATTACACACAGTTTCTTTTTAAAAAAAAAATATTTAAATTTATTTATTTTTTAATTAGTGAGTCACAGTGAGGGTACAGTTACAGATTCACACATTTTTGTGCTTGTTTTTCCCTCATGCAGTGTTTGAGAGCCCATCCCTCCACCAGTGTCCATTCTCCACCACCAATGAACCCAGTATCCCTCCCCCCCCCCAATGCCGTCCCTTCCACCCCACTCCGCCTCTGTGGCGGGGCATTCCAATTTGATATCTCTCTTTCCTTTTGGGTGTTGTGGTTTGCAATAGGGGCATTGAGTGGCCATCGTGTTCAGTCTCTAGTCCACTTTCAGCACGCATCTCCCTTCCCATGCAAGATCTCCAATCACATATTACTTGGTGTTCCCCTCTCTATCTGGATGACTTTCCCCCAGCGTACACACAGTTTCTTGGTTGTCATTACATTCTCCCCTCTCCTTGTAACTTAGGCAGGTCATCCGACCTCCTCGTCAAAGTCAAAGTTATCTGTTCTATTCAAAATTTCATCGTGCTGCCCTACCACCCTCAATTTTATGGTGTCCGTTCTTTCAGACCCAAAAGTGACCAGCTGGTTTAAAAAAAACTCACTATTCTATCCTGAGCTCTCTCTCTCTCTCTCTCTCTCTCTCTCTCTCTCTCTCTGCCCATTCGCAGCTCGTGCCAGAACGACATACATATATACATACATACATATATATATACACATATATATGTATATACATATATATGTTCCTTTTTTTTTTTTTTTTTTTTGCTTTTTGGGTCACACCTGGCGATGCACGGGGATTACTCCTGGCTCTGCACTCAGGAATTACCCCTGGCCGTGCTCTGGGAACCATATGGGATGCTGGGATTTGAACCCAGGTCGGCCGCATGCAAGGCAAACGCCCTACCCTCTGTGTTATCTCTCCAGCCCCATATGTTCCTCTTTAGGATATACTAGGCTTTGCAATTTACCAGCTGAATGTTTGCAGGCTACTAACATCAGTCAATATTGAAATGCAAATGAAACTTCCAGTCCTAGAAAGTACCCTGGGTACACACAGCAGAGGTTTCCTGCTCTCCAAACAGGAGACCTCGCCCTGAAGGCAGCCCCCCCCCCCCCCAGAAAGCAGAGAGGCCTGGGAGCTCAGGGGAGGGAGCAGTGACCCGGAGCGAGGGTCTGGCTGGCTCCCTGGAGGACACGCTTGAGGGACAGTGACCCTGAAGAGACAGGCCACATGCTCTGGGCCAGAGAGAAAGCAGCCCAGATGCAGTGTGCTCATGACCTAGGGCAGGACAGGTGGCTGAAGCCCCCGCTCCATACCAGTTCTGCCTGGCCCCCAAGACCCCCCAAACCTCAGAAGGTCGAGGCCCACCAGGGTTTCAATGTTGCAGCTGAAGAAAAGGCCAGTCTCCTCCTGGGAGCTGCTAGTGACCCCCAGAGGAAGAGATATGTGACAGTGGCCGGGAAACAGACTAATCCCAAACCAGCTTTTCTCTTTTTTTGTATGTGGGGGTGGTTGGTTTGGGGACACCCCAGTGGTGGCTCCTGGCTCTTCACTCAGGAATTCCTCCTGGTGGGCTCGGGAGCCCATGCTGGATGCCAGGGATTGAATCGGCTGCGTATAAGACAAACTCCCACCCCGGAACCTGTGCAACCTTGGGGGAAAGGGGTGTGTGTGTGTGTGTGTGTGTGTGTGTGTGTGTGTGTGTGTGTGTTGGGGGGGTGGAGATGGCCCCAGGGGCTGCAAGGCATGAGGAGCCCCAGGTTGAGCCCCAGTATGGCACAGTGCCCTGAACACTGCTGGGTGTGCACCTCAATAAAAGAAAAGACAAAGGGGCTGGAGCCATAGCACAGCGGGTAGGGCATTTGCCTTGCACGTGGACGATCCGGGTTTGATTCCCAGCATCCCATATGGTCCCCTGAGCACCGCCACAGGGTTAATTCCTGAGTGCAGAGCCAGGAGTAACCCTCCTGCAACGCCAGGTGTAACCCAAAAAGAAAAAAAAAAAAGAGAGAGAGAAAGAAAACACTGTCAAAATGTGTATAAACATTGGGCCAAAGAGAGAGAGAAAGAGAGATTACCAGGCTTAAGGCATTTTCCTGGCATCCCACTGACCCCTGTTTCAGTCCCGACACCACATCTAGTCCCCTGAGCACTTATGGGGTACTCCTGAGCACAGACTCAGGAATACCTCCTTGTGTGAACCTACCCCCTCCCCCCCCCCCCGCCAACCCTCCCCCCACAAAACACAATTATGTAGCAACAGCAAGGACAATTGCTGCTAAGATTCTTTGCAGATGGAGAAGTGAGAGGGAAAACTAAGGGTCAACTAAAGGTCAGCATCAGTGGACAGAGGGGGTGGGGGGCGATGACGTCTAACCATTGCCTCATCTCCAGGGCTGGAGATGGGGAGATTTGAAGAGGTGCCTCCGAACCCCTTTGGAGCCCCAGGACCCATGTTGGGGGTTTCTCCTCGTGGCCTCTAAGCTGCTAGTGACGCCCCAGAAGGCTGGGAAATAGGGCAAGCCAGAGGGGGGTTGGTCCTAGGCGTGCTGAGCAGAGGTGGACACCTGCTGGCCTGACTAGGCGCTGTGACATCAGGGAGGGTGGCCAGCTGCTCAGAAGAGCCTAGAAACACAACCTGGCGGGCTCCACGGAGAGCTGAGGACTCAGCTCCCAGTACTCCATGGTCCTTGAAGGAAGCTCACAAAGCAGTTCCTGACCGGGAGGGCTCTCTGGGGAACTTCACTCTTCTCTCCCCAATGCAGAGTTTCATCGCCAAGCTAGTTTACAGTATACGGAGGGAGGTGACGGACACATAGAATGAGCCCCGCAGGGCCAGAGTTAGGCCAGTGGCTAAGGCATTGGTCCTGTACACAGTCAACCCCAGGTCAATCCCTGGGACCACATACGGTCCCCTGAGCACCACCAGGAGTGGTCACTGAGTGCAGAGGCAGGAATAAGCCCTAAGCACAACTTGGGGCCAGAGACTCAAAGCTCCCCCCTCGCCCCACAAAAAAAAAAAAAGGAACCCTTAACCCGAGTGGACAGTGTGAGGGTAATACTGCAGATATCCGCGCCTGGGAACTAGAACGAGGTCCAGAGGGAAAGACGAGGTTTTCTTGGCCTTTAATAAAGACAATAATGGGGCTGGATCGAGACCATAGCACATTGCCTTGCACGCAGATGACCCGGGGTTCGAGTCCCAGCATCCCATATGGTCCCCTGAGCACCGCCAGAAGTAATTCCTGAGTGCATGAGCCAGGAATAACCCCTGTGCATCACCGGCTGTTACCCAAAAAGCGAAATAAATAAATACATAAGGACAATAAGTGTACCGAAAACTCCTTGAAAACCCCAGAAAAGTGCTTGAAACAATTATGACATCTGGAAAAGAGACGCCTAAGTTCGTTGGTCCAGTTAAATCAGTAACTAACAGAGAAACTAAAAATAACCACAAGCTCTCTTATGGGAGGGGAGGGGGCAAAGGAAATCCTTTGGGTTCACAGCAGGAAGCCAAGAGATAAAAAGTCTCAAGTTGCTGAAGCGAGAGAAGCTGCACCAGCCGGGTATTCCGCGCAGCGCGACTGACTGCCCCAGGCCCTGCTGGGATGGGCAGAGCATCACCACAGAGACCCCCTGAACCAGGAGAAGCCCCCCACCCCAACACCGGCCCCCACCCAGCACCTCCAGGCTTGTCCCCTCCCCCCACCCCAGACGCTGCTGATGAACAGGACCGGGCGCCTGGTTCTCCCTTCCCTTGGGTTTTCTTTTTTTCTTTTTTTTTTTCTTTTTTTGGGTCACGCCTGGCAATGCACAGGGGTTACTCCTGGCTTTGCACTCAGGAATTACCCCTGGCGGTGCTCAGGGGACCATATGGGATGCTGGGATTCGAACCCGGGTCGGCCGGGTGCAAGGCAAACGCCCTACCCGCTGTGCTATTGCCCCAGCCCCTCCCTTGGGTTTTCTTTCCAATCATGCGCCTCTATCTCTTGGCTAAATGTTTCGAGCACCGCTCAGAACTTGAATGGGCTCTGTGGCCCCAGCCCCTGAATCCTGCTTCCGTGACTCGTGCTAGGATGACCCCGCCCCTGCCCCCTTCTGCACCGGATCCACAGTCCCCAGGGAAGTGAAGGCTGCCGGGGGGGGGGGGGGGGGCGGGGGGGGGGCGCGGGGGGGACGCCCAATGCCTCAGTGTCAGCAGGGGTCCAGCTTCTGGCTGAAATTCAGCTAACGCCGATTTCCCTGCCGTCAAGGGGGGAAATGCTCCCCGTCCCAAAGAACCAGATCTCACGGTGGAGACGGCTTTCGAGGGGGCTGGGAGTGGGCCCAGCAGCTGGCCCGTGTCCCCTGGGCATCCTCGTTGCCCCCAATTCTAAGGACCCTCATCTGGCTGCCAGCAGCTACTTGGCTCTTCCACCCGCCCTTCCTTGCAGGAGCAATTCCTGAGGGCAGGAGGCGGAGCGTCCACCCCCCCAGAGCTGCGGTGCGTGCGGGCAGAGAGAAGGTGCAAATGCCCCGCCCGCTCAGCCCTCAGGAAGAGGGTTCCCGGCTGGGCTGTTCGACCACTTCCCCCCTGGCAGGAGGGAGCTGGGCTGCCGGACAGCCTGCTGGGAACCCGCGCTCTGGCCGCTGCCCCTGCACGTCTCTCAATCTCTCACCCCCTTCTCCTCTCGGAGCTACCTCGGTTATTTTCTGAACAAACTGCTGGCCCTTAAAGCCCCCCTTCACTGTCTTTGGTTTTGCTTGGGTATCGGTTTGGTTTGGGGGCCACACCCAGCCGTGCTCGGGGCTTACTCCTAAGCCCTGAGCACTCAGGAATCTCTCCCCACGGTGCTCAGGACACCATATGGGATGCCCAGGAGAGACTTCCCCGCCAGCCACATGCCAACCACATGCAAGGCAAGCGCCCTCCCCACTGTGCTACTGCTCTGGCCCCCGGAACTTTGTTCTTTTCTTAATTGAATTCCCGTGAGATACACAGTTACAAAATTGTTCAAGATTGAGTTTCAGTTATACAACGTTCCAACACCCTTCCTTTCACCAGTGTATATTTTCTGCCACCCATGTCCCCAGTTTTTCTCCAGTCTGCATCCTCCCTTAACCTCCCGCCTGCCACCTCACAGCCTACCACTATGGGAGACACTTTCCTTCCCTCCCTCCTCCCCTCCCTCCCTCCCTCCCTCCCTCCCTCCCTCCCTCTCTATTTTTTGCTCTCTCTCTCTTGCTCTCTCTTCTTCTTTCTTTCTCACTCTCTCTTCCTCTGTCTGTCTGTCTCTCCCTCTGTCTCTCTCAGTCTCTCTGCCTCTGTCTATGTCTCTGTGTGTCTCTGTCTGTCTGTCTGTCTCTCAGTCATTCCTTTTGAAGACAGTGGTACAGTGTGCTAGGCACTTGCCTTGCATGCACAGACCCTGGCTCATTCCCCGACCCCAGGTGGTCCCCCTGCGTGGCAGGGTATGGTTCAGTGATCAGTGCGCACAGCGGCATCACAGCCTTTGTATTGAACCGGCATGGCCAAGAATTCCAGAGAGCCCACCCTCAGCCCTCAGGAGCCCCGCTGGGAAGCACCATCCCCGGCCCCTAATCTCCTGCAGATCCCGGATCACTCAGTGAGCCTCTGGCACTGGGCTGGACTCTGGCACCTGCTGCACAGTCCTGGAGTCCACTCTGAGCCTCAGTGGGGGACTGACCAGCCCAAGGACCTAGAGCCACAGACTTGCTGTCTTTGATGCTTTTAGGTTGAGGCAGGGGCCCCCTCTGTCATATAAGAGAACCGTGGCTCTGCCGGCATCCCTTCATGCTCACAAGTGACCGAAGAGCAGAGTTTCAATAAGAAGCAGGCTTTCTGGTCTGTCTCAGAGCAGAGTGATGACAGGCCCTGGACGGCTGCCCTGGTTCTGTCTAGGCTTTGCTGTACTTCACTCTACAGGACCTCAAAGTCTCCTCCTCCTCCTCCTCCAGAATGGCTGCTCACATTCCAGCCTTCTCATCTGAGTCCCAGCCAGCAGGAAGGAGGAAATCAGCTTAAACTCTCTCTAAGCGCTTTGACAAATATCTTACATGGTTTCTTCTTCCTGTGCCCCCATGGCCAGAATGGAGACTCCCCTGCTGCCAAATGGCACAGTCTAGGAATGCTGTCATGACCGCACCGTGTGTGCCCAGCTGAAAAGGAAGTTTATTCCTGCAGAAGAGAGACAAGACATTGAGAGAGAAAAGTGAGTCTCCGACAGATCCCTGTAGCCTTGGATAATGGCCCAGGAAGTGTAGGAGAATTCCTGGAGGGCTCAGAGAGAGACGGAAGCACCAAGAGAAGCAACTCCGAATGGAATCCTACAGCCCAGAGGGAAGCGGGCAGATCCTTGGAGACCCCATGGATGCCAACCTGACAGATGAGAGCCGAGGTCCAACTGGCCTCTGCCATCATATCACACTCTCCCACCTGACACCTGGAACCCCAGGGAGTGTTTCTGCTCCCTTAGATCACTAGGACAAACATACGCCCCTCGGAGCTGCTGGTAGGACTTGCACCTCCCCGCATCCCGGAAGTTAGGTGCTATCCTTTGGCCAATGACTCTATTGTCTAGCTTGAAGGTAAAATGTTTTGGGGGTTTAATTTTATGTATCAACTTGAGTAGATCCTGGTACCCACTGTTTGGCAAACATGAGCCTAGATGTTGTTATCAAATTATTTTTAATTAATTTGGGTTTTTTTTGTTTGTTTGTGTGGGAGGCTACACTCAAATGTGTTCAGGACTTGCTTCTGGCTCTGCATGCAGGGATCACTCCTCATGGGGCCCAGGGGACCATAGGTGGTGGCACCAGGGCTATTCGCCATAATATCATGGGGGGGTATCTATGCCACTGGGGGTCAAGCTCAGGGGTTCTGTAAAGGATGTGCTTCATTTACCACATCAACCACATCCCAGCCCACTAGGAAAGTTGTGGGTTTTTTTTTTTTCATAATTCACATTTATATCAGGAGAGTCTGAGTAAAGCAAATTAACCCCCTCAAATGTGGGTGGACCCAAGGGCCAGGAATATTGCCCATAGTTGGAAGCCTGTCTCATGAGCTGGGGGAGAAGACAGCTGGAATAGAGAAGGGATCACTAAGTCAATGATGGTTGGAGGAGGAATTGTTTGGGATGGGAGATGTGTGCTGAAAGTAGATAAAAGACCAAACATGATAGCCTCTTAGTATCTGTATTGCAAACCATAATGCCCAAAAATAGAGAGAGAGAGAGTATGGGGGAAACTGTCTGCCATGGAGACATGGGGAGGGTGGGAAAGGGGGAGTATACTAGGGATATAGGTGGTGGGGAATGTGCGCTGGTGGAGGGATGGGTGTTTGATCATTGTATGATTGAAACACAGACATGAAAGCTTGTAACTGTATCTCAGGGTGATTAAAAATAATTTTTTTAAGTGTGGGTGGACCTCATCCAGTGATGCCTGGGGTCTCCCAAAGAAGGAACTCTGCCTTCAGACTGCCTGTGGACGGGAGCACGAGATCTCCCCTGGGGATCCAGGATGGCCTCACCATCTCAGAGCCACTGACCCCACTATCATGTAAGACAGTTTAAAAAAAAATTGAATCACCGTGAGCTACAGTTACAAAACTTTCATGTTTGAGTTTCAGTCATACAGTGATCAAACACCCACCCCTCCACCAGGGCACATTCTCCACCTCCAATGTCTCCAGTATATCCCCCCCACCCTGCCCCACCCCTCCCTCTGCCTCTAGGGCAGACAATTGCCCTCTTACTCTCTCTCTACTTATGGGTATTCTGGTTTGGGGGAGAGCCAGTTCTGTAAACCTGTCCCCTCCTCTGTCCTGTACACACACACACACACACACACACACACACACACACACACACACACACACACACACACACACACACACTCAAGCACTCAAGCAAGCACAAGCAGCACTCACGAGCACACACAGCTGGTCGTTTATCCTGCTTCTCTAACACAGCCTCAAGTGCCATTTCCACGGTGACCTTGGAAGTTCGTGTGCAGAGGAGGCCGGCAGGATCCTGAGCAAGTCGAGTCCCTCTGCTGACCCACAGTGGACAAGCAGCAACAGCCAGAAAGAGGCCTCTGTTGCTCGCTGCTTGTTCTGGCCGCAAAGGGAAACAAAGTAGAAATTAGGTGACCCAGAACCATAAATTTGGGGCCAGGGTGATAGTCAGAGACTTGCCTTGCACATGGAGGACCCAAGTTTGGTCGCTCCACCTCCTGAACGCCGAGCCAAGAGTGAGTCCTGAGCACCACGGGGTGTGACCCCAACACAGATAAACAAAGGAAGAGACATTCAGTTCTCCCTCTTCCATCCGAGCACTCGCAGACCGGCCTTCGCTGCAGCTGTAAGTCCTCAGTGTTTCTGTCTCTGCCAATTAGGATTTTTCCTAGGGCTTGAAACCCTCTGGGAGGAACCAAATCAGCATTCAGAGTTTTCTCTGCTTAGCTTGTCCCTGGAATCAACAATCTATTTCCATTTTTCTACCCTGCAGGAAGCTGTCCCAACTTTAAATGACATCCTTCCTCATAAGTCAACAGAGAGACGTTCTGTGAAAGCAGGAGAGGCGAACCCTAACAGCCAAGCTTTTTAGATGTGCCTGTCAACTCATATGTGGGATATATATATATGTATATGTATATACATATATATATATAATAGTCTGAGACTAATACCCAAGGACAGTAGAAACAAGGGCCTGGAGGACTGGCCCATAATTGGAAGCTTGCCACAAGTCAGGCGGCAGGGAGAGGAGGCGGCAATTAGCACAGAGAAGGGACCACTATGACAATGATAGTTGGAAGTGATCACTCTGGACAAGAACTGAGTGCTGAAGGGAGGTAAAGGGATATGCATGCTAACTTCTCAAGATCTGTATTGCAAACCATAATGCCCAGAAGGAGAGAGAGAGAGAGCGAGAGAGAGAGAGAGAGAGAGAAGTGAGAGAAGAGTCTGCCACCGAGGCAGGGATGGGGTGGAGGTGGCAGGTGGAAGCCCGGGGTGTTGGTGGTGGGAAATGCACACTGGTGAAGAGACAGGTGTTGGAACACAGTGCGACTGAAACCCAATCATGAACAACTTTGTAGCTGTGTATCTCATGGTGATTCAATTAAAAATGAAAGGGGGAAGGGGGCGGGGGCGGCGACCCCCGCCCACCGCAGTTAGATACTTAAACCCACCTCCCCCACGTGTGCTTCCTTTTGGACCCGGCTGTGGAAGGAGCATGATGGAGGGGCCCGAGGGAGCGCCCTCGGACCCCAAGCAGCCCACTGAACTAATTCCGGCATGGGACCAGAGACCCCACGGCGTGCTGAAGCTGTGGGACCCGGGCATCCCCCAATTCTTTTAACCTGTCTCTCTCTCAACTCCTCCCTCCTGAGCACAGCGCAGGGGCCGCGGTTTTCCTGAGCGCAAAACGGAGACGCCGAGCCTCTCTCTAGGTTTCTCCATCTTATGAGCACCATAAAAGGGTAAAAGTTTATAGTGATGTTATTTCTGGTTGTACTTTCCCTGGACTTTATACAGAAACCCAAAACCGCGCAGCCGCGGCAGCGGCCGCGCGACTTAATGTCATCTTAGTATGAGCAATATGTAATGGTTCCTTTCTAATGGGTCGGACTTTTGTGGGAGATCCTAATAGTAAGTCTGTTGCTGAAATATTGAAGGCAATCAAAGTGGTAGCCATCTCACTAGACTGAACTAAGCTATATCCCCACGCCGGCTGAGAAGAAATTTTCTTCTTTCTCGGGAAGAAACGCGGTGTGTCATCAACTACAGTGTGATGTCCATTAAGCAAACAGACCTGGTGGCGTGGGAATGGGATATAAGGGGAAAAATTATGTACAAGGAACAGCGGGACGCTGGTGGAATCTCGAGCCGGAGCCGACACCAGCGCAAGACCGTCGGTTCCAGAGACTGCTTGCAGATACTCTACAAGTCTATCAACTAAGCCAGAGCCCCACGCCTGCTGATGACGGGAAATAACCATCCTTTTCGGGTTTTTTTTCCCTTGTCAGGCAGCGTGGCGATTACTAAAACAGGCGTGAACTCGGTGGCGCGGGGCAAGGGGGAAAAAGAAAAACTATGTAACAAACAGCGGGACTTAATATCTCTATATTCTTAGCAATGGAGAACTATCAAATGCCTCCTTGGCAATAGGACTGCTTTTCTTTTTTGGGGGAAACCCCAACAACGGTAGTGAGTTGTGTGTTGAAACATGGAATGTAATCGAAATAAGGCGTAAACGAAGTGAAACATATCATGTGCAAGGGTTGGGACTGGGGAGGTGGGAGGGGGCGGCAGGTATACTGGGGGGGTTGGTGATGGAAGATGGGCACTGGTGAAGTGAAGGGTGTTTGAGAACTGTATAACCGACATAATCCTGAGAACTATGTAACCCTCCACATGGTGATTCAATAAAATTTAAAAAAAAAAAAAATGAAAGGGGGAAATATATAAAATGTGCCTGTGGAGGTGGCAGGCTGGGACGGGTTTAGGGCGGAACCTGGGGACACCGGCGGAGGGGCTGGGGCTGTCACACTGCGTGCCTTACACTCAACTATGAAGAACTTTGTCAATCATAGTGTCTTAATGTAAAAAAAATGTAAAAACACAAACGCTTCTTTGCTCCTTAGCGTGATGTTGGCAGTATTCCCCGCGTGCAAGCAGAAACTTCTTTTCCCAAGGCATTCGCCTTAGAAAGATCTGAAAACAAAACTAAAATCCCACACAAATGAGGTTATACTTGGCAAAATTCCAGAAGGCGTGAAAAAGCCAGCAGAGACGTCCCACAGGCGGGGACTGGGTGACATTCTCCACAGGTGCTCTGCAGACGGGCCCAATACCGTTGGATATTGTCCATGGGATTTCTGGGTACTCAGAGGGGCAGAAAATGAGAAACCCTGGGAATGAGTCAGAGCAGCCTCCGTGCTGTCATGCAGTCCCCTCTCTCCCTTTCCATCAGCTCCTCCAGCCCCCAGGAGTCCCTCCTCAGCCCTCACTCTCTGCCATTTTGCCGGGCGGCTTCCCAGGACCGGGAACCCTCGTATTGGAGTAAAAGGCGGGAAGCCTGATACAGAAAGGATAACAGTCCAAGACCTCATCTCCCCTCTCACTCTGCCCTAGGAGGTTCACTGCTAGTCTCAAGAATTATGCATCGTCGCCATAAACCAACCATGGATTGTCAAGAGATGAACACCCAGCGGTCCAACGCTGAGTCCGTAGCAAGGCACACAGCCCACAAAGCCGCCTTCTTGCAAAACTTCTTCCCCTGTGTGATGAGGTGCCAGGATGTGGTCCTTAAACCAACGTGTAAGATAGGGTGTCCCAGGAAGATGGGGTGAGCTCAGTAACACAGCCTGCCCGCCCGAATCTCCAGCAAGATTCACTTCTTAAAGCTCTGGCTTCATTTGTTATGGCTGTAGCAGGGGTGTCTGGTCACAGCCTTAGAGCAAAACAAAGCAAAGAGGAGAAGCAGCCCCAGGAATGTCTGCGCTGTCTTCCCCTCTTCGTTCAGTCTACCGAGAGACGCTCTTTTTCTTGTGATGTGGTCTTTAGTGACAAAAGTGAGGACCAGGTTGTCTCCTCTGCCCCTCGGCTTTTTCCCTATTTGCAGAGATCAGGAGACCAGGACCCAAAGTAAACAATCAGGAAGCCACAGCAACCAGTTCCCCAAAGAAAGTGGGGGTGACCAAGAGTTCTGTGCAACGACCAAAGCTATGCCTCTCTCTGGGGGCTGGAGCAATAGCACAGCGGGTAGGGCGTTTGCCTTGCATGTGGCCGACCCAGGTTCAATTCCCAGCATCCCATATGGTCCCCTGAGCACGGCCAGGAGTAATTCCTGAGTGCAGAGCCAGGAGGAACCTCTGTGCATTGCCGGGTGTGACCCAAAAAGGCAAAAAAAAAAAAAGAAAAAAAAGCTATGCCTCTCTAACCCTGCTTTAGAACCAACAGCCAGAGGGCAGAAGCAAGTCAAAATGACAATCCATTGGGCCAAGAGAAGAGTCATTTCACCCTGGCCCCTGAGAAAGGACTGAAAGTTCCTCATCCCTGAAAGGAAATATCCCTCCTGGGTCCCCAAGCAACTGGTCAGGTCCCCACCCGAAATCCGTGCGCCCTCTGGTGGTTGTAAATTAAGATGCAATTGACCGTGGAGACCCATCACCAGTTCATAAAAATGATTCTTTTCCATCACTCAGCACCCTCAAAGAGTTTTCACAGGAGAGGATCTGTAGATTTAATGGTACCCTCCAAAGGTTACACCAGACAGAAAAGGCGGTGGTATCCTCATACACCTCAAACATTTGAGCATATTTCACACACGCGCACCTGTAGTCGCAACCCGTAAAAGCACAGTGCTTGCCTAATCCAGCTCTGTGCATTGAAGCAGCTCAGCCTACAAGAGCAGGCCACAGAAGGAGCTCCTTAAAGGCCAAGTCCCGGGGCCAGAGAACCAGTACAGCAGAGCGGGCTCTTGCCTTGCAGGCAGCTCACCCGGGCTCGATCCTGGGTATCCCATATGGTCCCTTGAGTCTGCCCGGAGTAATTCCTTCCCGAGTGCAGAGCCAGGAGTAACACACACACACACACACACACACACACACACACACACACACACACACACACACACACAGGAGTCTAAGCCTTGGTTCAGGATATCTCAGTTGGATCACCTGCATGAGGCCTGGAGTTGGAGCCGCTGTCCGAGCCCGTGTGCAGAGCCCACGCCACGCCCGGCAGCTCTGCCCTGCGGGCTCCTCGGGTCGCAGGAGTAGGTGGGTGGGTGGTCTCTGCTCAGGGAAACCCCATGTGTGAGCGCCACAACTGAAAGCATGCAACGCCCACCAGGCACAGCAGCCATGGCTGAGGTCCCCAGGAATCACAGCAACAAGGGAAGAGAAAAATTACTCATAGATTACTTTTTCTCTTTTTAATGTTTTAAAAATCAAACTCCAAGGGACTGGCAATGCAGCCCAGTGGTTAGGGGGATGCCCTGCCATACTTTGATTCCTAGATCATGAAAAAGAATGGGGCAGGGAACGACCTTTCATGTTTGGCATGTAGGAGGCTGAAGTTCGGTCCCCAGTGCCACCAGAAGGGACACCAAGCAATGCACCAGAAGCAGGCCCTGCCCCTCCCCCCCGCCCCAGCACTGTTCAAGCACAGCCCCCCAAATAAAGTGTTGCCATTATTCCCCAATTCCTGATCCAAAATTGTCTTTTGGAGTAGGGGGAAGGCAGGGCGAGGTTGGACCACCCCTGGGAGCATTCAGGGATTATTCCTGACTCTGTGAGCAGGAGAGACCCCTGGTGGGCTTCCCAGAACCACAAGTGCTGCTGGGAATTGAATGAGGGTCAGCCATATCCAAGGTAAGTGCCTCAACCCAGCCCTCTCTCTCCAGTGCCCCAAATTATCTTTAAAATTAAAACTTTCTCCCCCCTGCCCCGCCCCTGCAAAGCTGAACCTACACCTTCTGCACCAGTGCCCAGACCTCAGTCCCCACCCTGCCTGCCCTCATGACAAAACCCAGAATCTGCTCCCTGGGGACAGAGCTGGCAGCCACCCTGGGCTCCTGGCTCCATCCACCCTCTGCCCCCTCCAAGGGCAAATGTCACAACTGAGAACAGGGAAATAATTTCTTTTAAGGCTCTGAACCCTCAAAAGATTCTGGGTGTTAACAGATACCTGCTCATTCACAGAGGTCTTGGTCTGTTTTGTTCGGGGCCACACACAAATGCTCAGAGGCTACTCCTAGATCTGCAGGGTGGGGTGTGGCTGAGGGGCTCCAGGAACCATGAGGTTACCACGTCAAAACTCCAGCAGGTAAAGCCTGTGCTCCAACTGTTTAAGTGGCCCTCTAGCCCTGGAGCTTCCTCTCTCTCTTAAATATACATTGCACAAATACATGCGTTGGTTTTTTTTTTTTTTTATTGTTGTTGTTGTTGTTTTTAAGTAGAGAAGTAGAGAAGCCCTTGTTTCTAGTTTGGTGCATTTCCTTGGGGAACTTTCAGTATGTATTTAAGTATATAAATTGCGTATGAAATGATCTCTCTTAGGTGGGGCTTCAAGATACATGGTGAGGTAGCAACAGAACTGATCCATGCAACTGAGTTGGGGTGAATTGGGACTTAGGAGAGAGGAATGTTGGGGTCCAGTGAAGTGGGTACACTAGGGATGGGTGGTTTGGAATTATGTGCATGAATAGCACTGTTAGCACTGTCATCCCGTTGTTCATTGATTTGCTCAAGCGGGCACCAGTAATGTCTCCATTGTGAGATTAGTTGTTACTGTTTTTAGCATATTGAATATGCCACGGGTAATTTGCCAGGCTCTGCTGTGTAGGTAGGATACTCTCGGTAGCTTGTCAGGCTCTCCGAGAGGGACAGATGAATCGAACCCGGGTCGGCTGCGTGCAAGACAAGCGCCCTACCCGCTGTGCTATCGCTCTAGTCCAATAATAACAATAATTGGAATTATGTGTATGAGAAACCATTATTGTAAACTAAAGTATATCAATTAAAATTTTGTTAATGAATGTATAGATGGGGAAAAAACTGAAAAAAGAAGTATATAGAAAGAGGTGGAGGGATGGAGGTCAACAGTGGAACACTAACTGTGTATGGCTAGAGGCCTGAGTCCAGTCCCTGGCACTGCAATAACAATAATAATAAAATTAAATTAAAAGTATTAGTGAAGCACAGAGTTTTATAAGCCTATGGAGTTTTTATCTCTAATGAGACAAATGGGATCCTATTGTACCTATCCTATTATTTTGTAATTTGACTGTAAATTAACAGGAAAGGCCAGAGAGACAGCAGAGGAGTTTAAAGCACTTGCCTTGCCTGTGGCCCACCTCAGTTCGAGCCCTGGCACTGCATATGGTCCCCAGGTGACCTCTGAGCACAGAACCAGGAGTAACCAGATGTAACCACTAAGCACTTTTGGGTGTAGCCCCAAAAACTCAAAACTAAGTAGGTTAAAAATCAACAATAATACCTTTTCTTGCCGGTGCATCTTTCCATGTATGTATACAGAAAGCCATAAGTTTTGTTTTGGTGGGTTTTGGGTTTTTTGTTTTTTGTTTTATGGGTCACACCCAGAGATGCTCAGGGGTTACTCCTCTTCTGCACTCAGGAATTACTCCTGGTGGTGCTCGGGGAACCATATGGGGTGCCGGGGGATCGAACCTGAGTCGGCCACATGCAAAGCAAATGCCCTCCCCGCTGTACTACCGCTCCAGCCCCAGAAAGTCATGTTTTAACCACTCCTGTATTGCGTTTCTAGTTGAGAAAGTCCACGAATCTCTCTTCCTTTCCTAAGCATGAGACGGATGGAGGAGATGGTAGAGGCCACGGAATCAATCAGAGGCTGACAGATCTAAAGAACCATGTTGAGAAGCTCACTGGGGGCCAGAGAGATACACCAAGGGTTCAGGTACATCCTCTGCGCACGGCTGGCCCCGCTCCTAATCCCCAGCCGCGCATGCTGTGCCCCGACACTGCCAGCAGTGACCCCTGAGCTCAGGGCTCGGAGTAGGCCCCCAGCATGGCCCATGTGACTCACTTTGTCTCCATTTCCCTCTGGGTGTCCCAGCCTGGCCTTGGAGGCAGGGGGCAGGATCACCGCAGCAGCCCGCTGTCCACGCTGTCTTCTCTCTCTTGGACGCGTGCCTCGCCCTCCCCCGTGTCCCTTTGCTGGCTCTGTCAGGCTCCGGCTTCTCCCTATGGCGCCTGCCCTTCCTCCTCGCCCCTCAGAGAGAGCAAAATTTTTAGCCTATCTACTATTTTATTTTTTTAATTGATGAAATTGACTAAAATGCGTTCCAAAATTGATTTGATTAACTTTTCCCAAAGATTCTCTCTAAGGAGCCTCAGCCCTCCTAACCCTGACAGTCAGGTTTTTCCAGATTTTTTAAAAATTAAATCACCGTGAGATACACAGTTACAAAGTTGTTAACTGGGTTTCAGTCATACAATGTTTCAATACCAATCTCTTTAACAGTGTAACGTTTTGCACCACCAGTGTCCCTCCTTTCCCTCCTGCCGCCACCACCCCAGCCTTCCTCTCTCTCTCTCTCTCTCTCTCTCTCTCTCTCTCTCTCTCTCTCTCTCTCACCCTGGGCATTATGGTTCTCAATACAGGTACTGAGGGATTATTGTGTATATCCCTTTACCTCCTTTCAGCACTCAGTTGACTCTCTTTCTCTGTCTCTCTCTGTCTCTGTCTCTCTGTCTCTCTCTGTCTCTCTGTCTCTGTCTGTCTCTATGTCTCTGTCTGTCTCTCTGTCTCTGTCTCTGTCTGTCTCTGTTTCTGTCTGTCTCTCTCTGTCTCTGCCTCTGTCTGTCTCTCTGTCTCTGTCTCTGTCTGTCTCTCTGTCTCTGTCTCTGTCTCTGTCTCTCTCTCTCTCTCTCTCCCCCTTGGCATTATGGTTCTCAATACAGGTACTGAGAGATTATTATGTGTATCCCTTCACCTCCTTTCAGCACTCAGTTCTTGTCCAGAGTGATCATTTCCAACCATCATTGTCTTACTGGTCCCTCCTCCACCCTAACTGCTCTCCTGCCACCCATCCGCTTGAGGCAGGCTTCCAACTGTGGACCAGTCCTCCAGGGCCAGCTCTTGTTTCTACTGTCCGTGAGTATTAGTCTCACATTTTTTTTAATCTCTCTCTCTCTCTTTTGACTCGTTTCACTCAGCACCCTTGCATCTTTCTGAGTGGGTTTCGTTCAATAAAACTTATCTTACTTTACCAAGGAGCTGGAGCGATAGCACAGTGGTTGGGCGTTTCGCCTTTCATGGGGCCGACCCGAGTTCGATTTCTCCGCCCCTCTCGGAGAGCCCGGCAAGCTACCGAGAGTATCGAGTCCATGCGGCAGAGCCTGGCAAGCTACCCGTGGCGTATTGGATATGCCAAAAACAGTAACAATAAGTCTCTCAATGAGAGACATTACTGGTGCCTGCTCGAGCAAATCAATAAGCAATGGGATGACAGTGACAGTGACTTTGCCAAGAAAAAGGCAGGGGGATTGCCAAAGTGATAGTACAGCAGGCAGGGAGTTTGCTTTGGACGCTGATGACCCAGCACCCCATACAGAGTGACCCGCCCGCTAGGAGCGATCCCTGAGTACAGAGGCAGGTGTAAGCCCTGAGCACTGCCTGGTGTGGTCCAAATCCCAAAGGGAGAAGAAAATCACCAGAGGGACTGCTAACGGGACCCCCAGAGCTCTGACACTGCAGTAGGGCTGGCACGTCGGCGTTCCGCTGAAGTCCCAGTCCTGGTCTGGGCCCAGCCCGTGGAGGTCCTGGTCTCGGCTCTCCCTCTTCGCTTACGAGAATCTTCCTTTTCTGCTTTCATTCTTCTCCTACTCAGCCCTAAAGCCTGTTTTCCAAATCTACTCCGGTTCGACTTCCTGTCTCTCTGAGAGAGGCCTGTGAAGGTCTTTCAAACCCTTGGCATGACAGTCTTGTCATGCCATTGACTGTTTCTTTGCCTCAATCTAGGAAATCTTTGTTTACCAATAAAAATTGAAAAAAAGCAAAAAACAAAAAAAAAATATTTCCTGGGCCAGAACGACAGTATGGTGGGTAGGGCATTTGCCTTGCAAGTGGCCAACCCAGGTCCCATCCCGGGCACTCCGGGTGCCCTGAGCACCAGCAGGAGTGATCCTTTAGTAGTGCAGGACGAGGAATGAGCCCTGGGCACTGCTGAGCATGACCCAAAAAACAGGGGGCGGCAGGGGGTGGGGAACGAACATTTCCTCACAATCTGGGCAGTCTTTGCGTGTATATTATACTCCAAAGGGGGTGAGACACCCCCAGCTCTGTGCTTAGGGGTCTCTCTCTCGGTGCTCAGGGGGACCACACGTCGTGAGGCTAGAACTGCTGTCTGCCACATGCGAGGCACACCTTAACCCCGGTGCTAGCTCTCTGGCCCTATCCTGGAATTTTATATTTATTTATTTATTTATTTATTGCTTTTTGGGGTCACACCCAGCAATGCACAGGGGTTACTCCTGGCTCATGCACTCAGGAATCACTCCTGGCGGTGCTCAGGGGACCATATGGGGCACTGGGAATCAAACCCAGGTGCAAGGCAAACGCCCTACCTGCTGTGCTATTGCTCCAGCCCCGGAATTTTAGATTTTTAAACATATACATATTCATTCTGATAATGAAGCTGTCATTTTTGGTTCTTTAAATTCCACAGCCCGGTCCAGAGGTTATGTAACCGGTCGAGCAGGTGGGATGAGCAGTTACAGACAAAGCAAATGATGGCAGCAGTATTGAGCCCCGCCCTAAAGCCAATGGAGAGAGTGGCCTCTTCTGCAAGCGGCCAAGACCAACAAAACCCCCCAACAGCCCCAAGCCTAGCCCCTGCCCTTTCGGCTGCAGCATCAAAGCATCCCTCCAGGGTCTAACTCTGCACGGTTCTTTCTATTCTCAAAGCTCTAGGTCTTCAGGATTTAGGAGGTCAATGCGCTACAGTTCTTTACTGCCCAGAGAGGGCCAGCTGGAGCACAGACAGCGGGCAGGATTTTGTGTCCCATGGTGTTTGCTGATAAGCATTGACTTGGCTCTGGACTCAAATCTTTAGCTATGAGCCTAGAGTTGCAGCCTCATAGTCAGACAGAGTTAAATAAGCCAGGCTCCCTGACTCTGTCATGGTTAACCGCAGGAGACTAGCACTGATTCACAAAATGCATAGTTCCTGAAGTCGCCAACACTGTAGCACTGTCGTCCTGTTGTTCATCCATCTGCTAAAGCGGGCATTAGTAACGTCTCCATTGTGAGACTTGTTGCTACTGTTTTTGGCATATCGAATACGCCACGGGTAGCTTGCCAGGCTCTGCCGTTGCAGGCGGGATACTCTCGGTAGCTTGCCGGGCTCTCCGAGAGGGGCGGAGGAATCGAATCCAGGTCGGCCGCGTGCAAGGCAAACACCCTACCTGCTGTGCTATTGCTCCAGCCTGAAGTAGCCAGAGAAGAGGAAAAGGAAAGGAATTAGCTGAGTAAATCTAGTTTTCTTTCTCCCATATTCAACAACCCTAGATGTTCCGAGGAGTGAATTAGAACTGGTCAAGGGGCTGGAGCAGGTAGGACGCTTGACCTGGGTTCGATCCCTAGCAACACATATGGTCCTCTGAGCACCACCAGGAGTAATTCCTGAATTCCTGAGTGTAGAACCAGGAGTGACCCCTAGCATTCATTGTCTGGTGGTGTCCCCTCCACCCCCTCAAAAAAAAAAAAAACACAGGGTGTTACTCCAGTTTATTTCCTTTCACTGGAAATATGAGGCCAGAAAAGAAAAATAGAGGTGCTCCAACATATGATATGGGCTTACCAGCATTTATTTAACAATTACGCTCTTTGAGCTACTTAAATTGGGAGTGTAAATTGTGGAGAGGTCACAGTTGGACCATACCCAGCTGTGCTGAGAGTTTACTCTGGGCTCCATCTCAGGGTTCACTCTTCACACTTCTGGGGGAACGTACACATAAGCAGGGATTGAACCTGGATCAACAGTGTGCAAGGCAAGCGCTTAGCCTCTGTGCTATCTCTCCAGCCCTTAAATTGCTCTAATCACCCACGCAATGGCCGTCTGTCCCTGAGGAAGGACCCTGTGTGTTTCATCTGGGCGTGTGCAAGCCTCTAAGTCAAGCTACCTTCGAAATGTTAATCGCCTCTGACAGCTGACTTTCCAAAACAGTCCTGAGTGATTCCCTGCCAGGAAATTCCTGTTTCCCTGCAACCCAATCAGCATCGGCAAATAAAAGCCTTTTGAATGTTTACCAGCCTGATAGGTGAGGAGGAGGTCAGTTTTGTTTTACCAAATAGGATTCTGATTCTGCGGAGACTGGGAATCCTTTGGGGGGGAAGGGGGGTGCTTTTTATTTTGTTTGGGGGCCACCCCTGCTGGCGCTCAGGATTTCCCTCTGGCTCTGCACTCAGGAATCACTGCTGACGGTGCTCAGGGGACCTTACGGGGGCACCGGAGATCGAACTCGAATTGGCTATGTGCAAGGCAAGAGCCTTACCCACTGTACTATCTCTCTGACCCCGAAATGAGTTTCTTTTTGTTTGGGTTTGGTCGGAGGGGCCACATCTGGTGGTGCTCGGGCCTGGCTCTGCGTTCAGGGATCCCTCTTGTCAGAGTTCAGGGGTGTTCGGGTGGGCTGCATGCAAGGCACACACCCCATCGGCCTGCCTGCCCCACTTCCTGGAACTTCCCAACAAGCCTAAAATAGACCCGGGAGCTCTCTCGTCCTGCTCATGCCTCCTGGAGGCCCGTGTGGTACCCACTGCCACGAGCGCCCGCTCAGAGTCTCAGCCTGGTTGCTTCTGCCCGGGTTACAAGCTCTTGGGGCTGGCAGCAGAGCGAGCGGCAGACTCGCACTTACCCTGCACAGAGGAAATCAAGGAAGCTCAAATTTTAGCCCGGAGGGTGAAAAGCAGGACCCCGGTATCAAAGGAACCTTAACAAAGGGGCCGGCTGCATTCTGCGTCCCTTCCGTGGACAGCGTGGACAGTGCCCGCTTCTCCCGCCTCAGCCCAGTGTCACCATGGAAACCCGCGGGCGCCTCCAAACAGCCCTGCCTGGGGCCCTGAGGGAGTCGGGTGCCGGTCTGTCCCTCCTCCTCACATGGGAGACGCAGCTCGGCCTTGCCCATGTGACACGTCCCAGGGAGGGTCTCCATGGTTACACTTGCACAGCCCGTTTTAAAGAAACTGCCAGGTGCGCATCTTGTTATTTTGATTACTTCAGAGCAGTTTAGGTAGCGTGGAGACAGCGGGCATGATTTTAGAATAGTCCAGGCAACACAGAGATGAACGTTCATGGTTTTGATGTGCACAGGCTGCCTCATGTCACCAGCAATGTGCTTATGTCACTTCCCGGCCACCCCATCGACTCCCGCCCACCCCCCTGGCCCCCTACGCTGTACGCTCAGGTCTGAACCCCAGGCCCAAGGCTTGATATCTGTTTCTATTACATCCCAGCGACCACTGGAAATCTATTCACCAGCAGAGGCAAAGCCGCCTCCACCCCTCCCCTTCTCCCATTTTACACACCCGCCCATCCCTTCCCTTCTGAAAACCTCCATCCTGTGGCCAAAATTTAGTGATTATTTTTGTTCATCGATTTATCTTTCACATACGAATGAGAGCTCTGGCATGGGTCTGCTCTGTCTGATTTTCTTCTATTTTGTGTGATTCCCTCAAGACTAGGTGCCAGGAAATGACAAGATTTCATTTCTTCCTCCCCCCACCCCCCGATGGCTCCGCTGTCGTGTGAAATGCCATCCCTTTTTTACTGGCTCGTTGATCCTTGGACTTCTGCCCCGCTTGACATCAGGCTTGACCCGTACGTTTTGTTTGTCAAGGAAATATTCGAGAGCTGTGACCTGAGCTTTCCTACACGGAGGGCTTCTGTTTGTTTGGAGGAGGTACGTGCCAAGGTGCTTTAGGGGCTACTCACTCCTGGCACGGCAGCTGATGGTTGCTCTGGGGGTGCTGCAGGGATCATGCGGTGGCAGGGATCGAACCCAGGGCTCTCTCTCTCTCTCTCTCTCTCTCTCTCTCTCTCTCTCTCTCTCTCCTCTCTCTCACTCTCTCCCCCTCTGTGTATGTGTCTGTCTCTCTCTCTCTCCCTCCCTCCATTGTGTGTCTGTCTGTCTGTCTCTCCCCCCTTCATTGTGTGTGTCTGTCTGTCTCCGTCTCTCTCCTCCTCTCCCTCCCTCCACTTTGTTGCTGTTGGGTTTTTTTTCTGGGGGGGGGGGTCACACCCAGTGGTGCTCAGGCTTCACTCCTGGCTCTGTACTCAGGAATTATTCCTGGTGGTGCTCAGGGGACAATATGGGATGCTGGAAATGGAACGCGGATCAGGCGCGTGCAAGGCAAATGTCCTATCCACTGGACTACCTTTCCAACCCCTCATTGCTATGTTTTTTGAAACTTGCCCATCCTCTCTCTCTCCCTCGCCCCCTCTCCTCCCCCTTCCTCTGTCTCTCTCTCTGTCTCTGTCTCTCTCTGTCTCTGTCTCTCTCTGTCTCTGTCTCTCTCTGTCTCTGTCTCTCTCTCTCTCTGTCTCTGTCTCTCTCTCTCTCTCCCCCCCCCCTCCCGCTCTCGCTCTCGCTCTCGTTCTCGCTCTCGCTCTCTCGCTTTCTCGGAACTGGAGGTCTGAAAACTGAAAACCGCTGCAAGATCCCGACCGGATCCCTAGATCCCGCAAGGACGCTTCTGGCGGCACGTAGCAGCTCAGGGATCCGCCCTGCGGTCTCTTTGGGCGGAGGTAGAGCACAGCTCCCCCTGGTGGCAGCTGCGGGGAAACCCTTTCCTCCTGTCAGAACTACTGAAGCTTAAACCAGAGCCTTGGGGCTGTGCCCCGCCCTTCCCCCCCCCCCCCACTCCACTCAAGCAAGACCACTGAGCCCAGCTTCATTCCGGACACTTCTGAGGGCAGCACGCTCTCCAACTATGCAGTGCTCCTGGAGTCAACATGAGTAGTCCTTTGGGGCTGAGTCACTTTCCCTTAGAATAGTCCTGAGGGGCCTGGAGCGCTCCTGCCAGGAGTGACTCCCGAGCACCACTGAGTGTGACCCCAAAATCCAAAATTAAGTAAATAGGGCCAGAGAGATAGTACAGCGGGTCAGGCACTTGCCTTGCACCGGTGTGACCCGGGTTCAATCCCAGGACTCATTCCTGAGTAAGCCCACACCACCAAAATTCTTAAACTTTTTTTTTTTTTTTGCTTTTTGGGTCACACCCAGCAACACACAGGGGTTACTCCTGGCTCTGCACTCAGGAATTACTCCTGGCGGTGCTCAGGGGACCATATGGCATGCTGGGACTCAAACCCGGGTCAGCTGTGTGCAAGGCAAACGCCCTACCCACTTTGCTATTGCTCCAGCCCCTCTTAAACATATTTTAAAATAAGGCATAACAACAGTACAATTATTACCTTTGTAAGAGTCACTTACCAGGTCATAAGTTGTGCCAATGTTTCAGTTTTCTTCTAAATGCCTGAAATATCTTCACTTTCCCTCACTTTCCTCCACATTGTTGCTCTTGGGGTTTGGGTTTTTTTGGGAGGGAGGGTGTCACACCCAGTGATGCTCAGGGGTCACTCCTACACTCAGGAATTATTCCCGATGGTGCTCAGGGGACCATATGGGATGCTGAGGATCGAACCCAGGTGAGGTGCATGCAAGGCAAATACCCTACCCACTGTACTTCCTTTCCAGCCCCTCATTGCTATGATTTTTTAAAATTTTTTTATTTTATTGAATCACAATGTGGAAAATTACAATGCTTTCAGGTTTAAGTCTCAGTTATACAATGCTGAAACAACCATTCCTTCACCAGTGCCCATATTCCACCACCAAAAAAAGAAAAAAACCACCAAAAACCCAGTATACCTCCCATCCCGCCCCCCCCCAACTGATAAATTTCACTTTACTTTCTCTTTACTTTGGTTACATTCAATATTTCAACAAAAATCTCACTATTATTGTTAGGAGTTCCCCGCTAGAGTCAGACCTGTTGTGAAGATATATGAGGTGCAATAGCGGCCACTCGGTTTTGGGTTTCTGTATTTTAGTAACTAAGTCCAGAGAAATTTCTTCCAGATATTGGATCACTGCAAGCTTGTAACTCTCATCTGTGGTTGTCATAATATGGCGGTTGCCACGCCTTTCACCCACGGCAAGGAAAAAGTCGAGAGAGAGAAATACCTTTCATCTCCTGGGCAGGCATGGGGCCACGGCTTAGTTCTCAGTCTGGAGACATTCTGCAAGGAGCTGCCCATACTAAAAGTAGTTTAGCTGGCCTCTGGAGTTATGCTCGTGCAGCTGCGGAGAGGCCGCACACATGCAGCCCCAGAATCACATCCTGGCAGCGACTCATTGCTATGATTTTTCAAACCTCTTCTAGCCATAGGTTTCCCCTCCACTTCTTTTTGTAACATTGGTGATCTATGTGTTGGAGAAATCAGGCTGTGTGCACTGTTGGTTTCCAAGAGTCCTGGGTCTGACTGCGGTATGGGGTTTATAAAGCATGTTCCTCTGACCTCTGTCTGTATCTTCCATCACTTCCATTAGGGAGCAGATCAGTTTTTTTTTTTTTTTTTTTTTTTTTCTTTTTGGGTCACATCTGGTGTTGCACAGGGGTTACCCCGGGCTCATGTACTCAGGAATTACTCCTGCCAGTGCTCGGGGAAGCATATGGGATGCTGGGAACCGAACCCAGGTTGGCTAATTGCAAGGGAAAGCGCCCTACCTGTGCTAACGCTACCTGTGCTAAGGGCTGTACTAACACTCCAGCCCTTCAGTTTTTTACTATGTTTTGGAAAAACACAAAGCAAACTAGGAAAAGAGTATACTGAACTCATCAGTTTAAGTTCCATCGCTTTAACCCTCTTTCTGAACACTGTTTAGCAGAAACTGGTCCTTCCCTGCTGCGGCCTGCGCGGCCAACTTGAACCTCGGCCGGAGAGAGGGAATGAGAGTTGAGTGGGCTAGGGAGGACCGCATGCAATATATGGCATACAGCCAGTTTATTGAAATCCAAGCGGGTTTATATAGTCTTATTTTAGCAACGACCAGCAGGTTACATAAGTGGCATAAACATTATTAATCAAGCGGTGCAGACAACTTTATTTTTGCCAATCTTACTTGTTTTTCAGTTCCTTCTCTCAGCCTTGAGAAACATGGGAAAGCAGATGTGGCCTTGAGCATGGCCATGGCAGATGTGAGCCAATCCTCCCTTCAGCCTCCTCTCGAGTCCAGCTGCCAGAGCATGGTGGCCCTTCAACTTTTCTCACGAGGCAGGTCGCCAGAGCATGGTGGCCTTTCGACCCCCTTTCCAGGCTGGCCGCCAGAGCATGGTGGCCCTTCGGCCACCTGTCAAGGTCGGCTGTCAGGGGATGACTCGCCCTCATGCCACGTTTCTTCATACTCATTCCTATTTACAGGAACTAAGGTAGGGGGTGCCTAGGCCCCCTCCTCACCCAGTCCCTGTTTACAGGCACAGAGGCAGAGGGTGCCTCAGCCCGTCCCCAACACTCCCCCTCTCCTGCACAGGCACGAAGGGGACTTGGAAGACATCGCTCCATTCTGATTTGCTTTGACCACGCCCAAGTGTTCTCAAGGGTTTTGCGTGGCTTCGTGTTCATGACTGTCGCGTGGCAGTCTCCAGGGGACCATATGCAATGCTGGGAATCGAACCCAGACATCGGCAGGCAGCGCATGGGCTCCAGCCCATGAGCTATCTCCAGTCCAGAGCTCAGCTTTAAAATGAAAGCAAACAGCATCAGAACTGAGTCACACAATTGAGTCAGGGGGAGAGGTTTGAAAGGGAGGGGCGCTGAGGTCCTTGGGTGGGGGGAGGCGGGTACACTGGTGCAGGGCGGGGGGTGCGTGCTGGAGTTTCTGTGCATGGGTGCCATCATTCATCTGTGTGCTGTAAACCACAGAACTAAAATAAATTTAAAACACAGTGAAGCCTAGAGCTGGGGAGTGGTCTCAAGGGAAAGTGCTCTGGGTGTGAGAGACCCAGGCTCCAGCCCCGACACTGCTCCATCCCTGAGCACTTCTGGAAATGACCCCCGCAGCATTGCAGGGTAAGCCCCCTGTAAAAAACTAAAGCTCGCTGAGGGGCGAGAGCACTCGTGGGCTCTCCGGGCGGCTCTGTCTCACCACCCGCGTTCGGTGCTCTGGAACCACAGTGTGTGGACTGGATCGGGATGGCCGGTGGTCAAGGAAAGGCGAAGGAAGAACGAGGAAAAGCTGGTTGCTGATTAGTTACCGTTTATTCAATCTTTCATCTTTCTCATCTCCCGCACTCCCAGCTCCGGCCTCTCTCTGGATCAACTGCCGCCTCTTTCTGGCTTCTCTCTCTCCTCCTACTTGTCTCTCCCACCTTGCCCTCTAGGCTACACCCAGCCAGGTAGCAAAATCAACATAAGAAAGCCCTCCCTGAGGGCAGGGCATTCCAAAGCCCTTCCTCACTCTTAAGGTTTTTTTCTTTTCCTTAGTCCAGGAACTTATTAACATCTTAATACTAGTTATTTTTGTATGGACATAGCAAGGGCTACATTGAGGCTTGCAAGGCAGCTCTCCTGGCAACATCTTGACACAGGCTCAGACCACAGCACTCAGGCCAGATTAATCATTCCTCACCCTAGCAGGGTCCGAATCTAGTTATCACTGTTTGGATCATGACAGCATTTGTCCATGATCAAGCTCTTAACTTATAGTTAAGCATTAGGCACTTTGGCCAGGCCCATCTCGATGCCAGGGTAGCACACAACTCACCGCTTGCCCTGGGTCCTTCTTGTCCCACGTCGGGACCGTGCTTTGGGGTGCTAGGAAGTAAGGGCAGCTGAGGCTTAGGTCAAGAGAACAGATGCCCTGGAGGAAAATATCATGTAGAGTCAAATGACTCCCAGGTTACAAAAGCATAACATTTGCTAAGTCTTCCTGTGTCCATACAAAAAGGACTTGCCCTGAATAAACTATGCAAAGGACTCAAGGAGAAGAGAAAAACATTATTTACAAGTCAACAGAACACTAAGAAAGAAGCTACAAATAAACAAAGAGGAATAGGAGCACTGTAACGGGAGTAACCCAATAAACCTAAACTACTGAGGCTATGTTATCCTACAGCCCCCATTTTATGTGTCCACTAGGCAGGGCTGCGAGGTGTTCAGACAGGTGGTCAGACTTTATTCTGAGTGTGTAGCTAAGGGTATTTGGGGATGAGATTAGCCTTAAGACCAGTAGACTAAGGATTGGTTGAAGACCTAATCAAGAACAAAAAGAAGAATCCACTTGCCAGATCCAGATTGCTTAAACTGAGACTCTGGCCCTTTAATTGGTCTTTGTATTCAGAGTGAAACTTCGGGTCTTCCTGAGTCTTGGGTCTGATAGTTTTGGGAATGAAACTTACTCCGTGAGTCCCCTGGTCCCTGGACCTTTGGACTGCCTGAAATGTACACATGAGTTCTCCTTGACCCCTGACCTGCTGACTGCAATCTTAGGCCACTCATCTTCCATGATTGCATAAACTGATTCCTTATCATCTCCTCTCCCTCCCTCCCTCCCTCCCCCTCCCTCTCTCTCTCTTTCTCTCTGTCCCTCTCTCCTTCTCTCTCCCTCCCTCTCTCTCCCATCTCTCTCTCTCCTTTCCCCCCAGATGTGTCTATCTGTCTGTCTCTCTATCTCCCCCATGTGTGTCTGTCTGTCTCTCCCCCATGTGTGTCTGTCTCTCCCCCATGTTATCTGTCTGTCTCTCTCTCTCACCCATATGTGTCTGTCTGACTGTCTGTCTCTCTCTGTAGTCGGTTCTCTTTCTCCAGAGAGCTCTAATAATGAAAGCTACATAAAGAGGATGGAATTTAAGTTAAGGCCTGAAACATTAGTGGCATTTAAATGCTTCAAGACAAGAGGAAGGGCATGCCAGGAAAACAAAGTGGGAGAATCTGGAATATGAAGCCGTGGCATCAGCTCAGTGGAAAAATTGGACAAAGGGCAGCTGATTGCTGGGATTGTTGAGTGACTAGTAACTTGGGGAGGCCAGAGTGAGGGTTAAGTCTACGGGACTCCAAGTCCACAGAAGTCATTGTCTGTTCTCACGGGGAATCAGCTCTGAGCAAGTTCTGTCTGTTCAAAACAGCTTAAACCACTGGGCTGGCTGGGCAGCTTCCCTGAAGGATTCTGAGGCTCCCAAGGTTCTCATGGTTAACTGGTGTCAGAAGTCCCACGTGTGACATTTAAGAGTCACCTTTGGGAGCTCTCCAAAGTTAAGGTGCAAAGGAAATGAAATCTGTGCAGAACTGGCCCTCAGTATGGTCACATGCTCACCTGACTGCCACCAACCATGGTCCGGACCCTCCTCCCCTTGTGGCCTTTGGTTCTTGTTCTTCAGATGCTTCCATTTCTGTGTTACCTTGAGTTCTGATGCATCAGGATTGCCCATCTTTGCTCGAAATCAGCTTAAGGGTCTCTGTTCATCTGCCTGGCTCACAAGAGAGGCAATGTTGGGGTGCTGAGTTTATTTTTGTTTTGTTTTGTTTTGCTTTTTTTGGGGCGGTCACACCCGGCAATGCTCAGGGGTTCCTCCTGGCTCTGCATTCAGGAATCACCCCTGGCAGTGCTCAGGGGACCTTATGGGATGCTGGGAATCAAACCCGGGTCAGCCGCATGCAAGGCAAATGCCCTACCCGCTGTGCTATCGCTCCAGCCCCCAATGTTGGGGTACAGAGTTTAAGTTTCTCTGGGATCATAATAATACAGCAACATTTGTTTTGTTTGCTAGGTGGGGCCACACCCAGAGGTGCTCAGGGCTTGCTCCTGACTCTGTGCTCAGGGATCACTCCCCACAGCACCAGGGACCATCATCAGTGCTGGGAATTGAACCTGGGTCAGCCACATGCAAGGCAAGCATCTAACCCCATGTGGTATCTCTCCAGTCCACATAGCATTAACATTTAAATCCTAGTGTTACCTTTTGGCAGTGGGGGGAGAGTGATATCACATCCGGTGGTGCTCAGGCACCATGCAGTGCCAGGGATGAAACCCAGGCCCCCTGCTGGTAAAGCGTGTGCCCCAGGCCGCTGAGCTCTCTCTCCAGCTTAGTTCGCCTCCTTCAGGAGGTGTGTGATCTTTCTTTCTTTCTGTCCCAAGAGCCTCAGATCTGTGTGGGCCTGTTTCCCCAGCTGTTAAATGAGGTGAGTTCGAGGTGGAACTGTGAGGAGGATTAACTGACGGCCTAGGTGGAGCACAGCAGAGCCCCAGCGTGCCGGTGACACTGGGGGTTGTCTAAAGGAGGGAAAACGCCATGCTCCTGCTCCCAGAGCTTGATTCCACTGTTGTCCACGCTGGCTTTAAATTTCAGCCTGTGGGTCTCAGAGCTGCTCTCTTGGAGAAAGCCCAGGTTTCCCCCTTCTTCATCTCCCCAAGGCTGGTTCCACGGCATCAGTCTGCAGCAAGTTGCACATCCTGAGCAGAAGAAGAGAGACCAGTCCCTGCTCAGCTGCGCACCCTGCGGCTGAGCTGACTCTGCCCCGAGGGACCTGGACATCTCAGCCACCAGTCACGGCAAAGCGCTGGGCTCAGTCACATTGCTGTGGTACTGGGGATCAGCGTGCCCCAAGAGTAGTAGAGATAAGGACCAGGAGGTCTGCCCCAGAGCTTGGAAACCGGCCTCACTTGCTGGGGGAAAGCCAGCTCAGATAGAGAAGGGAACACCAAGTAGAGGATGTAGGGAGGACCCATTCAGGTTGGAAGATACGAGCTGAAAGTAGACCATAGACCGAACATGAAGGCCACTCAATACCTCTATTGCAAACTACAACACCCAAAAGGAGAGAGAACAGGGGCTGGAGTGATAGCATAGCAGGTAGGGCGTTTGCCTTGCACACGGCCGACCCGGGTTCGATTCCCAGCATCCCATATGGCCCCCTGAGCACCTCGAGGGATTATTCCTGAGTGCAGAGCCAGGAATGACCCCTGAGCATTGCCGGGTGTGACCCAAAAAGCAAAAAAAAAAAAAAAAGAAGGAGAGAGAACAAAGGGGAATGCCCTGCCACAGAGGCAGAGTAGGGTGGTGGGGGATGGAGTGGGGGTGGTGAGAGGGATACTGGGATCATTGGTGGAGGTGAATGGGCACTGGTGGAGGGATGGGTAAACGATCACTGTATGAGTGAAATGCAAAAACAAAAGTTCATAGGTTTGTGACTGTACATCACAGTGATTCTCTAATAAAAAAAATTTTTTTAATTGCTGTGAGCTTAAGACCTCTCAGAAGTTCTTCAAACGTCGTGCCAGGCCCCCAGCCTGCCCCATCTCTCAAGATTCTGCCTGTCTCCCTCTCCTGGTCCAGACAGGAGTCTGCCCCTCCACAAAACTGGCCTGTGTGTGACACCTTGCTCCATCCTTTCTGGTGCTAAGGGCCGAGACTCTGTTTTTCTCTTAAGGTTTTCTTGCTTCCTTGATCGCATTAGAATTTTTTTTTCTTTTTGGGTCACACCCAGCGATGTACAGGCGTTACTCCTGATTCTACACTCAGGAATTACTCCTGGTGGTGCTCAGGGGACCATATGGGATGCAGGGATTCGAACCTGGGTTGGCCGCGTGCAAGGCAAACGCCCTACCCGCTGTGCTATCACTCCAGCCCCGATCGCATTAGATTTTACCAGCCCTGGGAAACGGAACCTGTCTCGGGTTGGCATGTTCTTCAGGGCCGAGACTGGAGAGGGGGTGAGTTCCTTAGGCACACGTGTCTCTCCAGGCTGCTCAGGCGCCCCTGCTCACTCCCCTTCAGCACTGGTCCAAGCCCAGCTCTCCAGCCTCCTGCTAAGAACATGCACTCGCGATCACTCCTTCCAAGTTTCCTGGTTGTGCCTCAGCCTAAGGTGAGTTCCTCTGCTCACCACCAGAGCCTTCATTATTAGTATTTTCGCTCTTGACTGAGATGCTATCACTGACAGTATTGTTAATAATCGTGTCCACACAGGTCATTCCAACAGCACACCCAGCACCAGAGCACCCACTTGCCTCCACCAAGGTCCCGAAGGTCTCGCCCACCCTATACGCTCAGTTCTGTGGCCCAGGTCTCCCGTTCTGTTGCCTTTGACTATGTGTTGCTCTTCCCATGTATGTCTCAGTCCCGTGTATGAGAGAGATCATTCTGCATCTGTCCCTTTCCTTCGGAATCACGACTCAGCATGGTAACCTCTAGTACTATTCATGTAGTAGCAAATTGCATGATCTGTTCTTTCTTACAGTTGCATAGTATTCCTTTGTGTGTATATACCACAACTTTTTTTATCCCTCCATCTGTAGTTGGACAGGCATTTGGGTTATTTCTGTATCTTGTCAATTGTACTAGGTGTGACAGTGAACATAGGGATGCAAATATCCTTCTGAAGTGGTATCACTGTGTCATACAGGACTCCTACTCTTACATTTTGGAGAAATCTCTATACTATTTTCCACGGAGGATGACCCAGAGGAGATTCCCACCCGTAGTGAATGAGAGCTCCTTTCTCTCCACATCCCCACCCGTGACAGTGGCTATTTCCAGACTTTATGATATATGCCACTAGCACCAGTGTGAGATGATATCTCATTGCTGTCTTGACTTGCATTACCCTGATCATAAGTGATGCTGAGCACTTTATTATGTGCCTATTATGTGCCATCCACATGTCTTCTTTGGCAAAGCCCTCATTTTTGTACCCAGAAAGGTAGCTAACTCAGGTTCACCTGTTTGGAGTGAAGATGGCGGGAAGGAAGAACTTTGAAGAGATCAAAGTAGGAAGTAGAGATGGCAATGGGTGGACTGTAAACGTCACACTTCTTCCTTTGTGCAGGCGACTCTAAGTGCCCATTCTCAGGCCTTGGCTAGAAATTGGACCCTTCAAATAGCCATAGAGATCTTCCTGGCAAAGGCCAGAGAGCTAGTACAGCCAGTAGGGCACTTGCCTTGCATGCAGCCAACCCTGGTTTGATCTCCAGCATCCCATACGGTTCCCCAAGCACCGCCAAGAGTAATTCCTGAGTGCAGAGCCAGGAGCAAGCTCTGAGCACTGCCAGATGTGACCCCAAAACAAACAAACAAACAAACAAACAAACAAAAAGATGTTCTAGTCATTGAGTAGACATAGGCAGACAAGACTGCTTTTGTGGAACATTCCAGAAACTATGATAGTCTTCCATATATCTGTATAGGGGCCAGGCTCGGGGTCAAACCAGGTCTTGCTCTGACAGAGCGAGTGCCCTGCCCATTCTCAGCTGCCCCAGGATGGCAGAGATGGCAAAGGGCCCTATGTGTGCAGAGTTCCTTGCTGGGACTCAGGCGAGAAGTGTGCAGACTTGTTAATTCTGAAAGTTCCTCTTCACATCTTCCAGGTCCCCTGAAACCAACACAGGCCCTGGGCTGGGACCACCAGTTCATCCCACAGACAGGAAATGCCAGATATTGCTTCTTCCTGGGAAAGGGTGTGAGCTATGTGTTAGCATTCTAACTGAAGACCATAATATGAGTGTATTTGGACATAAGGCCTTTTGGAGGTGACAGGGTTAAGTGGGAAGCAAAGGGCAGACACTCATGATCAGAGAGTTCCCTACCCTACAAAGGGACATGAAAACCCTCATCCATCTCTCCCTTCTCTCTCCCTCCTTCTCTTTCTTTCTCCCTCCCCATTTTCTTCTCTTCCCCCTCTCTCTCCCTCTCCCTCTTCCTTCCTTTCTCTCTCCCCAACTCTTTTCTCCTTCACTCCCCTTTCCCCCCCTTTCCCCCCTGCTTCTCTCCTTCTCTCCCCTGGTCTCCTCTTTCCTTCTCTTTTTCCCCACTCTTTCCCTCTCTCTCTCTCTCCCCCTCTCTCAGAGCACACATGCCAAGGAAAGGTCAAATGAGCAAGGACAAGATGGTAACGAGTGTCCAAACAGGAAGTGAGCTCAGCAGAAAGCCAGGCGCGCCTGACTCCACGATGCACTTTCTAGCTTCTCAGTTCACTGACTGAGAACTCACTCAGTTGATTGAAGCCACCTTGTCTGGTATGTTGCTATGGTAGCCCCTGCCGGCAGAAGCTGCAGCCTTTCCCTCTCTGTCCTAACAGAATCCTCACTTCATGATGGGTGGCCATCCCGCGTGACAAATCCCAAGGGGGTGAAGAATGTCTGAGGCAATCATTGTAATGCCAGTCTCTTCTTTTCAATATTAGACTTACGGACAAACATTTTGATGATAGCTAATCTCTCTCCCTCTCCCTCGCTCTCATCTTTTCCCTCTCTCTCTCCTTCTCCCTTTCTCTCCCCCCCACCCTCTCCCCATCCTATTTCCTTTTGGGCATTACATGCAATATAGGTTCTGAAAGGTTATCACTTTCATCCCTTGACCTGCTTGGAACACTCAGTTCTTGTCCAGGGTGATCATTTCCAGCTGTCACTGTCATAGTGGACTTCTCTATCCTAACTGCCTTCCCCTTCCCTCCCCTCCAGCCTCCAACCATAGCCGGGTTCTGATCAGAACAGTGGCTCGGATTATTTACCTCTCTGGAAAGTTGCGTCACGGTGCCACTAACTAACTGAGCTCACAGTCTAGCTGCAGCAATGTTACCTTCTGCCATCTGCCTTTCCACTGGGGCATTCTGGGAGAGTTTCCACTGGATGCAGGCACGTGATGGCTCCCTTAGGGCTTCCAGAGATGCATCGCCAAACATTCAGATGCTGGAATACATGTCTGTGTGGTTGTGGGTTTGGGGATCACACACAGTAATGCTCAAAGCTTGCTCCTGACTCTGTACTCAGGAATCACTCCTAGCAGTGCTAAGAGACCATATGTGGTATCAGGGATCAAACCTGGATGGGCGGCGTGCAAGGCAAGTTCCTTAACCCCTAGACTATCTCTCTGTCCCTGACACGTGTTATTTTATGATAAAAGTTCCCTCTCTTTTTCTTTTTCCTTATGCAATTGCTTTTGTTTGGAGCTATACCAAGCGGTGCTCAGGGATTATTCCCAGCTCTGTGTTCAGGAACCAGTTCTGGCAGTGCCCAGGGACAGGGCCCAGGGAATCTGAACAGTGCTGGGGATCGAACCCAGGGCCCCACTCACACAAAGGAAGTTAGCCCTTTGAACACTCTCCCGACCTCTTTCCTTATTTTTTAGAGAAATCACTCTGATGATTCAAGGGGGGAGGGGGCCTGGGGCCTATGACCACCCGTTCTGGTGACACTTGCCCCTGGGGAGGGTCAAAGTTCAGTGCTGGCTTCTGTGTTCATTCCAGCCCTAGTCACAATAGCCAGAATCTGGAAACAACCCAAGACGACTGGATAAAGAGCCTGGGGTACACCTACACAGTGGAATACTATGCGGCCACCAGGAAAAATGAAGTTATGAAATTTTTTTATAAATGGATGAACACAGAGAGTATCATGCTGAGTGAAAATGAGCCAAAAGGAGAGGGACAGACAGAGAATGATTGCACTCATTTGGGGGGGGTGTAAAAAACAACGTGTGAGACTATCACCCAAGGACAGTCAAAATGAGGGCCAGAAGCAGTCGCCCACAGTTGGAAGCTTGCTGCAAGTGGCAGGGAGAGGGCAGCTAGGATAGAGAAGGAGCCACTATGACACTGTCACTGTCATCCCGTTGCTCAAAAATTTATTCAAGCGGGCACCAGTAACGTCTCTCATTGAGAGACTTATTGTTACTGTTTTTGGCGTATCCAATACACACAGGTAGCTTGTCAGGCTCTGCCGTGCGGGCTCGATACTCTCGGTAGCTTGCAGGGCTCTCCGAGAGGGGCGGAGGAATTGAACTTGGGTCGGCCGTGTGAAAGGTGAGCGCCCAACTGCCTGTGCTATCACTCCAGCTATGACACTGAGAGTTGGAAATGGTCACTCTGGACAGGAATTGAGTGCTGAAAGGAGGTAGAGGGATAGACATGATAGCCTTTAGCCTTTCAGTACCTGTTTACAAACCAGAATGCCCAAAGGGGGAGGGGGAGAGAGAGAGAGACAGAGAGACAGAGAGAGACAGAGACAGAGACAGAGACAGAGACAGAGAGACAGATCGACAGGAGACAGATAGAGAGAGAGAGAAAGAGAGAGAGACAGAGACAGATAGAGAGACAGAGACAGATAGAGAGAGACAGATAGAGAGAGAGAGCGAAAGAGAGAGAGAGAGAGAGAGAGAAACAGAGAGAGAGAGAGAGGAAAAGTACCTGCCATAGAGGCAGACTGGGGGTGGGGTGAGGTAGAAGGAGGGAAGTTGGTGACACTGGTGGTGGGAAATGTACATGCATGAAGGGCCACAGCACTAGCACCACCCCCGCCCTTCTCCCATAGACGCTGTCCTGCTTGCCCCCCTGTCCGAGTCCATTCTGGGAGTGCTCGGGGTTGAGCCTGAGTTCAGAGCAGGAGGAAAGGCTGGAACGCAGCCCAGAGCCCAGCCCCACGGTCTCCAGGGCTCCCACTGAGTCTCCAGGGAAGGGGATGACTCAACACGGAGCAGAGCGGGTGCTGCTGACTGAGCCTGCAGGAGTTGGGGGGGGGGCCTGAGCGCACAGGTGGAGGGCTGTGGAGTGGGCCGAGGGGGCGGTGCAGGGCAGTCTGACAGCCAGGAAGCTGGCTCAGTGGAGGAGCAGGGCGTACAGATGACTGGCTTTCCACGAGCTATGCAAATCAGATGTACTGAGAACGAGGGTTTTAATAGAAAAATGAATTCATTGTACAGGGGAAACTTTTTTTTTCCCCCTCAACCATCACAAAAGGGCTTATCGTGGGTGGAAAAGTCTTTTATGGTCTCTTAGATTCTCGGTGTTGCAGCCCCGCCCCCAGAGAAGGGAGCCTGAGCTCCTGTCAGCAGAGCCAGGGACAGCCCTGGAGGCTGAGACTTCCCCAGGCTTTGGCATCTTCATCCCGAGAACGCTGAGGTGAGCACGGTGCTTCCCCAGCTGCCCTGCTGGTAAGAACCCCTTGATGGGGGGTAGCGGCTAGGGAGGGGGGCGAAGGAGGGGGAGGGGTGGGGTGCAGGAAAGGGATGGAATACACATTCATCAGTTTCCCAAGTCACCTGGCCCTGGGATTCCAGTCTAGTGACTGTGGTGGCATCCAAGGATTCACGTTACTGCAAGAATCCCTTTGTGTGATCCTTTCTTATCACCGTGGAGGTAGAGCCTGGATTTAGGGCATGTCTAACTCTTGAAAGAGTTCCAAATGCCTAGGATATTCTGTTCTGTAGGAAATCTACAGTGATCTCACTTTTCAGAGATTAAGAAGAGGTTTCTGGGGCTCAGAGTCATTACAGGGTAGGGAAGGCACTGACACGTGGCAGACCCAGGGTTAGTCCCCAGCAGTACATATGGCTCCGGAAGCCCTGCCAGGGGTGACCCCTGAGTGCAGAGCCAGGAGTAAGCGCTAAGCACTGCTCGCGTTTCCCCCACCCCCCAGATAAAGGGGAAACTAAGAAATGAAGAATAAAGACAAGTGCTGTGGGCCAGAGCAATGGTACAGTAGGTAGGATGTTTGCCTTGCATGCAGTCAACCTGGGTTCAATCCCCTCGCACCCCACAGGGCTCCCCCAAGCCCTGCCAAGAGTAAACCCTCTCAGGAAAGCCCTGAGAACTAACTACAGGGTGTGGCCCCCAAACCATGTAGCACTGCACTGTCCTCCCGTTGTTCATCAATTTGCTCGAGCGGGCACCAGTAACATCTCCATTGTGAGAATTGTTGTTACTGTGTTTGGCATATTGAATATGCCACGGGGAGCTTGCCAGGCTCTGCCGTGCAGGTGGATATTCTCGGTAGCTTGCCAGGCTCTCTGAGAGGTATGGAGGAATCAACCCGGGTCAGCCGCATGCAAGGCAAATGCCCTACCCACTGTGCTATCGCTCCAGTCCCCCCAAACGATACAAAACAAAAAGATGAGCACTTCGTGGCAGCCGATTAAATGTAAAACTGGACCAGGGTGATAGTGCAGGGGGTAGGGAGCTGCCTTGCATGCAGCCCACTCAGTCTGGATCCCTTGAACCCACCAGAAGTGATCCCTGGACCCAGAGCCGGTGGTAAACCCTAATCACCACCAGGCATGGCTCAAAAACAGAATGAAATTCAAAAACAAATCAAATCACACACACACACACACACACACACGCGCGCACACACGCACACATGCACACACGCACACACGCACACGCATACGCATGCAGGACATTGTCAACATCATGGTAAACGTTAGCTCCCTTCTTTGGTTTTGTTGGTTTCCGACTTTTGGCAGCTGTGATGATAACTGAGTTGGCTCTGATGACTCAACAGAGGGGACCAGCGTACAGCAGGGAGGGCACTCGCCTTGCACATCACCAACCCAGGCTCGGTTCCCGGCACCCGACATGGTCTGCCAAGTCCACCAAGAGTGATCCCTGAGTGCAGAGCCAGGAGGAAGCCCTGAGCATTGCCGGGTGTAGCCCAAAAACAAAACGGAGGGGAACATCTTTTCTGGACACGTCAGTGGCGAGCAGAGGGCCAGGCCGTTGGGAGGTCAGCTCAGTGGTCCTGACCTGCCTCGGCCTGTGGACAGGCCCCAGTCTCTAAGCTGGTAGCTGAGAGCACTGATACAGAAAACGTGTGTAAAGCCTGGGGACTACAGGAGTGGAGAGGGAGCTCAACAGGCAGAATGTGTGCTTTGTGTGCGGGAGTCCTGGATTGATTGCCTGTGCATGGTCCCCTAAGCACCGTTGGAAATGACCCAGGACACTGAGCCGGGAGTGTTCCCTGAGCACCCTTCATGTGGCCTCAAAATTCAAAACCAAAGCTAAACAAAAGATCTGGGAAGTGCCCAAGTTCCTGTGGACCAGACAGCCTGAACATCCCCCAGTTGGGCAATAAAGCAACTCTAGCCAGATTCACAACTTGAAACATCTAAAATTTAAGACAGGCTCCCTGTGGGGCTAGAGTGACAGCACAGCGGGTAAGGCGTTTTTGCCTTGCACGATGCCAACCCAGGTTGTTTGAATTCCAGCATCCCATATGGTCCCCCAAGCACCACTGGGAGTAATTCCTGAGTGCAGAGCCAGGACTAACCCCTGTGCATAGACGGGTGTGACCCAAAAAGAAAAAAAAAAAAGACAGGCTGCCTCAAAGATGTCTTTTTGGGGCTGGAGCAATAGCACAGCAGGTAGGGTGTTTGCCATGCACCGTGGCCAACCCGGGTTCGATTCCCAGCATCCCATATGGTCCCCCAAGCACCACCAGGGGTAATTCCTGAGTGCATGAGCCAGGAGTAACCCCTGAGCATCGCAGGGTATGACCCAAAAAGCAAAAAATAAATAAATAAATAATTGTTTAAAATAATTTTTTTCATGCAGTCATTGTTGATAGAATGGTTCATGCAGAGAATGTTGCTACAGCACACCGCCCACCAGTGTCACTGAGCTTCCTCCACTGTCCTGATCCCCTTCTCACCCCTCAGCATCCCAATTGAGTGGGTTTATTCCTCTAGGCAGACTCTCGGGTCTGTTACATCGGCCATCATTTATCACTTACTGGCTTCCCCACAAAATGAGAGATCTTTCAGTATTTTGCCCTTTTATTTTTGAGGCAGTGATGTACAATACTGTTCATGATAGGGTTTCACACATACAATAATTCAACACCACACCCTTCACCAGAGTGTCCACTTCCCTCCACCGGGGTCCAGCCCCCTCTATCCACTCCTGACCGACCACGGTAAACTCAGTTCTTTAAACCATTCTCAGGTTTTGTTGCTTTTGGCCATTTGTTACCCCTTACTCTGTTTCTTTACCCCATATATAAGAGATCATTCTATTTTGTTCCTTTCCTGATGACTAATTTCACTCAGCATGACACTCTCCAGATCCATCCAAGTAGTGGGAAATTGCACGACTTCATCTTTTCTTTAGCTGAGAAATATTCCATTACGTATAAACCATGAGATCCTTTGTACCTCGGGTCTAAAATAAGAGCACTTCTCTACATAATTATACAATAACAGCAATTGCCATTTTCTAGTATGGCTGTAGTAAATATTTCACATTTTCCTATAATGTCTTTTATAACTTTTTAGATTCCAGGCCCTTGCATTTCATCGTCATGTTTTTTTTTCTAGTTTAGTTCAATTAGCAATAATCATGCCTCTGATAAACCTCATTGGCTATGATACTGCCACTGCGCAAAACTCTAGTTTGTTTCAAACTAGAAAGGTTCTCACCAGCCATACTGTCTTTCATGACCTTGATACTGTTCAACAGAATTGAATTCTGCATGATTTTTTTTTCCTGTTCTAATAGCTCAGTTTGAGAGTTTCAGAGTTGTGACAAAGGAATTAAAATACAGCAGAAACTTTTCTTCTCTTCTCTAGGTTTTGAGGGTCAACATGATTGTGGTCAGTTTTATAAATATTATGGTATTGGGAATGTATTATCAATAGTGGTTTGCTTACAAATTGAGAACTTAAAGCTTTCCACGGAAATACTATGGAAAGTTTGTCTTTTTGCTTTATGCTATGAGTTTATTTATTTTTGTGGGTTTTAAAGGAACTTTTTTTTTTATCGAATCACCATGTGGAAAGTTACAAAGCTTTCAGGCTTAAGTATCAGTTACACAATGCTCAAACACCCATCCCTTCACCAGAGCACATATACCACTTAAAGGAACTTTTTTAATTGGGGGGGGGGCACCTTTCTAGAAGAGCATGGGGCCCAGAGGCTACCCCTTGTGATACTTGGTCAGGCTGTGCAGACCCAGTGGGTGCTGTCTTATGCTGCCTCTTGTTGTTACTGTGGCCACACCCTGCCGGGGTGCCAGGGCCCTGCGCAGGTGAGAGTGCTCCCATTCTTCACTCTGTCTTCTCATTCAGCCTTCCTGGCATTTAAAAAAATTTTTTTTTACTTTTTTGGGTCACACCCGGCGATGCACAGGAGTTACTCCTGGCTCTGCACTCAGGAATTACTCCTGGTGGTGCTCAGGGGACCATATGGGATGCTGGGAATCGAACCCGGGTCGGCCACGTGCAAGGCAAACGCCCTACCCACTGTGCTATCACTCCAGCCCCTAATTTTTTTTTTTATCTTCAAACTCAAGAGCCTGGCAAGCTCCCCAGGGTGTATCTGACATGTCAAATACAGTAACAATAACAGTCTCATTCCCCTGACCCTGAAAAGAGCCTCCAATCAATGGGAAAGATGAGTAAGGAGAGGCTGCTAAAATCTCAGGGCTGGGACAAATGGAGATGTTACTGGTGCCCACTCGAGTAAATCAATGAACAACGGGATGACAGTTGTTAAACAACTCTTTTTGGACACTTGGATTGCTTCCAGATTTCAGCTATTATGAAATGCTGCAATGAACATAGGAGTGCAAATGTCTTTTAGAACAGGATTTGGGCGCTGTTGTGTTAGATGCCAAGAAGTGGGTGATATGAAAGTTCAATTCTTGGGGCTGGAGCGATAGTACAGCAAGTAGGGCATTTGCCTTGCATGCTGCCGACTCGGGTTTGACTCCCAGCATCCCATGTGGTCCCCTGAGCACCACCAGAGGTAATTCCTGAGTGCAGAGCCAGGAGCAATCCCTGTGCATCGTCGGGTGTGATCCAAAGAGGAAAAAAAAAAAAAAAGGAAGCTCAATTCTTAGTTGTTTTTTTTTTTTTTTTGAGCAGTGTCCATATTGTTTTCCAAGGAGATTAAACCAATTTCATTCCCACCAGCAGTGGATGAGGGGGTCTGCTTTCCCTACATCTGCACCTACACTTGTTGTTTTTGTTCTTTTTGATGTGAGCCAGTCTCTCTGTGAGAGGGGATACCTCATTGTCTTGATTTGTATTTCCCTGATGATAAATGATGGAGAGCATTGTTTCACAAAGCCAGTGGCCGTCTGTATATCTACTTGGGGAAGTGTCTGTTCCTCTCCCAATGAAGACTCTTTATAGCAAAAATATCTCTCAAGTTGTGTGAACAAGATATATTTGTTTTTCTGATGAACTACCCTTTCTGTGGGACTGAGTGTGTGTGCTGTCTGTGTGTCAGTTACCGAAAGAGCCTTGTCATTCCATTTGATTTTGGTCAGGATGAGGGCATGTCTGCTAAAGACCTAACCTCTTTTTCCTAATCCCGACATAAAAGGAAATAAGGCCTTTCAATCCATGTGTTTATTTTTGCAAAGTTTGGAGTTGTTATTCATACTAATTAGATGTAACAGGCCTATGTGACTAAATAAAACTGGCTTCAGACTGAAGTTCAGGATGTGTCTGCATGTGGCACTGCCACGAAGGAGCTAAAAGGAACCAATTACTTCTCAAAACACATTTCCCTCGATGAGTGAAGGAGCAGGGTCTCAGCAGAAGCTTATTTGTGCTGATTCTATGGTGCACAATTTTGTTTCCTTTGGGACAAAGAGGTGGGGGGGGGGGAGTTGCACCACGCCTGGCTGTGCTCAGGCCTTACTGGAGGCTCTGTGATCGGGGATCACTCTTGGCTCAGGACCATATGCGATGCCTGGGATGGAACCAGGGTTGGCTGCATGCAAGGCGAGCACCCTACCTGACATACCATATGCTCCTGCCCCTTGCTTCCCATTTAACTCCTCTGAACCTAGACCATATCTTGCAATCCATGGTATCTTGCAATTATTTTCAATAATTCTTTTCTTTTCTGCTTTTATAATCTATAACAGATTAGGGGCAAGGGAGATAACACTGGGACCTAGAGAGATGCTTTGTTTGCTATGAATACTTGTTCAATCCTTAGTGTCACCAAATGAATCTCTGGGGGGCTTCCAAGCACTGCTGAGTGTGGCCCCGGTGACCCCTAATGCCTGCAGGCGGCCCTGATGGCCCTCAGTCCACTAGGCATTGTCCCGAGGGTCTCTGCACGCTGTTGGGTGTGGCCTCAGTGATCCTCTGCCTCCAGGGTGAGCCTCAGGGGTCCCCACCACTGCAGGGCCCAGTAGAATATTAAGCTGTTTGATTCCATTGATAGAATATTGCAGAGAGTGGTCCTGGGGTTTCCTCTGTCAAGAATAGTTGACTTTACCTATAAATTTACTTCTTTCCTCAGAGGCTAATGGACTCTAAGAGAGCCTGAATCATACTGAAAAGTGTCTATCATTAATTGTCCCTTATGAACTAGGCATTATCTTAGCCTCCAAAAGTTAAGTAACCATATATTATGGTATTAAAGAAAAAGAATTCCTGGGTATATGAGAACAGGCCAAAGGGGATAAGTACACTCTCAAGAAAATGACCCAAAACCCTGTTATCTGTTCCTACTGTCTTGCTCTCTCTTCCTCCAGCCATCCTCGGGCCCTCATGGAAGAGCTCTCCAAGATTAATTAATAAAGGAGGTCAATAAGGAAGACTCGAGGGCCTGCATCATTCACCCATCTGTATGGTATGCCCATTCCAGCTGAAACTGGGCAGTTGTGGCCCTATGGCTTTAAAATACAGTGGTGAAAGGAAGACCCAGAGGCAGAATTTAGGATCTATATCTTACCATCTACTTTATGTGTATATAAGATAGACCGGATCCATCTATAATTATATTAATGAGCACTGCCTGCTTAGTTGGCCAACTGGTTAAAAACTAAGAAAGTCTGGGCTGGAGCAATAGCACAGCGGGTAGGGTGTTTGCCTTGCGTGCGGCCGACCAGGTTCAATTCCCAGCATCCCATATAATCCCTTGAGCACTGCCAGGAGTAATTCCTGAGTGCAGAGCCAGGAGTAATCCTTGTGCATTGCCGGGTGTGACCAAATAATAATAATAATAATAATAATAATAATAATAATGAAAAACTAAGAAAGTGAAATAAATAAATAAATAAATAAATAAATAAATAAATAAATAAATAAATGAAAATGAAAAGAAACTGACCAAGTGGGCCGGAGCGATGCACAGGGGTAAGATGTGCCTTGCATGCAGCTGACCCAGATTGACCTCCAAGCCCTACTGGGGTGGGCCCAGAGCACAGAGATGGAAGAAACCTCTGAGTGCCACTTCATATGACTCCCCTCCCCCCCAAAAAAGTATATATGTCTTGCATGTGGCTGAACCTGTTTTGATTCCTGGATTCACATGTTCCCCTGAGCACCCCTGATTACGGAACTCAGGACGTCCCAGCACCACCCATATATCCCGTGTACTCCCTGGCACCACTGGCCTGAGCACCAGATCCACTGCTTGGGAGACACTGCCCCACGGGCAAAAAACAAAAACTAAAAGAAACCCAAAGAACTGAGAACACAAATCAAGAGAAAAGTGAGAATAAGGCTCAGGAATGGTCCTATAGAAAGATTTAAAAGCTATGCCTGATGGGCCAAAGAGTAGAACAGAGGGCATGGCATTTACCTTGCATGTGGCCAACCTTTGTCCAATCCCCAGCATCACATATGATCCCCAAGCACTACCAGGAGTGATCCCTGAACACAGAGCCAGGAGTCAGCCCTGAGCATTGCTGGGTGTAGCCCAAAAACTTGTCACTGATTGGGTCAGAGAGATAGTTCAACAGGCTGAGTGCTTGATCCCCTGAGCTCCTCTGGAACGACCCTTAAGCAAGAAAATGAGAGTAGCCCCCAAGTATAGCTGGGGGGTTCAAGCTCCACCCAAGTCTCTAGAGAAAGAAAGAAAGAAAGAAAGAAAGAAAGAAAGAAAGAAAGAAAGAAAGAAAGAAAGAAAGAAAGAAAGAAAGAAAGAAAGAAAGAAAGAAAGAAAGAAAGAAAGAAAGAAAGAAAGAAAGAAAGAAAGAAAGAAAGAAAGAAAGAAAGGAAAGAAGAGAGAGAAAGAAAGAAAGAAAGAAAGAAAGAAAGAAAGAAAGAAAAGAAAGAAAGAAAGAAAGAAAGAAAGAAAGAAAGAAAGAAGGAAAGAAAGAGAGAGAAAGAAAGAAAGAAAGAAAGAAAGAAAGAAAGAAAGAAAGAAAGAAAGAAAGAAAGAAAGAAAGAAAGAAAGAGTGAGAGATAAAGAAAGAGTGAGAGAGAAAGAAAGAAAGAAAGAAAGAAAGAAAGAAAGAAAGAAAGAAAGAAAGAAAGAAAGAAAGAAAGAAGAAGAGAGAGAGAGAGAGAGAGAGAGAGAGAGAGAGAGAGAGAGAGAGAGAGAGAGAGTTGTCCCGGAGAGTGAGACTATGCATACCTCATGTGCAGTATACAGAATAATGACCCTTAAGCCTAATATATATTGGTTTAATGTAAAAAAAAACTTTGAAGATGTCATTGAGAATCTTGAGATGGGAAGGTTATCCTGGATTATCCAGATGGGACTAATATAACCACAGTGTTCTTGCTAACAGGAAAACAGCAGAGTTAGAATAAGAAAATTGAAGACGCTATTTTTCTGACTTTAAAGGTGAAAGAAGGGACCATGAGCCAAGGAATGTATGTGTTCACTAGAAGTTGAAAAAAGGCCAAGAAATGAATTCTCTTTCAGCGCATTGGAAAGAACCCAGTCCTATTAATATTTTGACTTAGCTTGGTGGAAAGTCTGAACTACAGAATTATAATAAAGATGAATTTCATTGTCATTTGGGGGGGAATTTTAAGGGGTGTAGGAGATAAGGGGTGTAGGAGACTCTCAGGCAGTACTCAGGTGACTCAGGAGCCACTCATGAATGGACAGTGGTTTGATAGGAAGGCCAGAGGATGCAGGTTACACCTGCCAACACTCAAGGGAGCAGTGATGTAGGAGATCAATGAGAGTTCAGCAGCATACAAGATAATAAAATGGGTCTTTTTGTTGTTGTTTAGATCACAGCCAGCAATATTTAGGGGCTACTCCTGCCTCTGCACCCAGGAATCATTTCTGGCAGTGCTCAGGGGGAAAATTGGGATTCTGGGGATTAAACGTGGGTCAGCAGCCTGGATCCTAACAGCTATACTATTTCTCTGAACCCTAAACATGTGATGTTTTAAATTTGCAGCGATTTATTTAAAGAACAATAGAATCTAAGGCACTGTATGAATGCCTACCATAGGTGTTCCCAGTAGAAAAGGCATCTCATTTATCAGGTAGACAAGATGAACTTATTTAATGAGTGTTAGTTTCTTTGTTTTTTTCTCTTCTTTCTTTCCTTTCCCTCCTTTCTTTCCTTCTTCCTTCCTTCCTCCCTTCTTTCTTTCTCCCTGCTTTTCTTCATTTTCTTTCTTTCCTCATTTTTTCCATCTTTCCATCCTGCCTTCCTTTCCCCTTTCTTCCTCTTTTCCACCCTTCCTTTTCTTTCTCAACAGTTTCGGTGGTGTTCATTTTCACTTGTGTCCATAGTGACAGCCCACTAAAGTGAAGTAAGCATGGCATTTTAAATCTTTATTTATCTTTTATTTAAATGAGAGAGCATCTTTTTCTTGAATCCTGAGAGATAAACAGCATGATATTTTTAAATCAGAATTTCTTTTTGTAGGGAGAGGGCTCCCAAGCGGTCCTCAGAGGATCCAGGGGCCGCTTCTGATCATACTTGGCCAACCAGGCTAGTGGTTCAGTGTGAGGGCCTGAGGATGTAGTGTTGATCAGGCCCGAAGTGCTGGGGATCACCCAGGCAACCCCCATGGTCCTCAGGGACCTCCAGGGACACTCCAGGCAAGGCTTGGGAGATTAAGTGGCGCTGAGGATTAAACCAGGCCTATCTGGACTCTCTGGTCCATCAAGGTGACTTTCTTGGTAGAATCTTACTGATCACATAGTAATTACACGAATGTCGGCTATAATGATGCATACAACATACACCAGATAGACTGGCTAGGCATTGATATCATGTAAAAATAACGCACATTAAAAGTTAACCATGACTGGGGGCTGGAGCAATAGCACAGCAGGTAGGGCATTTGCCTTGCACGCGGCCGACCTGGGTTCGATTCCCAGCATCCTATATAGTCCCCTGAGCACTGCCAGGAGTAATTCCTGAGTGCAGAGCCAGGAGTAACCCCTGTGTATCGCCAGGTGTGACCCAAAAAGCAAAAAAAAAAAAAAAAAGACGAAGTTAACCATGACCATGGTTGGAAGCTTATCACATGTGGGAGGAACGGAAAGAGGGCAATTAGGATGGAGAAGGGACCACTACGGCAATTACAGTAGAAAATGATCACTCTGGACAAGAATTGAGCACTAAAAGTAGGTAAAGGGATAACCTTATAGCACCTCCACTGCAAACCATAATGACCCAAGGTGGGGCCAGGGAAAGAGAAAGGAAAAAAGTGTCTGCTGTAGAGGCAGACCAGGGTTGGGGGGTGGAAGGAGAAAAATTGGGAACATTGGTGGTGAGAAATGTACACTGGTGAAGATATGGGTGTTGAAATATTGTTTTACTGAAACCCAATCATGGACAACTTCGTACCTGTTTATCTCATGGCAATTTAATTTTTAAAAAAATTTTAGATAATTGGGGCTGGAGCAATAGCGCAGCGGGTAGGGCGTTTGCCTTGCATGCGGCCGACCCGGGTTTGATTCCCAGCATCCCATATGGTCCCCTGAGCACCGCCAGGAGTGACTCCTGAGTGCAAAGCCAGGAGGCAACCCCTGTGCATTGCTGGGTGTGACCCAAAAAGCAAAAAAAAAAAAAAAAATTTAGATAATTAAGCATGAGATTCACAGTCATGCGACATCGCCAAAATCTACAACACTCAGATCACAGTAGTAGCACACCAGATTGGATGGGGTGTAACACAGAAGCCAACCAATCTCAACTAACAAAAACACTAACACAGAAGGCTCAGCAGCTTAGTAAACCCTCAGACAAGGACTTTATGTCCTGAGGGTGAGATGCAACAATTTTCACAAGTTTTCTTCTGTGGAATTTTTTTTTATCATTCCATTAGCTATTTAATGGTACCAACCAATATAAAATAAGTTATTGTGGGCCTGTTATGAGGACAGACTTGAGGGGTGGTTGGGAAAACGGAGACAATGGTGGAGGGAAGGTGACAGTGGTGGCGGGATTGGGGTTGGGATATCGAATGCCTGTAACAAATCATCATGAAAAACTGTAAACCACGGTGTTTAAATAAAATGCAGAGGGGGAGTTAACCATAACGGACCAGAGAGATGTGACAGTGGGTAAGGCACTTGCCTTGCAAGCTGCTGACTCAAGTTTCATCTCTGTTACTCTGTAGGCCAACTGATCACAGGAGTGATCCTTGAATGCAGAACCAGGAGTAAGTCCTTAGCACCACTCAGTATGGTCACCGCCCTCCCCCCACACACACAAACACATACACAAAAACATGTTAGTCATAAAGACAGATACAAGCATCAGGAAGAGTTGATGAGACATTGGCAGTCATGCTGTGATAATGCTTTTCTCCATTTCATTGCAGGAAACAACTTCAATCAACAGATAAATACAAGCATTCCACATATCTAAATATAGGATGATAGCAAACCCCATGCAAGTAGTAGAATGCACTGGTTACTTATTCCAGCTGGAATTTTTTTTAAAGTGTTAGAATTTATTCTCATTCTTATTATAACACCATAGTTTACCAAGTTGTTCATAATACAGTTCAGGTAGCAAATGTTCCAACATCAAGTCCTCACCAGTGTGAACTTCCCTCCACCAACGCCCACAGTTTCCTACCCACCACCCTAGCCTGCCCCCTTAGCAGGCACAGACAAATTTATTTCATATTGTTTGTTACAACTCAAAGGCAAATCAAATTCTCAAAAATCAAGAAAAGTCACTCTGTGATCATTGTTCTATCTCACAAAGATGTTACTGAAGTCATTGTCCGAGGAGCTACTGGGCTGGTCAGTGCTAGTTGAGCCTTCTGTGTTATTGTTTAGGTTCATTGGTGGTCTTCTACACAACGTTCCCATCAGAATTGCTGTGAGGGGGCTGGAGCAATACAGCAGGTAGGGTGTTTGCCTTGCACGTGGCTGACCCAGATTCGATCCCCAGCATCCCATATGGTCCCCTGAGCACTGCCAGGGGTAATTCCTGAGTGCAGAGCCAGGAGTAACCCCTGTGCATTTTCAGGTGTGACCCAAAAAGCAAAAACAAACAAACAAACAAACAAAAATAGAATTGCTGTGATTCTACCGGGCTGATAGTACTCTGAAATTCGGAGGTGTTGTACAGCCGCATACACACTCTTACATTCCAAGAGCTGTGGAACTGGAACGATTTGATGGCTTGGCAGCTTGATGAGGTTCAGTTTTGGAGCTGGACCATTTCTATGTCAGAGAGTGTCAGGTGTGGTGCCAGCTGTGCGCCTTCAGGCAGAAAGAGGAATCTGCTTGCCCCCATTCCAAAAAGGCCCCAGAGTTTTCATCCTGAACCAACCTACCTGGGAAGACTTGGCAGCATCATGCTTCTTTCAGGAATAATTGTGGAGCCGCTTCCCTCCTGGAAAGATGGCTATGTGTTTATAACTTTTGAAGTTATGTGTATAAAAGGAGTATGTCTCCTGTCACAATCTTTTCTTCCCAATGGATTTGCACTTAGAATACAAAATTCTGAGGGTTGTTTGATCTAACCAGGATCGTTGAAATAATCTTTAAAATATGCTAACTTTTTAACAACTTATTTTAGTTACATGCTACATAAGACATGGGCTGGTCCAGATAGATATTACAAAGGGGAAAGCACCTGTCTTGCATGTGACTGACCATGGCTCCATCCCCAGCACGGCGGACGGTCCTCCAGACGATTCCAGGAGTGACCCCGGAACACAGAATGAAGAGTAAGCACTGCTAGATGTGGCCCTCAAGTGAAAAAGCCAACAAACAAAAAGAACGTGGACCCATCTGTTGCTTTAAGTTCAAAAAGCAGAGAAGATACATCTGGACTGTAATGCTTTCTGTTTTAGAGTTCCTTAGCTTCTCCCACTCTGCTCAAGAATTAGATTGATGAGGCCTATGAATGTGGCTCCATGGTAGCGCGCTTGCCTTGCACGCATGAGGCCAAGACTCTGATCCCTGACATCCACCCCACAGTGCCAAATGTGACCCCTTGCACTGCCATGCACCAAGCGTATGTGAACAGCACAGCCAAGCCCGGGGTGGACATCACAGCACCAGAAAGTCTGGAGAGAAAGATATTGAAATAACTGTTTATTTATTTACCCAAGCAGGATCAAGTTTGAGCTCGTGGAGTATCCATTTATTTATTTATTTATTTTTTGCTTTTTGGGTCACACCTAGCAATGCTCAGGGGTTGCTCCTGGCTCTGCACTCCAGAATTACTCCTGGCAGTGCTTTGGGGAACATATGGGATGCTGGTGATCAAACCCTGGTCAGGCGCGTGCGAGGGAAATGCCCTCCCTGCTGTACTATCACTCCGGCTCCTTGTGGAGTATGCAAAGCAAGAGAAATGTCTCTTTTTCCCTCTGGTCCCTTTAAGAAGCTAAACCAAGTGGGGGGGACGGGGGACGGGGTGGGGGCAAGGAGTATCATTTAGAGGTAGAGCGCCTGCCTCAGAGGAATTAGGCTGAGAGAGGTCGATTCCTGGCACCATTCCACAAATTCTGATCTACAGGCACCGCTGTCTAGGATTCCCAGTGCTATAACAAAGCCTGTGTGTGACACACACAAGTGTGTGCATGTGTGTAACCCAACTATCATAACAACATCATGGGGGGAAAATGAAGAAACCAACAAAAAGGAACTGTGATTTTTTGGGAGTGGGGAAACTGGGACAAATATATGTTGAATATTGGAATTGGATTTTCAGCATAGAACTTAAAGTATATTGATTGATTTCCAGTGAGGCACACCTGAAGTTTACACAATGGTAGAGTGGAATGCTCAATACACAAAAGAAAAACAGAACAAAATGCTTTAACCAGATCCTTACTGAGGAGTGTTTGGGAGGTTTTGTTGTTTGGTTTTGGCTTTGTTTTTTTCTGTTTTAAATTGTCTAGAGGACAAATCAAATCGGAATGTCCTGACCTTGCGTGGGCCTTGGCTTTGGGTATTCTAATAAGATTTAGCTGCCGCTGGAAAGATGGCTCAGAGCTCTGAAACACTGCATGCTTTGCATGCAAGACCTGTAGGCTCAGTCTCTGCTACCACACGGTTCGGGCCCTGATGGGAGTGACCCTTGATGAACAACAATAAATAAAATAATTGGGAACCTTGAACTGTAGCTTTTTTTTTTTTTGTCATGCCCCTTTTGCTGTTTTTTTCCAACCATTATCATGAGTGAGTTTGAGGTTTTTGGAGGAGGGAGTCACTTAGCCTGACAACATAAAGAGTTTTTTTTTTTTTTTTTTTTTTTTTTTGCTTTTTGGGTCACACCCGGCAATGCACAGGGGTCATTCCTGGCTCATGCACTCAGGAATTACCCCTGGCGGTGCTCAGGGGACCATATGGGATGCTGGGATTTGAACCCGGGTCGGCCGCGTGCAAGGCAAATGCCTTACCCGCTGTGCTATCACTCCAGCCCCCAACATAAAGAGTTTTGTACAGAAATTTCTGTTAAAGTTGGCAGGTACTCTGAACCTACAGAGAAGGTAATATCTCTCTGAATGCTCAACTTGCGAGTTCCTATTGAGGGGAGAACACAAAATAACTTGAAGGTATATTCTGCTGGCAACTCAGAATGCAAAATATTTTATTTTTAAACTTGTAAATTTGAAAAGACAACCTCAGTTAAAAAACAGAGTTTTCAAAGCTGACTGCACTTAGTTGGAGTTCTTTTTCCCCTCCTTGAAATACAAAAGCCATCTCTTAAAAGTTGGAGGTAGAAACACTACAGTTCGGAAGATCTGGAATTGATCAGTCTCACTTGGAGGCAACTCTATGTTTTACCTGAATAATGGTGTAAAGAAAATTAGAGGTTTTTGAAGATCAAAAATAAAACTTGGGGGCCAGAGAGATGGTACAGTGGGTGGGGCATTTGCCTTGCAACCTAGGCTTGGTCCCTGTCATTTCAACTGGTCCTCTGAGCACTTCTAGGAGTGATTCCTGAGTGCAGAGGCAAGAGGAATCCCTGAGCACTGCTGGGTGTGGCCCCAAAACAAGTACATTAAATTAATTTCCCCCTGAGCGCTGAAACCCAAGCTGTTCACATGATGTGAAGGAATATGAACTTGCAATGCTGACATCTCTACAGGAATGTTGCAGGCAGGTGGCTATGGGAAGGAAAGAGCCATTCTGCCCTACTGAACAGGGGGCTGAGGTCAAGCAGATTCCAAGATAGAGAACTACCCTAAAAGAGCAAAGCCTGCATCTATGATGCTAAGCCTGTTTATAGGGTGCACATATTTAGCCTCCTTAGCAAATTTACTATGCTGAATGGACATGTAGCACAAAGATTTTTACTCTGAGAAATAAGATGAATATATTCCCCCCAAAACTTCTGGCTTTCTGAGATAGTCCAATACGAGAGGAAGGTGTAGAAATATTTCCGCTTTTGCAAGAATTTTTTATTGCTGTTGATGTCAACCTGAGAGTCATATTCAATGGTAAAAGCCAATATTCAAGGGCACTGGCTCAAAAACTTTAACTATTGTTACCCTGGAAACAAGGAACCTCATGAAAGTAACCTCTGGATTAATTATCCCTTCATGCAACATGTCGATTCAGGTGTGCTACTTAATTCTCTTGATTAAATTTGATTAAATCATCTTTTTATATCACTCTAGTAACCAAAGATAAAATGCAATCATTAGGGTCAGAGAGATAGGTCCAAGAGCTGAGCACACACTTTTTACTTGAAAGGCCTGGAAATAGCTATAGAATTCTCACTTTATGATATTCGACTTAAATACAAAAAACAAAATATTACTTGTTATCAGCGATGTATTTCTGCCTTAGTAGTCCATAAAATACTTCTCTTTCACCACTCTGCAGGTGTGGAAAGGTTGAAAATGACAGTGCTGGATCGGATTGCCAAGGGGGCTGGGAGCTGAAATGTGTTGGCATTTGCTCATGTGCCCAGTGCTATGTCAGGTGGTAGTTGGGAAAGTGAGGAGGAGGAAGATACCAAAGACATTTATCATAAAACTACTGCTCCCAAGTACCAAAGGGCATGGGGCTAATCTTATCCATCCCATAAATAGTCACTAAGTGCTTACTGTGTTCTCATCATGGTCCTCAGCACTGGAATTTAGTGGCAGACGAAACAGAAATGCTTTCTGATTCCATGGAGGTTAGATTTTTTTCCTGGAGAAAATCTTGATTTGTTTTTGTTTGGGGGCCACATCTGGTGGTGCTCAGAGCTTATTCCTGGCTCTAGGAATCATGCCTAGTGGGGTCCAGGGGACCATATGGGGTGCCGGAAATGGTCGGCCGCATGCAAGACAAGAGCTTTACCTGCTGTACTACGTTCTGGCCCCAGAAAAAACATTTCAAACTGTCTACTTTTCTTTTTTGTTGCTCTTGTTATTTTTGGAGTTTTCTTTGGTTTTTTGTTTGCTTTTGGCTACACCTGGTGGTACTCAGGGCTTACTCCTGATTCTGTACTCAGGGATCACTCCTGGTGGACTCAGGGGATCATATGGGGTGGCAGGGATAGTCCAGGTCAGTTGTGTGCAAGGCAAACATTCTACCCATTGTATTTTCACTCTGACCCCAAGATATCTACTTTTCAACCTGTCTTTTTCCTTCTAAATCTTATTTTACTTCATATAACCCCTCTCAGCTCTTCATTTGGCTATAAATGGCAAAATTTCACCCTCACTACATGACTCTTCCATTATACCACAGTTTACGTATCTTCTCTTATTTCTCCAATCAGCTATACATGGGATTTTTTTATTGTCTCCACTTCTTTTTTATTTTAATTTTGTTTCTATAAAGTTACTCATGGGGCTGGAGCAATAGCACAGCGGGTAGGGTGTTTGCCTTGCACTCGGCCGACCCAGGTTCGATTCCCAGCATCCCATATGGTCCCCTGAGCACCGCCAGGGGTAATTCCTGAGTGCAGAGCCAGGAGTAACCCCTGTGCATGGCCAGGTATGACCCAAAAAGCAAATAAATAAATAAATAAATAAATAAATAAATAAATAAAATAAAGTTACTCACAATCTTTTATTACATTTAATATTGGAACACCAATCCCACCATCATTACACCTTTCCACCACCATATTTCCAATTTTTCCATCCGGAACCCCAAATCCTGCCCCGAAAGCAGAACCAAAACAATTTATTCTGCATTGCTTATTTTAAATAATCTACTAAAAATGATACAAAAAAGTTCTCCTAGAGGAAAGTGTGTGAAGATTGTTGTATTTCACCTAGGAGCCACTAAGCCCTTCCATAGAGATTAGTAACATGTTGTTAAAAGTTGAACCTTGCGTGCTGTATAAATATATTTACAGATATATGTAGCACTGTAACACTGTCATCCCGTTGTTCATCAATTTGCTCGAGCGGGCACCACTTAACGTCTCCATTGTGAGACTTGTTGTTACTGTTTTTGGCATATGGAATACACCACGGGGAGCTTGCCAGGCTCTGCTGTGTGGGCGGGATACTCTCGGTAGTTTGCCAGGCTCTCCAAGAGGGATGGAGGAATCAAACCCGGGTTGGCCGCATGCAAGGCAAATGCCCTACCTGCTGTGTGTAGTACATATATATACATTGGGAGGAATGTAAGTTTGAGTTGATATTCTTGAATTTGATCTTCTTCAGATCATGCCCAGCAGTGGAATTACTGGAGCACACAGTTGTCTACTTTTAGCTTCTTGGGACAAGTCCAGGTCTGCATCAGTTTACATTCTGTCAGTGTCCAAGGTTTTCCTTTCTTTACATGCTATAATAATGTATTGTGCAATAATGTATATTATATTTCAAAACACTGGAATATTACTTGGTCATAAAAGGGATAGGAGCACTGACATTATTTGAATTATGTTCAAACAGTGTCTCTCAGGGCAAGAGAGATAGCTCAGTGAGTAAAGAGTATGCTTTGCATACAGGAGTTCCTGCAAACTCAGATGAAGCAAAAATATAAGACTATGTAGTGGTGAGCTGGCATTGGAATGTTGGTGATGGATGTGGTGAGAGTTATATACATACAGAGGTGTGAAGCTAAACCTCTGTAATCCCATTATATGGTAAACCAATGACAAATATATTTAAATAATATGAACTTTAAAGCTATTAGACCAGACAAAAGAAACCAGACACCAAAGAAACAGATATGCATGATTCCCTATATAGTAACTGACCATTTTAGACAAATCCATTAATAGAGAATTGATTTTCTGCATATATCCTGGAGGCAAAAACCAGAAACATGTTACTGTTTTCCAGGGATCTAGAGGAAGGGGAAAAGTAGTGACTACTCATGGGAACATGATTTATGAATGGGTTGATGAAGATGTTCTGAAATCAGATATTGGTGAGCGTTACACAATTTTGTGATTTAAATTTTAAAAATTTAAATAAGTATGAAGTGGAAAGGAAATTATATTGCAATTTAATATATATATATGTAATTGGGGCTGAGGGTGTGGTTCAGTAGAACCTATGCCTTGTGTGCATGAGGCCCTGGGTTCAAGCACCAGTACTGCAAGAACAAAAAAAGTAATTGAAAATAGGGGTCAGGGAAATAGTACAGTTGGAAGGACTCTTGTCTTGCATGCAGTTGGCCCAAATTTGATTCCCAGCATCCCATATTGTCCCCAAGCACCTCCTGAGTGCATTCAGGAGTAACCCCTGATCATCACTGCCAGATGTGATTTACCCCCCCCCCAAAAAAATAAGAAAATACATTAAGTCTAACACGATTACAGAGATCCGTGTATTAATATGAAAAGACCTTTGACACCCAAAGACATTGCCAATAGCTAGTCTCTCTTGTTGGTAACCAAAAGAATTGCACAAGCAATAGCGAAACATGTGTTCAGCCCATTGAACTATTTCCTCAACCCCAGTGCTGTATTTTGCTTTTGTTTTGTTTGAGGCATCCCAAGTGGATCTGGGGTCCAAGCCTGGTTGTCTGGAACCTTTAGGGCACACTCAGCAATGCAGGTCATGTGGGGCTGGAGTTGAACCTGGGGCCAGGCTCAGCAGCCACCCTAACCTTTGTACTATATCCTTGGTCTCAAGGATAACTTTTTTTTGTTTTGCTTTTTGGGTCACACCTGGCGATGCTCAGGGGTTACTCCTGGCTCTGCACTCAGGAATCACTCCTGGTGATGCTCGGGGGACCATATGGGATGCTGGGAATCGAACCCAGGTCGGCCATGTGCAAGGCAAACACCCTACCCACTGTGCTATCGCTCCAGCCCCTCAAGGATGAAAAGGATGAATTTTATCCCTGCTGTCTAACCTTGCAGCTTGGGTCTAAGTCTGTTTCTTACTCACCCCCCCCCCCCGTTCCCCCGGCAAATTCTTCATGTCTTCATCTATTTCTCTATTGTCCACTGGACAAAAGTTCAAGAAAGAACTTCAGTTGGGTTCTAAAGAATAGCCTCCCACTTCTGCCTCTCTCCTAGATCAATTATTCCTGCAAGGGGAGGATAAAGGGGAGGGGAAAGGAAGGAAGGGAGGAAAGGAGCAGGAAGACTTTCGATGAGCCTGTCTCTGGATCTTTCCCTGTCAGGCCTCACCATCTGGATTACATGGAGCCTTCAGATAAGGATCTTATGCCCAAACTCAACACTTCCTCTTGACCCGGAAGCACTGTCCCTCCTTCTCTGAACCTCAGTAGCCAATCTGAGAGCCAGGTGAGCTCCCTGGACTGACTATTGTGTTTCCAGTGATGTCCAGTCTCATGGCCACCTGCCTGTGTTGTAGGGTCCTAGAATACAGGACTCTTGACCTACGAGAGCCATGAAGAGATCGACCCCAGCTGCAGTGACTCAGCCCCCTGGAAAGAACCACCTGGTCCACGAAAGCTCCGGCCTCCTTGATCTATCCCTGCACCCAGACAAAACCCCAGCAGAACGCTCCCACCTCCCCTCCCTCTCCATTTCATCTTTTTATAGACTCCTAGGCTTTGATCTTTCCTTCCTTACAAAAATCATTCTCCTGTTGACCCATTTTGAATGTGATAAGAAATGGACAGTGATTGTTCTTTTGAATTCTGACCAGAGTGTGGCAGAATTGTCCCGAGAAAATCCAGCGACTAAAGAGCTACTGAAAGTGGTTATATCTGGGCTGGAGCGATAGCACAGCGGCTGGGTGTTTGCCTTGCATGCGGCTGACCTGGGTTCGATCTCCAGCATCCTATATGGTCCCCCAAGCACTGCCAAGAGTAATTCCTGAGTGCAGAGTCAGGAGTAACCCCTGAGCAACTCTGTGTGTGACCCAAAAGAAAGAAAGAGAGTGGTTGTATCTCTGAGAATGTCTGAAAATAGCAACAACAAAGCCCAACTCTAATAAATACCTGGAAATATCTGTCAAAAATTGTGATTTATATAAACCAGGAAGAAAGCTGGTGAAATTCTAGCAATGTTTGCATTTGCCAAACCCAGAGAAGATGGAGGTTCTTTGACATTATACCTAATTTCTTTTGCCGGGCTCTTGAGGGATTAGTCATCTTGATTCAGGAATGGAGTCATTTAGGCCTCTGAAGTGGAAGAACCCTCTGACGCTGCCAGTGATGGTGAAGAACTTCATTAACATCAGCCTCTAGGGCACTGGCCAAAGGTTTATAAGAGGAAAGAATCAACCTCGGAATCAGAGAGCAAAGAGAAGTTAGTGAAGAATTCATACTGCAGAAACATGAAGGAGAAAAGCAAGAAAATTGTCAATAGTTGAGGATGAAGACCCAATGCACTGTTTGAAGGCACCTGGGCCAAACGGATTCCTAGCTTAGAGCTCCTGAACTCTAGGAATTCCTTTGAATCTTATATGATCATTAGGACTGAGGGTGAGGGAGTCTAACAGATTCACATGAAAAAAATCTCTATCACATATATAAAGAAATGGAGGAGGAGCAGAATGAGGAGGGGAGAAGGAGGAGGAGGAAGGAACAGGAGGAAGAGGAGGAAGAGATAGACAGGCTGGTAGTTTGAGCAACCAAAACCAAGTTGCCAAACTCACAATGTTGGCGATGAAGGAGACTATGATCTAGAAACTAATAACCCAGAGGTCACAAAGCTCTTATCAACATCCTGCTGTAGATGCTACATTAAAAAAATTTTTTTTTTTTTTAAATTTTCAGTATCGGGGCTGGAGTGATAGCGTTTGCCTTGCACGCGGCCGACCCAGGTTCGATTCCCAGTATCCCATATGGTCTCCTGAGCACCGCCAGGGGTAATTCCTGAGTGCAGAGCCAGGAGTGACCCCTGTGCATCTCTGGGTGTGACCCAAAAAGCAAAAAACAAACAAATAAATAAATAAATAAATTTTCAGTATCATGGTTTACAATGTGTTCATGATAAGGTTTCATGCATAACACATTCCAGCAAGATGCTACTTTTATTTTATTTTATTTTATTTTTTTTGCTTTTTGGGTCACACCCGGCAATGCACAGGGATCATTCCTGGCTCATGCACTCAGGAATTACCCCTGGCGGTGCTCAGGGGACCATATGGGATGCTGGGATTCGAACCCGTGTCGGCCGCGTGCAAGGCAAACGCCCTACCCGCTGTGCTATCATTCCAGCCCCAAGATGCTACTTTTATCATTTCTATTTACAGAGGAACAAGGTCGCGTGCTGGCTGAGGTCACATAGCAGTGACAGAGCTGAGCTCTGAAGCCAGGTGTTTCCAGCCCCCGAGCCCACTTTGTCATCCACTGTGCCTCTTTCTACGCCTCTGCTGCAGAAAGACTGTGTCACCCTTTCTGGCTAACAGCCTTGTGTTTTACCAAGGTCTTTCAGGACACGGGTCTCAAAGGTGTGACTAAAGGTGACAGCATGTATTTAAGTGAGCTTCAGGGCAGGCCCTCTCAGGTTGGCTCCACCTGGTGGTTAAAGGATCGTCCGTGGCTCTTCATTTGTTCTCAGATGCTAATTGGGGTGCCTCAGGATGACCGGGAGGCACTAACTGGATCCCGAATTGCCTTCTGAGTCATCAGAGACTGAGCTGTGCAAAGCCTGGTGCATTCACTCTGTGAGCATTGGTGAGTGCTCAGCGCTGGGCACCCATGGTCGGCACCCTGCCGTACCAAGCTGTAGTTGGATGGAAGGAATACATGTTCACCAAAAACAAAAACCTCCCCCACAAGTGTAAAATTATAACCATCCCAAGGGCTTCCAGGGAGAGTCCCTTGCTGCTTTGAGAGCTCAGAAAGTGTCTGAAGCAATCCAGGGGGGCTGGGAAGACAGAAGACGGCTTGCAGGACTAGCGATGTTGAAGCCTGAGCGGTACGTGGACGAAGCGAGGAAGGAAGCGGACTCTGGCCAGGAAGATTCTGTGCAAAGCCCTGTGATGGGATGGAGCAGGGTTAGACGTAGGAGGCCAAGCATCTGGGAGGGAGAGAACAGGGAGGGCGGTGCAAAAAGGCTGGGCCAGACCACAGGCTCTAAGTCACAGGGACAAACTTTGCTTTATCTCAAGAGGAAGGAGAAGCGCCCAGGATTTGACCAGCTTCGAGTTTTAAAGGCATCACCAACTAAAGCGCAGAGAATGACTGCTACGATTTGGTTTTCACTTTTTAATTTTCTTGAGCAAGTAGCACCTCTGTTAGTGCTCAGGGGCTCCTCCCGGTATGGAACTCAGAGGCTTGCTCTGCTGGTACTAGGGGAGCATATAGTGCCAAGAATCAAACCTGGATTTGATGTATGCATGCAGACTAAGTACTCCTGCCTTTGAGCTATCTCCCTGGTCCTCGGTTTCTCTTTTACTTAATACCCTCAGGTGCTCAGTGCTTACTTTTGGCTCTGTGCTCAGGGGTCACTCCTGCTGTGCTCAAGAAACCATATGCGGTGCCAGGGATTAGAATCAGGGTCAGCCGCAGGCAGGCAACCCCTGTACCACCTCTCTCTGGCTTCCTTTGTTCTCTTTTTTAAAAATTGGGGAGTAGGGCAAAGAAATAGTACAGTGGGCAGAGCGCTTGCCTTGCATTATGGGGTCCCTGGCACACCATATGGTTCCCTGAGTCCTGCCAGGGGTGATTCCTGAGGGCAGAGCCGGGAGGAATCTCTGATCACCTTCTGGTATGGCCCAAAAGCCGAGAGAGAGAGAGAGAGAGAGAGAGAGAGAGAGAGAGAGAGAGAGAGACAACAAAAGAGGAAAGAAGGAAGGAAGGAAGGAAGGAAGGAAGGAAGGAAGGAAGGAAGGAAGGAAGGAAGGAAGGAAGGATGAGAGGGAGGGAGGGAAGGGGGAAGAGGGAGGGAGGGAAGGAGGAGAAAGGAAGAAAGAAAGAAAGAAAGAAAGAAAGAAAGAAAGAAAGAAAGAAAGAAAGAAAGAAAGAAAGAAAGAAAGAAGGAAAGAAGGAAGGAAGGAAGGAAGGAAGGAAGGAAGGAAGGAAAGAAGGAAAGAAGGAAGGAAGGAAAGAAGGGAGGAAAGAAAGAAAGAAAGAAAGAAAGAAAGAAAGAAAGAAAGAAAGAAAGAAAGAAAGAAAGAAAGAAAGAAAGAAAGAAAGAAAGAAAGAAAGAGAGGCAAGCAAGCCTCATAGGTAACATGTCTTATTTCCTTCATTTAATTTAAATAACCTTGTAACTAATGGTTTGAATTTTGACTTTATCAAAGCAGTTTTCAGTCTGTACCTTGAAGACTTGATTGCTCTCTGAAGTTCAAGGCAAATTACCATTTAAAACACAATTCTAATATCCTATGTGTGGGAGATATTTTTCCCTGGCAACTCACTTGAAGCACAAATTCTTGTCTGAGGAAACATCAGTATTCTCAAAAACAATGACATAGATTTTTGTTAAGTAGTCTACATTTTTTCTCTCTCCTTTGCAAAGGGGAGGCGACACCAGGCAGGTTACTGGGCCTGTGTCTTTGTAAGAGCTCCCGGGAGCAGCCTTGGCACCAACACCAATGGAGGTATTGTTTCTGCTCTGGCAAAAGACGGTGGAATGGAGCCCTAAACTTCAGGAGTGAATGAGTGAATTCTGATAAATCCTTTTGTTGGTGGTGGCAGAGCTGAAGGGCTAGAAGCCCTTCCTACCACCTCAGCTACTAGGGGAAGTGCCTGGGTCAATCTAGACCAGTGAGAGTCTGCTCTGAAATCACCTAGCCCAAAAGAAGGTGGGGGGGAGGGGCAAAGTGCCTGCCATAGACGCAGGCTAGGGGACCGTGATGGGAAGTAACCTGGGGACACTGGTGCTGGGAAATGTACACTGGTGGAGAGATGGGTGTTGGAACATTGTAGGACTGAAACCTAATCATGAACAGCTTTGTAAGGGTCTGTCTCAGAGTGATTCAATAATAAAATCTTAAAAAAAAAAAAAAGGACAGGATGAGTCTGCTCTGAGTCTGCGAAGCACAGGCCTCATATCTCACCAGTGCCACAAGGCTGTCATCAAACCACACCTGGGTGCCACGTGTTCAGCCAGGCATGGAAAATGAGCCCTGCCACCTGATTTCTCAGAGAGCCATGGAACCCTGGCTGGAGAGAGGAATTGTTATTTGCTAGAATGGAAAGTCCATCCTAAATCTTTCCCAGGTTTTTCTAGGTTCACTGCCTTCTCTCGCAGCAAGAATACACAAGTCAATAAATAATTTCAGGAGGAGAATAATGGTGAAGCAAATTAAGTTTATGGGGGGGGGAGGAGGGGAAGGCAGGGGAAAGAAAGAGGGATAGTGACAGACAGACAGACAGATGGAGAGAGAACACAGAACTCCAGAGTGGAAGAAGCCAAGTCCACATCACAAGTATATCTGCAGTGAATTCCCAAGAGGGAGAATACAAGCTACAGGGTAAGAAGTACGAGACTCAGGGGAGATGCAGGCAAATGTCCACCCTTTCTTCTGCAAGTTACTAACTAATGATAAAATTAATTTATATGCAGTTTTCCCAAACTGCCCCCCAAAGCCTGTTGCTAAGGGAGTTGCCAAGGGAGAGCGCTTGGAGCCGTTGATGGTCTCCTGATATTCTTAGCACGGCCTCAGTTCCGGCAGAGGAGTCTCTGCCGGGGTCCAGCCGTGCTGGGCCTGGAATCCCGCTTCTCCGTGCTTTTCTGGGTTCCTCAGATGGAGCCTGGGTCTCAGAGACCTTTATGCCTTTAGGTTGGTTTAGGATCTAGACTCCCCCTGTCTCCCCCACCCCAGTAAATACCCAGGATCCCCTATTTATCTTCCTGCAACATTTTGTGGGTGTTTCGCATGCTCAGATCAGATACTGGACGGAGGCGGTGGTAGTGGCATCTGGGACGGGCATGGAGACGCCAAGGAGCGGTGAAAAAGGAGTAAGTGTGCAGTGTGCACTGCAGGGGCTGGGACAGCCCGAAGAGGGCTTGCAAGAGGAGGAAAATGGTTGGAAATGAACGGGGTGTGGGGGGAACTCCAGGCTCCATCCTCAGCACGACATAGGGTTCCCCAGAGTACCAGCGGAACTACCCCTGAGCGCTGAGCAGGAGTGGCCCTAAGCATCCTCCCACACTCCAAATAAAAACACCCACCCAACTCAACCCAAGGGGGGGGGGGGAGGAACGGGTAGGGTGTTTTTCTTGCACACAGCCCACCCGGGTTCGATTCCCAGCATCCCATATGGTCCCCTGAGCACCCCCAGGAATAATTCCTGAGTGCATGAGCCAGGAGTAACCCCTGTGCATTGCCGGGTGTGACCCAAAAAGAAAAAAAGAAGGAAAGAAAGAAGGAAAGGAAGGAAGGAAGGAAGGAAGGAAGGAAGGAAGGAAGGAAGGAAGGAAGGAAGGAAGGAAGGAAGGAAGGGAGGGAGGGAGGGAGGGAGGGAGGGACAGGCAAGTAAAGAGGTCGGCAGAGAAATTAAGCAGAGGGCAGATCCGCCTGCCTGCGGAGTGAGGCAGGGCTCAATTCTTCCACACTATCAGGCCTCTCCCTTCCTCCCTCAACTCAATTCCGCCCCCCCCTGCCCCCCCCCCCCCGCCGTCCCCCACTAACCTCCAGGCTGCGGTGGGCACTCCCAGGTTAGGACCCTCGGCCTGTGTCCTCTCCCCAGGGTTAGTGCCCTCACTTCCTGCTGCTCCGCTCAGGAGCGGCCCAACCTAGAGCCGAGACAGCCGCAAGCCCCTCGGCCTTGCAACCTGGCCCTCGCCGCCAGGACATCCTCCCCGCTTCCCAGGGTCCACGGCCCCTCCGCCCTGAGCCCAGCACTGCGCCTGACACTTGCGGGGGCTTGGGCCGGGGCGTCTATAGCCACCGGTTGATTCGGGACGGGGGTGGGGGGGTGCATGAGGACGGGGAGGGGGTGGTCGGGGTGTGCTTCCAGGCCACCGGAACTGCCCACTCTTGCCCTTCGGGTTCTCTTTCCTTCCCTCTTCGCCTCCCCAACCCAGAGGCTGGGAACCAGCAGCGGGGACGCGGGAATCAAGAGAGAACTGTCCTTCTCCCCTCTCCACCCCTCCTCACCCCTCCCCACCCCACCCCACCCCGCACCACCCCGCCCCGCCCCGGAGGAAAAAGCGGAGCGGCGAGGAGGTCCCGAGAGGGAGCGAACAAACGTCCCGTCCCCCGGCCCAGCCCAGAGCGAAAAGTAAGAGGAGGAAGAGAAGGCGAGCAGACGTCACTCCCTCCGGCCCCTCGCCCCGGACGCCCCGCCACGCCGGCCGTCCCCTCCAGCCGCCACCTCCTCGGGGCAGGCTGACAGCGCCGCCCGTCCCCTCCCCCCTCCCATACTCCCCGCCGGCGGGCCCGCTCCCCCGCCTCCTCCCCAGGGCCCGCGGCGCGGGGCGGCGAGGAACTACAACTCCCGGCGTGCCCGGCGCGCGGCGCGCCTGCGCAGTGCGGCGGGAGGCGGCGGTCTGTTCTCCGCTGAGGAGGAGCGGGGCCGAGGAGGGAGGCAGCGGGTGAGAGTTCAGAGTTCAGCAGCAGCAGCCCGAGCCCATGATTCCCATATGCCCTGTAGTTTCTTTCACCTATGGTGAGTAGGCGCGGGGCCCCCCCAGCCCGCCGAGGGGGCCCGCCCGCCCGCGGCCGCGGCCCGGGGCGGCGCGGGGGTTGGGGCTGGCGGCGGGGAGGCGGCGGCGGCGGCCGCCACGGCCGGGGCGTGCGAGTGAGTGAGGGAGCGTGCGAGGCGGGCGGCGGGCGGGGGCGGCGCGGCCGCGGCTCCTCACGGCGCCTCTCTCTCTCTCTCTCCCTCTCTCCCCCCCCTCTCCCTGTGTCTCCCCTCCCGCGGCGTCCCTGCCCCCCCCGCCGGCGCCTCGCCTCCCGCCATGGGACCCGACTCTCCGTGCCCGCCGCAGTGCCCAGCCGGCTGGGGGAAGATGCCAAAATGGCGACCGGCAACTACTTTGGATTCACCCACAGCGGGGCGGCGGCGGCGGCGGCTGCGGCCCAGTATAGGTAACGGCTCCCCCGCCCGCGCCCGGCCCCGGGGCCCCGGGGCCGCCCCCCACCCGCCCCCGGGAGACCCCCCCACCCCCGCACACACACACACACACCCATACACGCCCCCGCCCCCACCCCCACCGCCCCGGGCCGCGGCGGGCCCGCGGGGCGGGGGGAGGCGGGGGCCGGCCCGGGGAGGATGTGGGGACGTGGAGGGCCGGGCCCGGGGCCGGCCCCCGCCGCTAAAATGGCCTCCCGCCGCCGCCGCCGCCCCCGCCCGGCCCGCCGCCGGGGGGCTCCCTCCGCCCCGCCCCCGCCCCCGCCCCCGCCCGGCGGGGGCGCCCGGCCGCTCGGGCCCCGCTGCCCCGCGCGGAGCGGGCCGGGCCGGAGGCGGCGGAGCGGGGTGGCCGTGCGTGCGTGGGCAGCCCCGGGCCCCGGGCCTGCTCGGAGCGGCGGCCGCGCTGTAAACACACCAACCACCTGTGCATTGATTGGGTGGTGCGGGGCGGCGGGCGGGCGGGCTGGGGGTGGGGTGGGTGGTGGGTGAGGTGGGGGGGGGTTGCTGGAAGGGATCGCGAAGTTGCTGGGGGCCCGCGGCGGCCCCGGGGCCCGGCGCGTCACCGTCGGGGCGGGGAGGAGCGAGTGTGGCGTTGTTTCGGTGCACCCCCACCCCCCACCCGGAGCCGCGGCCTCCCCTTGGCGGAGCTCGGGTTTCTGACGCCTCCCGTGGCCCTTTGTGCGCCCTTATCTGGTGGGGGGGGGCCGCGGGGGGAGAGGAGGGGGACACGGGTTTTGTGGGGTTTTTTTTTGTGTGGTGGTGGTGGTGTTGGCATTTGTTACTTTTTGGGAGTCGGGCTGCGACGGACTGAAGGGAGGGCTTCCTCCCCTCCGCTTCCCTCCCCGCCCTCCCCGCCAAGCGCGTGGCGTTGGGGAGATGCGTGTGCCCAGCGCCGTGTCGCGGTGGTCTGGGTGCGCGACGGCCGCCCGCGCGTAGTTTTTTTCCATCGACTTCGCAGAGACTTCCGGCGGCGGTGGTGGCGGCCGCCGTGTCCTGGAAAGGGCATCGTGGGCAGCGGGCTCGGCCTCTGGATGGATGACGTTAGGGACGTGCATTATTTGGCCTTTCATTTTTGCTTGTCTGTAAAAATGAGATCTTGGGCAGGCTTGTGAAAAACATGCGGTGTTGAGCAACAAAGCTGCCCTGTGTGTGTGTGCGCGCGTGTGTGTGGTTTGTATGTATGTATTTATATTTCATGGAATTCTAACGTGCTTTTTATTGCAATGGGTATTTTATGTATTTATATACATGCGCGCCTGCACGCAAGCACGCACGCACATACACACAGCCACCAATTTACAGGAGGCCATGAAGACCGTTAAGGCTCCGTTATGTTAAAATGTTTAATGTGCACTTTATCGATGCAGTTGGTATTATGCTAATTGTTGAATGCATGTGGTGTGTTTGCAAATATCTGTATCTGGAGGCCCGTATTGGAGAACCAGCCTGCAGATGACAAATTACCGGGGCAGAATCTTGAGGCTTTCCAAACATCGATAAATGCCTTGCTTATAAGTTGTGGTAATTATATAACAATCTTTGCTACTCTGACACAACCTTTTAGGGCAAATAATTTTCATGGGGAGAGGAAAATCAAGTTGTATTTTTCTGGGAAATGAGATTGATAATCTGCATCTGTCAGATCTATTAAGTACTGTGTGTTCTAGACAAGGCAGTCTTTAACCATTAAAAGGTTTGCTTTCATACTTAGTTTTCTACTACTGCGGGCAATGATTTGTTAGATTCTTAACTGTTTGCTAACTGTAGTGAATTAGTTCTTTTCGCAGTTTTTAAGTCTAATGTGAACCTACAGTTAGAAATGAGAAGGAATACCAGTTCAAAAATCGTCAGATTTTTGCAGGAAAATGTTTGCTTGTATTTATTTTATCCCACAGTAAGAAGCATCAGAATTGCTGTTCCTAATTTTTCTTTAACTTAGGATCCTTAAGGTTCCTGTGAACAGCAACAATCCCAAATGATTTAATTGCTTGTAAAACGTATCCTTGTGCCCAGGGATCATTTCTAGCACGGTTGTCAGGACCATATGGGGTCCCGGGATCAAACCCGTCAGTCTTGTGCAAGGCAAGCATCCTGCTTGCTCTGCTACCTACAGCTGGGGTGGCTAAGACCAGTACTCATTTAACATTACTCAACAGCAATGTTAATTAAGCAAAAAGTTATCTACAAGCAAAACTAATTAAGGATGCTCATCTTTGTATCCAGATATAACATGGGCTGTTTACTTTGAATGGAAAGAAATCAGGCCCAGTTAGGAGATGTTAGAAAGGTCTCTAAGTTCTATTAACTTTCTGATTAACCAAGTCTTTTACTTGTATAGTACACATTAAACTTTTTTTGTGGTAAACATATACTCAAGTTCTTGTGACACATGTTTCTTCAGCTACTTGATGTTTTTCTTTCTGCTTTGTGTATTTGTGTATGTTTGAAGCAAGATAATTTTATTGAATGAAATGTACTTAGCAAGATGTAAGGGGAGAAAAAGAGAAGACCACTAATACAGGCTTCTCTGGAGTGGGAAAAAACCCAACTTTGTGTTTTTTTAAAAGGCAAATCCCTGTTCAGTCATTTTTTCCGCTCTTGGAAATGTAATCTTTTTCAGTGAGGAATCAAAAGATTTTCTTAATTTTAAATTGTATGTATATGCGTATACTTCGGATTGAGTGTTCATTTAGGTTGCTTAGGGCAAAACAGATCTTAAGCATGTTTTTAAAAAAATAGGAATAGTGGGGGCTGGAGTGATAGCACAGCGGGTAGGGCCTTTGCCTTCCATGCAGGAGACCCGGGTTCGATTCCCAGCATCCCATATGGTCCCCTGAGCACCGTCAGGGGTAATTCCTGAGTGCAGAGCCAGGAGTGACCCCTGTGCATCGCCGGGTGTGACCCAGAAAGAAAAAAAAAAATAGGAATAGCTTCATAGCAAAAAGGGAAACGTGACTGGATAAATAAGTAATCTACTTCTGTAGATTGATTACCTTTTTCTTTGAGAAGCTAAGAGTTTTAGACAATTCTAGGACTTGGAGAGGTAATACAGAGGCAGGGCATCACTTGCCTGGCTAGGATCAACCTGGGTTCATTTGTGTTCCCTCCCTACACCACCCAAAAAACCATTTTAGACTAATCTAGTAATGATTCTTAGACTATACTTAAACAGAAGAACTCTAGTACAAGCAAAGAATGTTTGGACAGATAATTCTTAATAGACAAACTTTGTAATAGCGTCATAGGACCAAAGTCTTTTTTCCCCATTCCTTCATTAGCAATAATAAGAAATTCTCATTGGCGATCTTCTTGAAATGACTCTGTGGCATACACAAATATGTGTATATGTAGCTTAAAATAATTTAATTTTAGCCTTCTTTTCTCTTTTTTTCTTTCTGGGTCACACTCAGCAACGCATAGGGGCCAGTCCTGGCTCTGCACTCAGGAATTACCCCTGGTGTCCTCAGGGGACCATATGGGATGCCGGGAATCGAACCTGGGTCGGCCGCGTGCAAGGCAAACGCCCTACCTGCTGTGCTATTGCTCCAGCCCCTAATTTTAGCCTTTTCTTTGAGAGTTTTAAGCAGCCAATTTATTGAGAAGCCTTTGTCATAATTAAGTACCATGTCATCTATCAAATAATTTAAATCTCAAACCTGTGCTTAATTAAATATTTTCTTGCTCTCCATAACTCTTGGTGTGTATGTGTCAATGTGTCATTGATAGCTGAGAGATATTTTAAATGTCTTTAAGTTAGTCACTTAATAATCGTTTGGTAGCAATATGCAAAAAAAAAACCCAAAACCACTTTATATCTATAGTGTTTGTTGAATTAAAAGACTATGGGATGAAGACTTTATAAAGGTATAAAATAATTAGTATAACCCTCCCATCTTTTCATGTTCTTGTAGTCAACAAATACTCAATGAGTACTATTTAAGTGGTTTTTGACTAATGCCTGGACATTAGTTTAAATTAGGCACTTGCTAGTCTAAAGAAAAAACCTTGGGGGGCCAGAGCAGTAGTACAGCCAGTAGCCTTGCATGCAGCCAACTGAGGTTTGGTCCCCAGGACTCATATAGACCCACCCAGCCTGCTGGTGTCCCCCCACCCCCAAAGAAAAAAACTAAACTAAAAAAGAGGGCATCACATTTGATACTTTGTGAGATGTATTCAGGACATCCGTATGTTTCTAAAGGATATGTCTCTTCATATCACTAAGAATCCTGAGGTCGGCTTATCAACCAGTGAAGTTTTCTTCAATTTTTTTCTGTAATTGGGGAGAGGGAGAGGCATGCAGTTGACTGGTGCTAAAACCTGGGGCCCCTGCTTGCAAAGCATGCCCTCTAGTCCTTTGAGCTATCTCCCTGGCTCTGGATTTTCCATTTTTAAATTTGTCCCCCATCTCTCTGCTCCTCTTCCCCTCCTCTCCTCCTCTCCTTAAACTGTAGTATTAAGAATATGGCTTCATGGGCTGGAGAGATAGTAAGGTTAGTATAGGGCTTAGGGTACTTCTTGCTTGCCCAAACCCCCACCCATCTGAAAACACTGTTTTGGAAAAAAAGGATAAAAGCCACACTGATAAGGTAGAGAAAAGGATTAGTTACTGAGAAATGGGGAGGTAGGGGGGTAGACAACAACAGATCAATGAGGTGTTTTTTTTTTTTTTTTAATTTATTGGGAGGATTTGAAGTGAAGTTTTTAAGGAAGAGAGGAAGTAGTAAAGATCTTCCCACAGCATATGGGGAGGGGAGCACTAAGGGGAGCACCTGGAACATGGTTTTATTTTGTTTTTAATTTAGTATAGTTAAGGAAATGTATTTACAATGATGTTGGTATGCTCTTTTTTTTTTTTTTAATTGCTTTTTGGGTCATACCCGGTGATACTCAGTGGTTACTCCTCGCTCATGAACTCAGGAATTACCCCTGCCAGTGCTCGGGGAACCATATGGGATGCTGGGAATGAACCCGAGTCAGCCACGTTCAAGGCAAATGCCCTACCCGCTGTGCTATCACTCTAGCCCCGATGTTGGTACGCTCTTGGTGTATTCAATTACTTCACCAGTACCAGAGTGCTCAGGACACCCCACCTTGGCTCCTGTGACAAATCAAGTCCACCTGTTCCCCTTCCAATCTGGCCTGAATTTTTTATTTTGTTTGGGGCCACACCCACTGTACTCGGGGCTTATTTCTGGCTCTGCTCTCAGGGATCAATCCTGATAGGTTCAGGGGACCATATGGGGCACCAGGGACCAAATCTTCGTTGGCCACATGCAAGGCAAACACCCTACCTACTGTACTATCTCTCTTTGGGCCCCTGAATTGTATTTTATTATTATTATTATTATCATTATTATTATTATTTTAGTAATCGTGGTTTGCAGTGCTGTCAATAATAGGGTTTCAAGTATACAGCATAAAATACCCACCAGTTTCCATTTCTCTATGCTGTTGCTGAACATGTTTTTTTTAACTAATGGTAGTGATGGAAATTTACTGACTCTTTAAAATCGTCTCTGCTAATTTTGTCAGCTCCTCCATTGTTGAATCAGAGATCTTTAAATTTATACTGCACAAATGAGTTTGAAATCATGAAAGTTTCTTTCCAAAAGGATTGTTGGTGTTACACTGATACTACATTGTAAATATTTCTTAATAGCCTTAAGGATAGAGCAAATGAAAATCTCCAAATAGAATGTTTAAGTTGTGTGTGTGTGTTGTAAATTGCTGTATAACGTACCACAGTGAAAATTTGAATTTGAAACTAGCTGGACTTGGGATATGAATTTTATCTTCATCTTCAGTTTCTTGACCTTTTTGGAGAAATAACCTTAACCTTTGCTTACCTAAATATGCCTCAGATTTAAGATTACATGTAAAGGGGTTAGAGCAATAGCACAGCAGATTGGATACTTACCTTGCATTTGGCTGAACTTTGTTTGATCCTAGGCACTCCCTCCTCCCCTTACGGTCCTGCCAGTCGTGATAGGTGATCACAGAGCCAGGCATAAGCCCTGAACACTGCCAGGTTTAGCCCCAAAGCAAAAGATTTGATGTAAAACTTCCAACACAGTGCTGATTTTCAATAGGCATTTGCTAATGTTGATTTTTTTTATATATTTAAATACTATTATAAGAGTTTTAAAAGATCTTTTAGTTGATGTCTATTGTGTATCTAATAATAGGTATGCCTTATTGTTTTTGTTTCCTAGAGCATATAAAAATTTAGTTTGCATTATATGTGCATTATGTATAAAGTAGCACTATTAAGCGGTACATTTGGGGCCCAGAAAGATATGCAGGGGTTATGGTTAAGGTTTGCCTTGCAAGCAGCCTACCCAGATTGTCCATCCCCATCATTGTGTCTGATATAAGCGCTACCAGGAGTGATTCCCAAGCATTATCAAATTTGACATAACCCTTGCTCCTATCAAATATTTTTTAATCAAGTTCATTGGAGAAGGAAGGAAGATCAGTACTGGGAGGAGTCATCTGGCTTTCTGAGATACACACCACCAGCACCCACCCACCCACCCCCGCCAAATATATACATGCCTTAATTATTATTTGGGGTCTTGGGGTTGGAGAACCACACACGTGACTGTACTCAGGGCTTACTCCTGGCTCTGTACTCAGTAATCACTCCTGGCAGGGCTCAGGATAGCCTGTGGGGTGCCAGGGATTGAGTTCACATGTGCTAGTAAGCAAGTGCCCTACCTACTGTACTCTCTCTTCAACCCTGTTGCCTTAAGTTTTTTATTTTTGCTTGGGGTCCACACCCAGTGATGCTCAGAGCTTACTCCTGGCTCTGCACTCAGGGATCATCACTCCTGGCGGAAGAGTTCAGGGAACCACGTGGTATGCTGGGGATTGAACCTGGATCAGCTGCATGCTAACCCAATACTTTAAAAGTACTTTATTGCTTTGAAGAAAAAAAAACAACCTGGACATGTTTTATGCTAAGGACAGTTCTTATGTTCATCACGGGTCCTAATGGATGAGAGTGATGATCTCTGAAAGTTGGGTAGCTCAGGGAATTTTCTTAAAATAAAACAATGGGTGGGGCCAGAGAGATAAGAAGAAAGGCATTTGCAGAACCAGTTCAAATCCCTGGCACCAGTCACTGCCAGGAATATGGCCCAGCCCCTCTCAGCTCCCCAAAAATAAAATAGTGAGCCAAAAGGATAGCTGAGCAAGCTGAGAGCAAGCTGCAGGTCCAGATTCAATCCCAAGCACCACATCATTCTCCCAAACACAGAGCTGCGAGTCATTTTCAAGTACCATCTCCCATTGTAGCTCCCAAACAGCTATGCTATCTGTCGCTCCAGCCCCTCTTTTCACTATATCTAGTTATTCTTCCATTGGAGTCCTGAATCAAAATACTCTTTGGGGTGGGGGCAGGGGCAGTGTCCCACACTTGGTGGTGCTTAGGGTTTTATCCAGCTCTGCTCAGGGTTGTTTCTAGTAGTGCTTGGAGTGTGCATGGGACAGACAGGACTAACCTGAACACCTTATGGTGCTGGGGATTGAACCAGGGACTCTGACATGCTTGTGTACTAGACCGTAGAGCTAACCAACTACCTGGCCCCTGTCCTCTGAAACCTTGAAGGAGGCTGTTAGTGTCTCTTTAGCTGTGAAAGTCTTAGATGGCATCTTCTTTTGCATCACAAACTAATCATCTTAAAATTCATTGTTTAGTTTCAACCTTCGGTTTATGTTAGCAAGTCCATCTAGCTAACTTGCTACAATTTGTACATCAAATAGAAATTTGACCTTGCATTTTTCATGTTACAGAGATGGCTTGTGAACCAAATTTAGCTTCAGGCTTCGGCAGTTTCCTCACTTCTTTGCCTTTATAGAGTGAAGAGCACTTGCTCAGTATTGGCTTTGGTATAAGGAATGTTGTAGCTGGTTTGTTCCTTTGCCCAGACCAGTCAAATTTTTCTCCATGTCAGCAGTAGGACTTTTCTCTGGAGGAGCACTATCCTTCAAAAATTTAACTTTAGAGGCTAGAGAAATAGTACAGAGGGTAGGACATTTGCCTTGTATGCAGCTGACCTGGTTTGATCTCTAGCACCCCTTATGTCCCCTGAACCTGCCAGGAGTGATCCCTGAGCACAGAGCCAAAAAATAGGGAGAAGATTTTAACTTTACACGCCTAGGATGTGGCTTAGAGGTAGAGCATATTCTTAGATGTGTGAGGCCTTGAGATTTGATCCTTAGTATCAACTTTTTTTTTTTTTTTTAAGATCTAAAAAAAGACCTTTACTAGGCTGTAGAGATTTCAGTGTCAGTTTAATAGGGAAGAGCTTGGGAAAGGGTTTTTGTGGTTTTGTATTGGGAAGGAGAGAGTTTGTTAGGTTGGGAGGGAGATTGGGGAGTTATTTGTTTTCCAAGCAATAGACAAAATATATTTAACATTTTCTGACTCTAAAATCAGGCAAAAATCAGTAGTAATACTCCTGTTTCAATAATACTGAGTTAGTTGACTAAACCTCAAATTGGTCCTGTTTATAGCCACAACTCAGTATATCAAGTATAAATAAAACTAATAGGGTATGAGCACTGCCAGGAGTGATTCCTGAGTGCAGAGTCAGGAGTCAGCCCTGAGCATCGCCGGGTGTGACCCAAAAAGCAAAAAAAAAAAATGGGGTTGATGGGTGATGGGTAGCAGCAGAGATACAGTACTGAGTAGGTTTTATCCATGGTACCAGGGATGGTCCCTGAATACAGAGCCAAGATTAAGCCATAAGTACCCCTGAAGGTTACCCAAACCTGCCCTCCAATAACAGCCAAAAAAAATTTAAAAAACACTTGTGATATTCCAAACACTGTAAGGAAAAATTATAATTGGAGTATCGTAATAGCCATAAAAGAACACTGAGAGAAAATAGTCTGTGTTCATGGAGTGAAACTTTACTGGGTCTTGAGAGGTAGAACAGAGGGTAGTGCACTTGCCTTACATGTGGCTGACCCTAAATTTGATCCTTGGCATCCTTTATGGTCCCCAGAGCACAGGCAGGAGTGATTTCTGACTGTAGAGCCAAGAGTTACCCCTGAGCATTGTCTGGTGTAGCCTCAAAAAGAAAAAAAAAAAGTCATTACCTTCAAATTACCAGTTTTTACTCAAGTCCTTTATAGTCTCTGAGCACTGCTGGATGTGGCCCAGCACCCAACGTTTAGGCACAGGTTTTTCTAGTTGATAGATTATGTGTCCAAAAGTAGTCTCAAGAATATGTTGAGGGGCTGGAGTGATAGCACAGCGGGTAGGACATTTGCCTTGCAAGTGGCCGACCTGGGTTCAATTGCCAGCATCCCACGTGGTCCTTCAAGCACCACCAGGGGTAATTCCTAAGTGCATGAACCAGGAGTGGCCCCTGTGCATTGCCGGGTGTGACCCAAAAAGCAACAACAACAACAAAAAGAAAATGTTGAGATACAAGGAAGGTGTTGTTTTACAAGATGCCGAGACTTCATTTTAAATCAGGAGAATGTGGAATTGGTACAGGAAATATGAACAAAGAGATCTCTGAATTAAAATAAGGATCCTGGGATAGAGGAGTTCGGAGCTTTTTTGGCAGTGGGCTGAGTGTTAGACCCAACTTGATGCTCAAGGTCACTCCTAAGGTATTTGGAGGACCATGCTGTGCAGAGGCTTGAACCTGGGCCTCCTATATATACATAGCAAAGCATGCTCTAAGCCCACTGAGCTATATATCTCAGGTCCCAGGGGTGGACTTGGGTTTATGTACAGTTGAACTAGAATATATAGCTGGTTAAACAAAGATGTTAGTCACAGAAACAAGTCCAGCAAACTATATTTCAGAGAAATAGTAACAGTTTAATGAGAACAAAGTGATTGAGTTTACAAATGTAAATACAAATTAGTTACAAATGTAGTTACAAATGTAACTCTCAAAGTAGGCTAGAATTAGGTTCATGAATCAAGGTAGATTCATGAAGAACTACCTTGTCCACTAATTGTTCTTGGTACCACTCTGTCAGAATTTGTGTCATTGTTCTAAGTATGGCCTTTCTGAGTATTTTGTGAAAGCTGTGTATTATGCCGCTTTTAGTTCATATTTTAAAGGGGCAGGTTACATTGGTTTGTTTTTGCTTTAATGTTTTCACATGTATTATGTATATGCATTAAAATGAATTTGTAGGGAGTAACTTATGCTATTTAATGAACATCTACAGTATCCATAGTTTTTTTTCAGGAGTTTATATTTCTGGAGCATGCAAGTAGGGATAGATAGCTGCAAATAACTGCCATGGTAACGGTCATAACTGAGTTTTAACAAAAAACTGAAATAGGGAATTGGAAAATTCTAACTATGGAGTTTGAGATAGTATTCTTGGTCTTTCATTCTGAAAGTCAAGGAGAGGTCATTTAATTTATTTTGTAGGCTTTTGGGCCAACAAATAAACAAACCAAAGAAAGCTCAGAGCTTACTCCTAGCTCTACAGTCAGGGACTCTTGGTGGGACTCTGGTGGGACTTAGGGGACCATCAGGAATGTTGTGGATCAAACCTGGGTCTGTTGCATGCAGGGCCTTACCTGCTGTACTACCTCACTGACCTAGAAAGGTCATTTTAAATAGATGTGTGGAGTGACACATGAATTGCTTGGTATGAGTAGACAGACTTCAAAGGTGAACTACCTGAGGGGTTAGGGAGATAGTACAGTAGGTAGGTCCTGTGCCTTGCACAGGTTGCTTGCCAGTCTGGCTTCAGTCCTCAGAACCTTACGAGTTTCCTTGTGTCCTCCAGGAATAAGCCCTGAGCACTGTTATCGAAGACTGAAAAACCAAAAAGTCAGAACAGCAAAATATGCCTACCTGAGCTAGATCCAGGTCCTTTTCCTACTTGCCATATAACTTTGGCAAACAGTCTGTGGCACTAAAGTCTCTTGGTCTATAAACTGTTCGTAGACACTAACCCTTGCTTGATCGGATTGGAATTGTTTTTAGTTTTTGTTGAAGTGTCATTAAGTAAAACAATAAAGATTTATATAACATAGAAGAACTTAACATATGATTTAAGTTGATGAAATATTCATTATATAACTTTCACCGAGTTAAAAAAATGTTACAAGTATTCTGGAAGGTCCTATAGCCTGCCCCATGTTTTGAAAATTCAGTGAGATATTTGTAACATGCATCATAGGTTCTAATGTCATTAAATTGCTATCAGTGTTAGATGTTGTATTCAGTGGGTGTTCAGAAAGGGGCTCAGAAAAGGGATACAGTTGGTGGTGTGAATCCGGTTGTCTTCCATATGGTGAAGCACTGTTATTACAGCCCTATGAATGAAATCAGAGCAAGTACAGTGCCTGGTATATATTTAAATGTTCAAACTCTTTTTTTGAATAAATGAAAAAATTTTGAGTCTTGTTACAATCTTAGGGAACATCTGTGTCTATGATCGAGGCAGAGACAAAAACAATAGTGGGCAGAGCCGTGGTAGAAGGTTGTATCATAAAATGAAAAGAAGATAAGTATGGTAGTCAGCCATGATAGGGCCTTAGAAAAGATAAATTAGGAGTTGAGAATTACTGAATTGTTCTCATAATTTCAGTGGGTAGCCATTTTAGGACAATTGGATTTGATTATTTTGGAGCTGCAGAATAGCATGAAATTTTGCCTAAAATAAATTCTGTAGCACTGGATAAAGTAGTGTGTAAGGCACTTACGTGCACACGGCTGACCTGAGTTCAGTCTTCAGCATGCTCTGCCAGGATGATTTTTCTGAGCCCAGAACCAGGTGTAAGCCATGAACACCGTCAGGTGTGACTCAAGACCAACATAAGTAAATTTTGTGGTCTAATTTAGTGTTCAGATACTTGATGATCCTGAAGATCAAATGGGCTTAAAATATGAGGAAGCAACTGTTTGTTTTGGAACCACATACAAGGACTGTGAGGGTGGTACTGTTAAGCAGTACTAAGAATTACTCTGGGTATTGCCCAGAGGACCATGTGGTACCTCTGGGCTCTGGCATGCAAAGTATGTACTTCAACTCCTTGAGCCAGTCTCACCAATCTGAAATAATTCTGTTTTTATTTCTGGGAAATGATAACTGCGTAAAATGTCTTACATTGGTAATGATAGTCTGGGAAGAATGCCCTAGGAAGGGAATTTGAAGAATTGTGATACTTTCTGAAGACAGAAAGTCATGCCATTTACTTATTAAAATTAAAAAACATTTTTGCCTGGGGCAAGGGCGTATAGCACACCCACTGCTCAGGAACTGTTCTGGTTTGATGCTTAAGGAACTTACTGGCATTTCCTTGGGGGACCATGAAGTGCTCGGAATCTAACCCAGGGCTTTACACATGCAAGGCAAGTGCTCTGCTGCTGAGCTCCATTAGTACATTCCTGGCCCCAGAAAGCCTTGTTTTAATTCATTTTTTCAATTCCCAAGCAGTGCTCAAGGAACCTGGCAACCAATGCGGACAAGACTCATGTAATCAGGCGGACAGTCATCAGGCCCAGCAATTTGGAGGCCAACAAGGCCACCGCTGTGGTGCTGGGGTGGAGGAGGGGCTGCCTCCAGGGCTATAGCCGGCAGTGCTTGGCATTCCTTTTGACAATTCAAGTGCCTAAGGAAGCAAGGACAAATTAGAACCTGTTAAAAATATATTTGAAATCTAGAAATCATTTATGAGCTGAATGTTTTCCAGGCTCATACATGAAACTTGTTGGGCAGTTAGCTCTAGAGAACAAACATAGTGCATTAGAGGCAGTTAATACCATTAATACCTTTAAAAACAAGCACCCGCCAATGATCAGGGATTATTTCTGGTTCTGCACTCAGGAATTAGTCCTTGTGGTGCTTGGGATGCTGGGGATTAAACTCAGGTTGGCTGTGTGCAAGGCAGATGCCCTACCTGCAGTACTATGATTGTTCTGACTCCGTAATTAACTTCTTAGTGTTTTTCAGATTGGGGCCTCGGGATGGCTTGCAAGAATGGAATCACACAGTATTAATTACTAGACAAGACACTTTTTTTACCTGACTGTTTAATAAATAAAAGTACAAAATGTCAGTGGAACTGAACCCAGAACCTCACACATGTGAAGCAGATACTGTTCTACTGAACTACAGCCCCAGTTTCCCAAATGTATTTTTATAGCTCAAGATTTTCATTTACCGATGCCTCCTTTTACTTAGGAAATACTTTTAAAACTGCTAAGTCTTATATTATCCGTAAGAAAATTAAAATTTTTTAACATCTTTTATTCCAACATTTCAAACTAGGAGAAAAACACCATTTATTAATAAATGTAATTTTTTTATATGTCACTGTGAAATTACAGTTGTTCATGATTTGGTTTCAGGCAGCCAGTGTTTGAACGCCGCTCTTTTCAGTGTTCAATTCCCTCACCATTCCCATTTGCCTCCCTCCCCCCAGTCTGCTTCTAGGAGAGGCTTTTTTTTTTTTTTAAATATAAGTTTGTGCACTGTGGTTTACAGTTTACAGTACTGTTACTGATCTGATATTTTACCACCTTCCAACACCAACTCCTGGTTTCTCCACCATAGGTGTTGCCCCCTCTTTGCCTTATCTCCAGCCCCCTCAAGTGGCATGGTTCCTCCTGAAGACCAGTTCTCATGTTTTTGTTACCATTGGCTTTGGGTATTTGTTATTTTCCCCATTTTGTTTTAGGGCCCGTAGGATGTATTCCAAGTGGAGTCAAATGGAAGTCAAATGCAAGCTCAGTTTTTTTAGGCATGTCCATACTGTTTTCTAAGAAGGCTAGACCAGTCAGCATTCCCATCAGCAGTGAATGAGAGTTCCTTTTTCTCCCCACACCCATGCCAGCACTGGTTCTTGTTCTTTTTGATATGTTCCAGTCTCAGTGGGGTGAGGTGATAATCTCATTGTTTTGATTTGCGTCTCCCTGATGATTAGTGACACAGATAATTTTTTTCATATGCTTTTTAGCATTTGTATTTCTTTGAGGAAGTTTCTGTACACCTCCTCTCCATTTTTTTGGGGGGTTGGATGATTTTTCCTTGTAATGGTCTATCAGTGATTTGCACAGTTTAGACTCGTTTTGTTCTTAAACTGGTTTTTCCTTAAGTATGTGATACCACAGGAAGTGGGCAGAAGCTCAAGTTGTAGCTTCTGGTCCAATTTCGGGGTGCTGAGTGATATTTTTTCCCTCTGAAGAGTAAAGACAAAAATTCTCTGGGATCCTGACTTAAGTATTAATATTCTGTATGTACCAGTTTCACAGTTGAATGTGGTTTATTTAATACAAATTACAGCACTTGTGTCAACATGTTAAACTACTTTGATAGTAATTTGGCCTAAATTAATAGATTAGACTTAGTCATTGAATATTTATTTGAATTAGTGTGCTGTCTGGTCAGATATGTCAGGTAAGACATTCCCTAAAAGAAAATTAAAAGTGATTTTTGAAAGTGATACTCTAAAAATATTTGAAAATGAGTGGAACTTTCTTAGCTGGATCTAAGGTAACCAGAGAATTTTTATTCTGAGTAGCAACTGCCCTGGTCCTTGACCCATTGGAAACTGGGCCTGGATCATTATCTTTAATGATGCTATAGCACTGTCGTCATCCTCTTCATCGATTTGCTCGAGTGAGCACCAGTAATGTCTCCATCGTGAGACTTGTTACTGTTTTTAGCATATTGAATATGCCACAGTTAGCTTGCTATGTTCTGCCATGTGGGCAGGATACTCTTGGTAGCTTGCCGGGCTCTCTGAGAAGGACAGAGAAATCAAACCCGGGTTGGCTGTGTTCAAGGCAAATGCCCTACCCGCTGTGCTATCGTTCCAGTCCAATGATGCTATAGAAGTATAATTCTAGCCATTGGTAGATCAGTTCTAGTCTAGAGAATGGGTTAGGTGCATGATTTGTGCAGTGCAGGGATAGGGTAAGGTAGAGATGGGATGGAGTCACACACACACACACACACACACACACACACACACTTACACACTTCCTGGAAATGGTGATTATATGATTTATTGTTTAATTGTGGCATATAACAAGATGAGAACATTACTATCAGTAGCTAGGTGTAAGCAAGAATGTAAAAATCATCCCTTCCTGAGCAACATGCACTTAAAATGTAAGTCAGATTGCTTACCTAGTGAAATAGACATCTCTATTCTATTCCCATCCTGCTTTTTGTTCATTCACACGCATTTTGGAGAAATGTGAACGTTTTGATAATGAACAGTGAGATGAATGGAATTTGCACAGGAATATGCATAAGAAAAACCCTTTCCATTGTAGTTTGACTGTGTAAAATCTGTTTTTTTCTTTTTGGGTCACACCTGGCGATGCACAGTTGTTACTCCTGGCTCTGCACTCAGGAATTACTCCTGGCAGTGCTCAGGGAAAATAGAATGCTGGGAATCGAACCCGGGTTGGCTGCATGCAAGGCAGACTCCTACGCTCTGTGCTTTCGCTCCAGCCTCAACTGTGTAAAATCTTATCTCATGAATGTTAAAGATTTTATAGAACTGACATTTATATTTCAGTGTTTTTTTCTTTTCAGTTTTAGGGATTTTGAAGACATTCAGTATGTTGTTGGCATTTTTCTTTAAGAATGTGGAATTAGAGGCTGGAGCAATAGCACAGCGGGTGGGGCGTTTGCCTTGTACTTGGCCAACCCGGATTTGGTTCCCAGCATCCCATATAGTCCCCCAAGCACCACCAGGAGTAATTCTTGAGTGCAGAGCCAGGAGTAACCCCTGTGCATCGCCGGGTGTGATCCAAAAAGCAAGAAAAAAAAAAGAATGTGGAATTATCCATAGAAAATGTCAATCCCAAATCTATTTAGACTCACTTTTCTTGTCTTATGTTTGGCATATATGTGGAATTGTTGGCTAATTTTAATATCAAAATATAAAAACCCTCATCCAAATAAAAATTATAAGAGTTTCTTTGGACTCTGTTCTAAGTTTTTGTTTTTGTTTTTTTTCTTTTTCATATTGGGCTGAAATCTGCCACCCTTCCATCCATTGATTCTAGTTCTGTTCTCTGGAGCAGCATGGAGTAAGTCTCTTCTCTTAGAAGGCAGCTGTCATTTCTTCCCCAGTCTCGTTTTCTAGACTGAATGTCCCCAGGTCCTCTGCTCTCTAATAGTACCAATATTATGCCCATACTTAAAGCTTCATATTGATTCCATTGAACACATTCTAATTAATCAGTGTTTTCAGTAGTATAGTAGGTTCTTGTACATAACTTTTATTCACTATTATTTTATTATAATATTGATTGGGAGCTTGTGGGGTTCCAGAAAATCTTGTATGAAACATCATTTAAAGACTTGGGTGTATTATGTTATCTTTTCTGATTAAAATCCATTTTTAAGACCAAGAAACCTTAAAAATATTTCCAGGAACCTGTAGAAATGTGGAGGATTCAACTGTATGGTGAAATGTACAAATTTTAATTGCATGCCACGTTTCTGTGGTGATGTGCGTACCAGTGAAGAATATCCTGTATCATGAATCCAGACACTAGCTTACTAAGTGCAGCTTCAGCTTATGTCTTGCTCATATTTTTTTCCCGTAGCTATTTTTTTAATTTATTATTATTTTTTTTATTAATGAATCACCAGTGAGGGTACAGTTACAGATTTACATATTTCTGTAGCTATTCTTAACTATTGGCTCATTAAAACTTATGGTTAGCTAAAAGCTGTTGATTAGCTGATGAGGCTTTTTTTTTTAAGAAGGCATATCTCCCTTAGAATACAGCTTTTACAAGGAATTAGTCTTTTTCAGAGAACCTAGGACAACAAATAATACTTTTCATATGGTGGCATCAGAAGCTTTTCTGTTTTATGTAACATGGGTTCTCAGTCTAAGTTGAACATAATAACTTAAGCTGAAAATTCATTTAAATGTTTGGTTTTGGAAAATGTTTTTACAGTTTAAAGAATGATTGCTAAGCATCTTAGGTCTCCTTTTACAGTAGGTAAAAGGGAATAATTTTTTGTAATTATTTTTTGACCATACCCAGCAGTGCTTAAGGGGCTTTTCCTTTTTTATGCTCAGGAGTGACCCCTGGCCCTCATGGTGAACTGTGTGTGATGCCAGGGACTCCGACAAGGGTTGGTGGGATGTAAGGCAAGCGCCCTAGCCCCTGTACTATCTGTTCTGCCTCAACATGTGCTATATTTTAAAGAGATTTTTTAATTTGTATAATGAAAGGATTTTATCCGAAATAATAGATATTTCATGTAGGTTTTGTACTCTAAACAGAACAAGATTTCTCAACTTCAGTCCTACTGACATTCTTAGGAAATTCTTTGTTGTGGGTCATTGTCTTGTGCAATGTAGGACATGTAGCACCATTCATCACTGGTTTCTGCACATTCGATGCCAGTAGTTGTATATCACCACAGCCTACTCTGCAGCCTACTGTCAAAATATCTCCAGACACGGCTAATGTCCCATGGAGGCTGGGGGATGAAGCAAAATCTCCTGCATTTCCCCATGCTCTAGAGAGCTCAAGCAGTGTTTCTCAACCTTGTTCCAACTATGACCCCCTTTCCAACCTCGTTTCTAACCTATGGTGCCCTGTCCTGTCGTTTTGACCCTTAGTCTCATGCCAGGGCTTGCCATTGACAGTTTTTAACCTGTTGTCTTGGAATATTCTAGGGCTCACAGGGAGTCAAGTGGTACCTGGCTGAGAAGTACTGATCTAGGGCATCAGAAGCATTTGTGTCAGTTAGGGAATAATTTCTCCCTTATCTTTTTCCATTGTTAAGTTGAATACAGTATTTTTCTTTATATCTATGTAGAGGTTTTTTTTAAAAAAACTAGGACATCATAAGGATCATATCAAAAGTTACATTTTAATTTCTTGTTTGATCAGTTTTTCTTTCTTTTTAATACTGCTATCCCTTATCCCTTACTGCTTTGGGATACGATCTGTGATTTCAAACTGAATATCTAACACGTTGAGATTAAGAAAATGAAAATTTATAAAGATTTAAAATATTAATAAAAAGTATACAGCAGAATCACACAATAAATAATGGTGTTGATTAGAAAGTCTATTAAATTAATATATTTTGCTTTAAAAGCCAAATACCTGGTCTTTTGTAGTTCGTAATTGCCTGAAACTATGCTTTTCATTTAAGTTGATTCAGTTCCTATACTTTTAAAATTGTATTATTTTGTTCTTCCACTCTACAATATAGCCAGCAGCCAGCTTCGGGTGTAGCCTATTCTCATCCAACCACAGTTGCTAGCTACACCGTCCACCAGGCCCCAGTAGCTGCTCACACAGTTACTGCTGCTTACGCACCAGCAGCCGCCACAGTTGCAGTTGCCCGACCTGCTCCAGTAGCTGTTGCAGCTGCTGCCACAGCCGCTGCTTATGGAGGCTATCCCACTGCACATACAGCAACTGATTACGGTTACACGCAGAGGCAACAGGAAGCACCCCCGCCGCCGCCGCCAGCTACTACCCAAAACTACCAGGTAAGAACACCGCTGGATTCAGTAAGCATTAGTTGCCTTCATTTAGGGTTCAGTGTCCTCATAGAGATTCTCAGACTTGAGTCTTGCGAAGTATGCCTCACCTGAAGCACGCCTTCCGAAAGGGTGAGTCAGGGACCACGCACTAAGTTTCCTTCCATTGTTTTTGTTTTGTTTTGGGGCAACACTGGTGGTGCTCAAAGATTACTTCCGGCTCTGCGCTCGTGGATCACTCTTTGGCGGTGCTCAGGAGACCATTTGGGGTGCTGGGCATCAAACCTGGGTTGGCCATTGACAAGGCAAACACCATACTTATTGTACTAATCCTCCCTCTTACCGCGCCCCTCCATTCATACCAGGTTTTTATCTGTGTTGGCTTTAATTTTTAAATTTGAATTATTAGATTACTAGTTAAATATTTTAATTTTATTACAAGCCTTTTTTTCTTTGGGTTTTGGGTTATTCCTGGTTCTGTGCTCAGGAGCTGGTCCTGGTGGTGCTCAGGGGGTCATGCTCAGGGGGTCATATAGTGTCAAGAACCTATATAGTGTCAAGAGCATGCCCCAACCTGTTGAACTTTTTCCAACCCAGTTTTGCTGCACTTTTAGAGGAAAAATAAGACACCGGAGAAAATGCCCTTATTACTATGGTATCACTTGAATCGTGGCTATGTCTCCTCCAATTTTGAGAACCATGAGTTTAAACTATAGAGGACAGATACTGCATATAGTCTTGAAACTTTCTGAGGGTGAGAATTCTGTGGCCCGTGCTGCTTTCTTCCCATAAAGGTGTTCCTTCTTACTGGTATGTAAAACCTCTCTCTCTCTCTCCCCCTTGCTCCCTCACTCTCTCACCTCTTCCCCCTGCCCCCCCCCCCCAAAGAGAGGAAGTACATGCTCAAAGGAGAACATGGGCTTGAAGAGCAGGCTAAAATAATGTTCTTCTTTACATAACTCTGTCTTTATGAAAAAAATCTGATCTCTTCCTCCCCCCCTTTTTTGTTGTTGTTTCTTTGAGCCACATGTGGTGATGCTCAAGGGTTACTTTGGTTCTACACTACAGAACTATTCCTGGCAGTGCACCGGGGACCGTACGGGATGCCGGGGATTGAAACCCAGTTGCAATTGGCTGCATGCAGGGTAAACGCCCTGCCCATTATACTACCTCTCCAGCCCTAAAAACCAATTTCTTGTTGTATAATTATGCTTGATAGAGGCATTAAACTGTTTTTGGTTTTTTGAGTTTTTTTTTTTTTTTAACAGTAAACTTCTTTAAACTTGGTCCTCATTCTTTGTCTGGTTTTGTTTTTTAGATCTGTCTTATAAAGTTTGGTACTTCTGGATTTTGACTATTTTTATATATATATTCGTCAAAAGCAGCATTTATCTCTTTTTCTTTCACTTTTTTGTATTAATATGAAGGCACTGTTATTTATAGTTATTCATGATGGAGTTTCAGTTATACAATGTCCCAGCACCAATTCCACCATTAGTGTCAACTTCCACCACTGTCCTCAGGTTCCCTAATACCACCAGAGTACACACTATCTCTCCCCCAATATTCTGCCTCCCCAAGCCTCTCCCCTCCCTGCCTCCAAAATATTGTATAGATCAGTTCTACCATTATGTTGCATTTGGAACTTTGTTGCTACCTTGCTTTGTATCTTTATGAGAAAAATCATTCTATCTATTCCTTTTCTTTTTCTCTCTCTCTCTCTCTCTCTCAATTTTAAATTGAATCACCATGAGATACACAATTACAAAGCTGTTCAAGATCCCATTTCAGTCATATAGTGTTTTAATATCCATCCACCAATGTGCATTTCCCACCATCCAGTTTCTTTCAATCCCCTCCCCTCTATGGCAGGCTCTCTCCCTCCCCTTCCCCACTTTCCCCCTTCCCCTTCTTCCCTTCTTCCCCTTCTCCCTTCCCCCTTCCCCCTCCCCCTCTCCTTCCTTTTGCCTTTTGGGCATCATAGTTTGCAGTACAAATACTGAGAGGTTATCATGTTTGTTCGTTTACCTACTTTCAGCACACAGTTCTTACCCAGAATGATCATTTCCAACTATCTTTGACATACTGGTGCCTTCTGTATCCCAGTCGCTTTCTCCCTCAACACTTGAGGCAAACTTCCAACCATGGACCAATCCTCCTGGCCCTTGTTTTCACTATCCTTGGATATTAGCCTCGTCTTATGTTGTTTTTTTATTCACACAAATGAGTGCAATCATTCTGTATCTGTTCCTTTCCTTCTGACTCATTTCAGTCAGCATGATATCCTCCATATCTGTTCATTTATAAGCAAATTTCATAACTTCAATTTTTCCTAACAGCTGTGTCGTAGTCTATTGTGTGATGTACCATCATTTCTTTAACCAGTCATCTTTTCTCAGGTCCTCGAGTTGTTTCCAGGTTCTGGTTATTGTGAATAGTGCTGCAGTGAACATAGAAGTGCAGATGGCATTTCTACTGTGTGTGTTTGGGTATATTCCCAGAAGTGATATTGCTGGGTTGTATGGAAGCCCAATTTCTAGCTTTTTGAGAATGCCCAGATTTTTTTGCAAAAAGGCTGGACCAGTTGGCATTCCAACCAACGATGAAGGAGATTCCTTTTCTTACTGTTTCTGTGCCAGCACTGGTTGTTCTTGTTCTTTTTGATGTGTGCCAGTCTCTGTGGTGTGAGCTATCTCGTTGTTTTGATTTACATCTCTCTGATGATTAATGACATAAAACATTTTTCATGTGTCTTTTGGCCATTTGTATTTCTTCCTTGAGGAAGTTTCTATTCATTTCTTCTCCCCTTTTTTGATGGGGTTGGATTTTTTTTTTTTAAGTTCTACCAATGCCTTATGAATCTTAGATATTAACTCCTTATCGATGGGTATTGGGTAAATAATTTTTCCCAATCTGTGAGCTGTCTTTCTTGGTCATCGTTTCTTTTGAAGTGCAGAAGCTTATTAGTTTAATGTCCCATTTGTATATCTTTGCTTCCACTTGTTTGGTCAGTGGTGTTTCATTCTTGAAGATGCCTTTCACTTCAGTGTTATAGAGGGTTCTGCACTAATTTCCTCCAGGTACCTTATGGATTCAGGTCTGATACCGAGGTCTTTTAAACCATTTTGATCTGAGTTTTGTGCCAAAGGCAGCATTTCTTAATTGAGATCCATTTCTTTCCTAGGGGCCTCCAGAATATTACTGCAGGTAAAAATTGCATAAATGGAGAGCCATAGCAGGTATCTAGGGCCCAGCCTGTAGGACAGAGGGCTCACAGCAAGGAACCAAGGTGGGAGGTTGAGAAACAACATTCTTCTCAAGTATAGGAGTGCAGGGGCTGGAGCAATAGCTAGAATAGAGGGTAGAGCGACTGCCTTGCATGGTCGACCTGGGTTTGATTCCCAGCATCCCATATGGTCCCCCAAGCACACCAGGAGTAATTCCTGAGTGCAGAGCCAGGAGTAACCCCTGAGCATCACTGGGTGTGATCCAAAAAGCAAAAAAAAAAAAAAGTATGGGAGTGCATAAAGCCCATCTTTTACGAGGTTCTGCCTGCTTCACCCTTTGCTTTTACATATCTCTCTATCCCTATTTATTTTATTCAGTGCCAAAATTCAGCCCATCTTTCCTTAATCTTCTTTTACCTGAGATATATTTATATGTGTTATTCCTTTTTTCTGGAAACTCCTAATCGTGAGAAAGGATTTTTAAAAAACTTAAAAGCATCACAAACTTAAGAACGTTTAGGTATGTTTTACTTTAGGATCCATCTTTAGGCATTATTGCTGTGAATTTTTAATAACATTAATCTGACTGTCTTAAATGCTTTTTGTGGGGGTTGTTACTGATCTCACTCAGAGCCAATTCCGGTGGTGGTGGTGGTGGTGGTGGTGGTGGTGGTGGTAGAGGAGGATACAGCGCTTGTCAGGGATCAGGCCTGGGCTCCTGAGGCACACACCATTGTATAGCAGGTTCTGCACTTGACTTGCTGTTGATCTGGGTTTGATCCCAAACAGTACCCAAACAGTCCCTCAAGCCCACCAAGAATGATCACTGCGCGCAGCCAGTAGTAAACCCTGAGCTCCTGCATTCAAACATGTGTTCAGTCCTTTTAAGTCAGCCTCCGCCTCCCCCCCAGTCACAACATTAATCTTTTTAAAGCTTACTTTCAGAGGTCAAGGAGATACCTTATGTGATAGAGTACATGTCTAGTATGTGAGGGTCTATGAATTTAGTCCCTGGTACTGCATAGTGTCCTAAATTATCAATGATAGTTATAAAGCTAAACTTGAAATGGATTTGGTCTTACCTGATGAAGCTGAAAATGAATCTCCTTTGTACTTGATTTGGCCCTTATAGTTAGGTCTGGGTACATACTTAGTCTTTTGTTTTCTTTTATTATACTGTTATATAGTAAAGACGGGGTTTTGTTTTTCCAGCCACTTCACTCACAACAGGTTTCCTTTCATTTCCTTTCTCTTTAGGATTCATACTCCTATGTAAGGTCCACAGCTCCTGCAGTCGCTTATGATAGTAAGCAGTACTATCAGCAGCCGACAGCAACCGCTGCTGCTGTGGCTGCTGCTGCCCAGCCTCAGCCCTCCGTGGCTGAAACCTACTATCAGACAGGTGAGTTGAAGTTGGGTGCATGGTTCCATTGTAAGCTGGTTAAATGTAAGACCAGTGTGGGGGTTGGGGTTTTTGTTTTTGTTTTGGAGATAAGCTTCTGAAGTTCATCTAAACTCAGTTCTGGTTTATCATCTAGAAAAGTTGGTTCTAAAAAAAAGAAAAGCTGGTTCTAGCTATGTTCTCTTTCTCTGCTGTGATGCCTTTGCATTCCAGAGAGAAGGCCATGGAAATAATTGATGATCATATCTTTTTCTCCTAAAAACATATTTTATTTCTGGTCTCCTAGTGGTAACTTTTTGGAGCAGTCATATCTCTGCACAACTATCCAGAGCATACTGACTGCCTTTGAAACTAGAGGACACCCTTTGGACCAGTGTTTTTAATTCATCTTTTTCTGATTTGTGGTGACAGTCACTTGTTACCAACCACTAGTGTTTATAAGGATTCAAATATAGGAAATGTCTTCAGAGAAACGTGCACATTTTTAGTCTTTAAAAAATAGATTTTCTAAAAATAGGAATTTAAGAATAAAGACAAAACCCATTTCTGTTAGGCAGGTAATTCTTTTAATTGTTTGAAGGATCTTGAAGGTGAATAGTTAGAGCCTTGATTAGGGAAGGGTAGATGGACTTTCTCGCCCTGGCTTTACCAACAGTGGGCACATGATTTTTATCTTCATCTTTGATCTCGTGTTTCTAAGTGAGGCTGTTGACTGAGCTCTCTTTGGAATACTTTTTAAGTATTTCCAAGACTCTTGAATTCCTTCAAAACAGTTTAAAAGTTCTCTTAAAATTTGATGACCCTGACTTTTCTTAGTCTCTCCCTTCCCTAATGATTTGTTTATATAAGATCTAATGAAGTTCTTGTTAACAGTCAAACAGCTATCAGGCAATGTGCTTAAGAATTCTAGATTATCATCTGCCACACAGATAGACTGGGAGGGTGGGGGGGGTATGCTGGGGTTCTTGGTGTTGGAACATGTGTACTGGTGAAGGGATGGGTGTTTGATCATTGTATGACTAAGACTTGATCCTGAAAGCCCTGTAACTTTTCATGGTGACTCAATTAAAAAGAATTAAAAAAATTTTTTTATTAAAAATATTTTTTTAATTCTAGATTATATAAAAGTCAAAAATCTAGAATTAAGCTCTCGCATGGATTATGTAACCTTTTGCAAGTCAGTTAGCTATTGGATGTTAGTTTTCTTTTGTACACTGTTCTCATCTATGTATGGTTCAAATTTCATACAGGACAGAGATCTATACAGGGGTTTAGGCTCTTGCCTTGCATGCAAAGTTCAGAACTATGGCTCAATACCTGGCACCACATACAGTTCCCATGAGCACCATCAGGAGTATGGGTGTGGTACAAAGCTTTCCCTCCAATTTTTTTCATTATAAAGGTAAAATTTAGTAAGATCATTTGGAGGAGACAATAGGCCGTGCTAGGCTTGGTCATCAGGAAACGGTGTGCTGCTGGGGATGGGACCTGGCCCTCCCACATGCAAAGCTTGCCCTCCAGCCCTTGGAACTACCTCCTTGATCAAAGACTTTCTAACACCTCCCCCTCCCCCTTCCCCCCTTCCCCCCTTTCCTCTCTATCCTCCTCCTCTGTTAGCTTGGGATGTGTTGCATCTAGGGCCCTTAGGAATCACTCCTGGCAGTGCCCAGGAGTCATACATGTAGTGCCAGGGATCAAACACTAGTTGGCTGCATGCAAGACAAGACTCGTTCTTACCTGCTTTACTGTCGCTTCATCCCTTAATACCAATATTTAATTTAGTTGTAGAATTTGCCACAGTGTCATTTTAGAAAGCCTCTAAAGGCATGGCAGGTTAGCTTATATGGATGTTAATTAATTCAGTCATTAATAAGAAATTGTATCCCGGGGCCGGAGCAATAGCACAGCAGGTAGGGCGTTTGCCTTGCACGCGGCCGACCCGGTTTGATCCCCGGCATCCCATATGGTCCCCCAAGCACTGCCAGGAGTAACCCCTGAGCATTGCTGGGTGTGACCCAAAAAGCAAAAAAAAAAAAAAAGAAAAAGAAATTGTATCCCTTTTGCTGGAAAGAAATTGCTAGCATGGAATTTAGAGTTACGCTATCTGTTTTTCTAGTTTCCAAGAAACTGCAATTTAAAAGATAGACTCTCTATTCAATAGGTCACAATCTAATATCTTGCAACAAAGCCCCAAATGAGGAAAACGGTCCATATTGAGCATTTTTGGTAGGCTTAGAATTATGCTAAAATATGACCGAGCAATTCCACTTTGGGGCATCTACCCCCAGACATAAAAATACTCCTCAAGAGGACATATGATCACCATTATTCATTGCTGCTCTCAGTAGTTAGGAGAGAGACAAAGAAGGAAAGAAATCTAGTACGGAAGAAGAGAATGGGAAGTAACAGGTGAGCAGGCATCGGGGCTTCAGTTATACTGTTAATACGGGTGAGTGGTCTAGCCACATATCTAAAACACGTACTCAACAAAACTGAAAACATGAGATCTAAGTGGCAACCCCTGAAACCTTGTAATGTGACTGTCAAGTTTACCAGCGGGATGGGGTGGGGGCTGGGGAGGGGAGGGAAATACGGGAACATTGGCAGAGGGAAGTTGACAGTGGTGGTGGGATTGCTGAGGAAATATTTTTGCCTAAAACTCATCTATCAATAACTTTGTAAATCATGATTATTTAATAAAAATAAAATGAAAATTTTTTCAAACAGATTGCTTCTACTGATCAACTGGCAGAGATGTGGTCATTTGTTGCAATGCAAAAGATTTTTAATTTGATGCAGTCCCTCTTATTTATTTCTTGCTTGTATTTTTGGTGTAACATATAAAAATTCACCACCAAGATCAATGTCAGAATTCTCTCCCCACATTTGTTCCTAAAGTTTTACAGTTTTGAAATTTTAAATTTAAGTTTTAAACCTATTTCAGGTATTTTTTTTCATAGTATTAGAGTCTGGTATCATTTTTTTACATCTGAGTATCTTATTTTCCCATCATTTCCCATATTTGATGAATAAAAAACTTTCTCCTCTGAGGAAAAAAAAAAAGAAACTGCAATTTATAATAATTGTAGTGGGTCAGCCTTCTAATATGTTTGTTTCTTTCCCTCTTAGCCCCCAAAGCAGGTTATAGCCAAGGTGCAACTCAGTATACACAAGCCCAACAGACTCGACAAGTGACAGCCATAAAACCAGCTACACCAAGTCCAGCTACCACTACTTTCTCCATTTATCCTGTATCTTCAACCGTACAGCCAGTGGCAGCTGCAGCTACTGTGGTGCCATCCTATACCCAGAGTGCTACTTATAGTACCACAGCAGTTACTTATTCTGGTAAGACTGATACATTGTCTTTAAATGATAAGACAAATTAAACCTAAAGTTATTGCATGCAGGATAACTCAAATAAGGTTATTTAAGGTTAGTGTGGTACTAATTGTACTCCCAGCACAAATTATAGAGACTTACTCGAGTGATCTTGGGGGGGGGGTGTGTAGTAATTTTACTTAAAAAGGCAAGAATTGAATTGACAGATTTGTTGTAGAATGTGAATTGTAAATTGTATGCTTTTCCTTTAAAAAAAATTTTTTTTTTTAAGCCAGAACACTCGACAAAATGTAGAATTATTTGTGGGGATTCGAACCTCATTGAGAGTCTTGGGCCTACCCTTGCAATAAGAGAAAAATCATACCCAAGTGTCTATGAGGTTATTTCCTTTCTTTTCTGGTTTTGCCAAATGAATTTGAAACTCAGTATTAACATTTAAGGAATACCATGACAAGGTGTTATATCATTTATTTTAGCCCTCAAGGAGGTATTTCTTCACTATGAGAATAATATGAAAATAATGTGTAGCCTTTGTAAATATCTTTTAGATGAAATTATGTAACACAGTCTCTTGGCAGGCCAGATCAGCTTAATTTTCCATAAATAGCTCTATTTTCCCTAGAGATTTATAAGCACTAAAACCTTACTTTTATCTACTGCTGTTGTTAATTTCCAGCTGAGGAATTTGGCAGTATTGTAGTGCACTTTGCTTTTTAGTAGACAAACAGCATTATATTGCTATGTGGCTTGTTATCTTTCATTAAGTTTCCTATATTGTTCCTTGGATGATTTAAAGGGTCACGGACAGTTGTATTTCTCACCTCTTGAAACTTGGTTGTAGCATGAGTGTTAGAGGCCTAGCTACTGACTTTAAATTTACTTTATTTCTCCAAGTCTTTTACCTATACCTAGTGCAATGGTAGATGGTAGGAATATAAAGGTGAATTAGGCAGATGTGGAGTATTTGGAACAATAGTTTGTTGGGACTGGAAAATAGGATATATGTGGGGAATGATTAGGAAATTGAATTGGAAACACAATTGGGAAAGCCTTAGATCTCCGCTGTGGAGTTTTGTTCTCATCTCGCAGTAGATGTGTCAAATAGGAGATCTTAATGGTGGTAGTAAGCAGTAATTTTTTCTCATCACCAGGGATCCCTTACTGAGGGTCTCCTCACTACTTATGCAGAAAGTTCCAGGGTTTGAGTTTGCAGTTTTATGCTTACCAGGCAAGCACTTGTAGCCACCAAACCGTCTTCTGAACTCTCCCAAGATTTTTAAGTTAACTGGGACAACCAAATAGAAATTAGAAGACGCCATAGAAATAAATATTTTAGGAGCTTTATCATTCAGAATTGTTCAGATAAGGTGTTTATGCCTTTTAAAAATGTAAAAATATGATACAACTATATATTAGTTAATATAACTAATGGAAGTATTTCAGTTAAGTCTGATTTAACACTTCAGAAAAACTTCAACAAAGTGTGAGTACTAGTGATACTTTTTCCTATTCTCTGTTCCATGTACTTTTCCCTCTCTTTTTCTGTCACTGCCATTTTGTCTGTTAAATATAACTTATGTAGAATAAAGGCAATTTTGTCTTTGTTTTCTTGTTTTGAGGTCACACCCAGCAGTGCTCAGGGCTTACTTCTGGCTCTGCTCACAGGGATCAATTCTGACAGGGTTTGGGGACCATGTGTGTAGTGCCAGGGATTAAACCTGGGTCCGGGTCTGTTTTGTGCAAGACAAGTGCCCTGTGTGCTATACTGTCCCCTGAAGATAATTTTTATTGCTGCTTCATTTCAAGAATAATAATTGTTTTAAAACTGAGTTTTTAAGCGATTAAAAAAACTAGACATCTGCCGCTACTTGGCATTAATATTTTAATGTATAACTTTTCTATACTTATTAAATATACATACAAATATGTATGCATAATTCATTCTTTTTTTTTTCACCAGTCTTTGCATCATACCTAGCAATGCTCGGGGTTACTCCAGGCTCTACACTCAGGAATTAGCCCTGGCGGTAGTCAAGGGACCATATGGGTAGTCAGGGATCAAACCCAGGTCGTGCATATGCAAGGCCAGCACCTTACCCGCTATACTTTTAAACCCCCTATTATTCTTTTTTTTTTTTTTTAAGTTTTTGGGCTTGGACGCAGGATCTCATATATCCAAAGTATGTGCTCAACTGAGCGATATCCCTGACTTCTGAACCTCATTGGTTCTTCTTTTGCGGGGAGTTAGGGACTGATGCCACCCAGGGGGCTCAGATTATTCCTAGTGGTGCTCAGGTGACCATAGGGAATGCTGGATTGAATACAGGTTGGCTGCGTGCAAGGCAAATGCCTTAACTTTTTTTTTATTGTACCAGACCCCTGTGGGTTCTTTAAAAATAAGTTTAAATTCTGCAGGAAAGTTGCATTGCCCATATCTTTATACTGGGCTGGAGAGCTAGTACAGCTGGTAAAGTGTGCACCTTGCATGCTGCCGACCCAGGTTCAATCCCCAGCACGCCGTATGGTCCCCTAAATGCCGTCAGGAGTAATCCCTGAGCATCTCCAGGTGTAACCCCAAAACAAAATAAATATCTTTATATTTTGAAACATACCAAATTAAAATAATCAAAATGTCTTCTTCTTTAAAATGTTTTCAACGGGGCTTGAGTGATAGCACAGTGGGTAGGGCGTTTGCCTTGCACGCAGTTGACCCGGGTTTTGAGAGAGTGTGAGTGATATCTGTTAGCGCTTGGGGGCTACTCTCATCTTGATGCCTTAGGGAAGCTGTTCTTGCCCATGCTTGGGGCCACCCAGTGCTGGGGATTGAATTGGGTCTCCTCCGTCTCCAAAGCATGCATTCCCTATCTTGGAGCTATCTCCCAGGTCTGCAGTTTATGTTTTCAGAACAAAAACAAATACCAGAAGGAAAAAATGATTTTATGTAAACCCATCAAGCATATATGGGGCATGCTTAGGCTGAAGCCACATCACATCACTCCAGAGGACCCAAAGTTGTCACTTAGAATGGGCTTTTGGGCTCCTTTTAATTCCCCCTTCATATTTGCAATGCTGCCCTTTACTTACGGGTCTAACCTTGAGATTAATTTTGATGAATAGGTGTTTTTCAAATACATATTTCTAGCCTGTGAACTAGTTCCCTTTTGGCTTAAATTTTTTCTTGGGCGGGGGGACACACCTGACAGTTTTTAGGGCTTTTAGTTCTGTGCTCCGGGGTCACTCCTGGCATGCTTGGGGGTACTGAGGACTAAATGAGGTGCCTGGGTCTAACCTGGGTTGGCCAGATGCAAGGCAGATGCCCCACCCACTGCACTGTTGCTCTCTCCCTCTTATTTTTTTCTTTTAAACACCTATCTTCCCACTCCTCCACCTAGCTTCCACTGTTACCCCTTTCTCAGGTAACCTGAGTGATCATTTCCGAACATCATTGTCCTGATGGGCCTTTCTCTATCCCAACTGCCTTCTTCCCCAACACTTGAGTCAGGTCTCCAACCATGTAAATTGCTGTATCTCCTCATGGAGATATTAAGTCCTTGTATAAGAGAGATTACTAAAATGTTACAGGTTAGGCCTTCTGTGTTTATGCTTTGTTAATCCAGATCGGTTGCTTTTTCCAATTTGGTGCATCTAGGGTTTTAATTTACTTTAAGTTTATTTTTGTATACAAGACTAGAATGTAAATCAGCTTCATTTGTTTGCATGTGGCTATCAGGTTTTCCTAATATTTGTCAAAGATATTCGTCATTGTAGTTTTAGATTTTTGTCATAAATCAGGATGTGAGCTTTTATTTTTTCTCGTTGATCTGTATCTCTATTTTTATATCTGCACCACTCCATTTTAATTACTACCGTCACTTTTTTTTGTAAAGGTTGAGCTCAGATACACAATGCTTCCATTTATCTTTTTCTTAGGATTCCCACAGCTGTTCAGGGTTTTGTGTGGTTCCATATAAAACGGTATCTGTTGTCTTACTGCCTTAAAATGTCATTGAGGAGCTAGAGTGATAGTACAGCAGGCAGAGCATTTCTTTTAAATGTAGTTGGCTGAAGTTGGATCCCTAAAAACTCATATGGTCCCCCAGGCCACCAGGAGTGATCCCTGAGCACTGCCAGATGTGGCCCAAAAACAAAAAAGGGCAACAGGGGGAATTACTGATATTTTTATTGGGATTGCATTAAATCTTACAATTTTTGACAGAACAGACATTTTGTTGATTTTCCCCAATCCATGTGCATGGAATACCTTTTCATCTCTTCTTAATGTCTTGTTCTTTGTCTTATACCTGTTTACTCTCTTACGACAATACTGAAGAGCTCAGACCAGTTTCCTTATAGATGATCCCATAATACGAATTCACCTGTTTTATTTTTGTTTAGATTCGGAGAACTTTTTAGTCAGTAAAACGTAGTATTCCAGGAGAGTTAAGTAGCCTTGCATGCTCCTGACCCTGATTTGGTCTCTGCTCTGTGTGTCACTGAGTGCATCCTTTGAAGGCCCGAGCTCCACTTAGGTGGCCTGGGTAACCCCTGGAGCACAGGACCTGAGCCAGTGCTGTTTCCTCAGTCTTGTATTGGCCTAATTGGCCCAACATTGCCAAGGAAGGACCTCCTGCCAAGAAAAATGACTTCTTTCCATAGCAAGTGCATATAGTAATCTGTTGACTCTTTGTTGAAGATACTAAGTTAATTGCTGGTTTAAAGTCATGACCACCAGGTTTCCCCATTGTAAAGATACCCCTAAGCAAGGTCATTTATAAGTCAGCTGCCTTCTTTTCTCTGGTGTTACACTCTTTAAGGGCTGGGGAAATCATGCATGGGTTACACAGATCCCCAACATCATTTGCATCATTTACCTGAGCACTGCTGTGGGTGTAGCCCATATAGCACATCCCACCCCATCATCTCTTAACTGAATCAAATTTTACAGCGTTGGTTGCAAAATCTTTTACTTTGATAATTTGCATTCTTCTCTGTTAAGAAATTTTCTTGATGGGGCTGGAGCGATAGCACAGCGGGTAGGGCATTTGCCTTGCACGTGACTGATTCCCAACATCCCATATGGTCCCCTGAGCACCGCCAGGAGTAATTCCTGAGTGCAGAGCCAGGAGTAACCCCTGTTTGTTGCCAGGTGTGACCCAAAAAGCAAAAAAAAAAAAAAAAAAAAAGATTCCTTGATACTACTATGGAACCTTTTCTTAAATTTTCTTGTGGGGAGCCAACTGGCAGTTTTTAGGGCTTAATCCTGGCGTTGTGCTCAGAGATAACCATATCTGGCAGTTCTCATATGTTGTGCCCAGGATTCAGACATGCACCTTAACCTTGACTCTATGATCTTTTTGGCCCCTGAAATCTTTTTTTATTTAATATGGCATGCTCCAATGGCAGACATTGGTTTGTTTGGTTTGGTTTTGGTTTTTTGAGCCACACCTGGCAGTGCTTAGGGCTTATTCCTGGCTTTGCTCAGGGACCACTTCTGACAGGCTTGGGGGACTATGTGTGGTGCCATGGATGGAAGCGGGGTAGGTCCCATGCGGGGCAAACACTCCGCTCACTCAGTTTTTAAGTGGCCACGTACTATCTTAATTGTATAATCTATCTTTTGGAGTTTTAATTTTGAGAGACTTAGTTTTATATTTATATAATTCATCATCTAACATAAGTGTCTAGGAAGTCTTTCATGAAAGTTGCCTGATAGTTGTTCTTGTGGATATGGCCAGTTTTAGATTTCAGTGATCTTAATTATCTGTGCGTCTTAACTCTCAAATTTCTTATTCATGTTTTCTTCTCTATTCTTGTGGATAGATATTGGAATCAGTGAGTCATAAATTTTTATATTTCAGTTATAGCAGTCTGCAGTTAAGAGCCAGAGAGTTCAGTTTTAAGTAATTTTGTGCCATCCTAACAAATGCAGAATCTCTTAAACTTTAAATGTCTCTCCCCATCCATTTCTGCTGTAGGGATAAAAGGGAAGTCTTTTCTTTAATTCAGTAGGTGGGATTTCTACCAAAGTACCAGAGGTTTTAGTTTGGAAGGGGCAGGTTTACCAGTTTTTTTTGTTTTGTTTTGTTTTTTTGCTTTTTGGGGTCACACCTGGCTATGCTCAGAGGTTCCTCCTGGCTCTGCACTCAGGAATTACTCCTGGCGGTGCTCAGGGGACCATATGGGATGCTGGGAATTGAACCTGGGTTGTCCATGTGCAAGGCAAATGCTCTACCCACTGTACTATTGCTCCAGCCCCCCAGGCTTACCAGTTTTGAGATGCACTTGCAAATAAGAAACTTGGTCAGTTTTTTTTTTAGGGGGAGGAGGAGGGGGAGATGATGGCGTGATAGTTTGGATCATAGACAGCAGAGCTCAGGGGTTATTTCTGGCTCTGCATTGAGGAATTATTCCTGGTGGCGCTTAGAGAACTGCATGGGGTGCCAGGGATCCAACTTGGCTCTGCTGAGTACAAGGCAAATGCCCTCTGCTGTACTATTGCTCCAGCTTGAGATGTTTTTGAATTTCATAAATCACTGAGTACAAACAACATATATATGTTAATAATAAGCATAGAGTGTTCATTAGAGACTTCAAATAATGGAAATGAATAGGGTCCATGTGATTGGATAAAGAGCTTTTTTTAATTTCAGAAGATGAGAACCAGTATATTAGGGTTTTAGTTACAAAATTTTTCATCTTGTTGGCCTGTATTTTCATCTTCATTCCAATTCCATATCAGGAAGTTTTTTTAAGCTTTATTTACTTTACTTCTCCAAATCAGATTCTATCAGTTCCTTGTATTTTGTCACTCACTGGAATTGAAAACCTTGGTGTTGCTTTCCTCTTCTTTCTTAACTTCTGTCCCTTTAGCCACCGAGCATGTCAAACCATATTTCGTGAGTTTTCTTCTCTAGTATCCTAAAATTTTCCTCAAATATAACACTTCCCAAGTAGTACTTCACAGGAATTAATAATATTTGGAAAAATTACAGGTTCTGACCACCTAGTTTATCACTGTCACATTATTCCAACTGAATGAATTATAAACTTCTTAAAGTTCAAGGACTTAGTTTTTTTAAGGCGAGTGTTACACTTTCCATGTACCTTCATAAAACCTGGCATAATTTGAGTAAATGTTTGTTCATTAACTTATCTAAAATGGAAGGTAAGTTTTTATTTTCCCACTAGGGGTTTTTTGGGGGGATGGGTGGGGGGTTAGTACGCATATGTAAATCTACCTTTTTATCAGGATTTGTCTCAATTTAATTCCTAACATTTAACTTGGCCTTTTGTAATTTTGTAACGTAATCTTTGTTTGATTTTATTTGTAAGGTACATCTTATTCAGGTTATGAAGCAGCAGTGTATTCAGCTGCATCCTCCTACTACCAACAGCAGCAGCAGCAACAGAAGCAGGCGGCGGCGGCAGCTGCTGCTGCTGCTGCCACAGCTGCCTGGACAGGGACCACCTTTACTAAAAAAGCACCATTCCAAAATAAACAACTGAAACCAAAACAGCCTCCCAAACCACCCCAGATTCACTATTGTGATGTGTGTAAGATCAGCTGTGCTGGACCACAGGTACTTCTATTGTATACCCTGAGTCTTCAATGGTTAATTTTGATGGTTAATAATATTGATTCTTAAACCTACATTTTCTACATTGTTAGCATCTAGCTAATGCAAGCACATTTTGCTCAAGAGATATTTAATGTCTCTTTATAAGGTATTTGTATTGAGATGTGAGAATTGTATTCTTAGAAACCTGTAAAAATATGAGTGGAAAATAAAAAAATATTTTTAAGAATAATTCACGATTTAAAGGTAACTTTAGAAATTTATATTAACATTTATTGGAATTTGGAGTTAAGAATAAAATTTTATTTTTAGCACCCTTTGTCTTTATACAAAAAAATTACAACTTGATGGAATTTCCTAGCTATTTTTCAAGTTCCATTTTTGTGTGTGAGTGTATGTTCTAAAATTTTATGCCCAAAGATGATCATTTTTAATTTTAATCTTGTAATTGAAAGGTGGGATTTTGCCAACGTATTGAATTGAAAAAATATTTTTTAAGATGCAGAATTCTTAAATTATTTGATCATCTATAATTTTTAGGAATATGTTTCTAATGATATTTGGGATTATAGCTTTTATAGAATGTAACTTATTACTTTTATAGAATGTAACTTATTTTTATGAAATATAACCTACTTTCATGAAGGAATAGGAATTTTGAAACAAGAAAGATATAGGTAAATGTTTCTCTCCTGGTACCTGTACCTTACTACACCTAAATGTTCTTTAGACATGACTCTAATGTAAAAATCTAATAAGTTTAACTCGTTGTTGTTAGTGGTATAAGAATATTCAGTTTTGAGGCCTGGGAGATAACCTAAAGAGCTCGAGCATGTATTGGGTGTGGGAAGTTCCAGTTCAGTGCTGGGCACTGTGTGGCCACCTAAGCATTGTTGAGTGTGACCCAGAAACCAAAGGGAGAAAGTGTCTAGATCCTTGGTGTGTTTCATTTTCGTTTTTTTGGCCCCGTCCAGCAATGCTCAGGGGTTACTCCTGGCTCTTCACTCAGGAATCACTCCCTCAGTGCCTGAGGGACCATATGGGGTGCCCTGGATCGAATCCTGGTAGGCTGTGTGCAAGGCAGACGCCCCACCCGCTGTACTATCTGTCAAGCCCCCACAGTGTCTAGTTTTATATGTAAAAGTTTGACCAAACTTTTGGCAGATAAAAGGTAAATTATTTGAAAAGAGTAATTTGTTTTCTATGTATCTCCCACCCCTACCCATCCATGTTCTTTTCTTTAATAGTGTGAGGACACTTTACATATGGCCACTTAAAAGTCTTTCTCCCTTGAGTAATAAATGATTTCATGGCAGTTTCAGATGGGTAGTATTTGCAGTGACCTAGGATTGAATATGCAAAGAAACAAACTGTTAGTATTTGAAGATTTGACCCTACTCTGTGATGACTACTTAGAGGGCATGAGTTCTATCTACTCATTGGTAGATTAGTTCTGCCAGTGTAGAACTGATACTTACTAAGCACATGTTCCCTGTATAAAAGAGCAGAGCATGGGAGGATGATCAGTTAGCAGCAGTATTTTAGATTATATCTAAGGCTGACCATTGATTGGGGTGGAAGGGAAGGAGCTGGATTGCTATACCAGAACATGTTAAGCAGTGTATTCCAAAGTGGGTGAGACTCCAGAGGGCCTTGGAGTGACCCCGTGGTGAGTGGTAGTAGCCTCTTGTGCAGCTCGGAGATGCTTTTCTGTTTGCTTTAAAAAGATGGATTTCAGAGATGGGGCGGGGGGTGTTAAGATTTCTAAGGAAGGTGCCGAGTGATTATTACTTTTTTTTTTTTTACTTTTTTTTTTTTTTTTTTTTTTTTTTTTTGGTTTTTGGGTCACACCTGGCGATGCACTCAGGAATTACTCCTGGCGGTGCTCAGGGGACCATATGGGATGCTGGGATTTGAACCCGGGTCGGCCGCGTGCAAGGCAAACGCCCTACCCACTGTGCTATCACTCCAGCCCCTATTACTTTTTTTTTTTTAAGAGTTGTAGACTTAAGTTTGGAACCTCTGTAGTCAAAGGTACTTCTATAAGTCAGGCAGTGCTTTATAGATAGAAATATCATTGGGATTGTTTAAGTCTGGTTGTGATCATAAGAAAAAGAAGAGGGTAAAAGTAGGTTTTGAATTTGAGAGGTCATGGTTTTGTTTCTTGCTCTCCCATTAACTTTGCCTTGGGCAAGTTGGAGACCTTAATTTTGATGAGTTATTTTTTCTGCATTTCTATAATAAGAATTTGTTGTAAAATAATCAAGGTTCAGGCTGCTTCAGAGAGCCACTTTAAAGAACTGCAGATAATGAGAGAAGGATCAAATGGCTGGCTCTCAGGTCTTCTTTTGTTTTAAAACCAGTGACTTTGCTTGTATGTAAGATTTCATTGGAAGGGGGGCAGGAGAGATAGTATAGCGGGCAGGTCACTTGCCTTGCATACGACCAACCTGGATTTGATCCTCAGTGCCCCACTTGGTCCCCTGAGCCCTGCCAAAAGTGATCGCTGAGCACAGAACCAGGAGTAAGCCCTCAGCACAGCTTACTCAAAAGAGAATTTCATTGAGAAAAAGAGTTGCTTGTTTAAGCATCGTGAATTACTCTTAGGCAGTCTTTAAAGCACTTTCATATTCTGAAATCCTTTGATAATATGTAATGTTATTTTGCTAATCTGTCCGAAAAATAATTTTCAAATCAAAGAGCCAGGTGATATCGTGAAGGACTGAGTATGTTTTGCATGTGGGAGACTTTATTTCATTCCTGGCAGTACCACATGGTTCCCCAAGCACAGCCCTAGAGCACCACCAGGTGTAGATCCCCCAAGTAAATAAAATGAAAGAGGAATGATTTCACCCACTCAAAAAAGTTCTAGTAGTCTCTATATAATATTCTTAATTTTTTTTTAATTTCCTTTTCTTGATGTCACAATGACTGGGGCTTACACATATGCCTCGCTGTGGTGTTCATGCATTTTTATCTGGTGCCGGCAGTGGGTGGGTTACACATTTAGTTGTGGTACCTGCACACAGATAATTCCTTTTTTTCTTTTTCTATTACACTCACTGGGTATCACTGCAGTGCTCACATAAATATTCACTAGAGGTTTAATTTCCCTACCATGGCACTCGCACATCTTTTCATCTGCTCACTGGGAGTCACACTTTTGTGGTGCAGTGGACATTTCTTGTGCCTTTGGGAGATGACACACAGCAGAGCTGCCATGATTGTGCTCTGCTGCTGGATTCCAACTCATCATGGTACGTTGCATGGCATGTGCTTGCCTCTGCTATTCTCCAGGCCCAGCCCAAAATTTCCTTCAATGCCATGGATTGAGCCCAGGACCTTGCACATAAGGCATGCACACTATCATCGAGCCATATTACTAGAACAACAGTTTCTTAATGTATAATTTTACTATTTCTAGTATTTTAATAGTATTATTTTCCTTTGAAAATGCCCCCTGACTTGGTAAAGTTGATTTTATAAGCAAACACATCTTTTTGTAGAGTCTTGTTAGTATACAGGAGCTTTTTCTCTTCCTGTGCGTGTACATTTGTTCCTTTTTCATGATAATCCTGTAATTATACTATGTATGGAATAATTTCTGTCAAACATTATACATAAACATTAAAAATTAAACCTTTGGGCTGGAGCAGTAGTACAGCGGGTACTACTTGCCTTGCATGCGGCCCACGCGGCCCAACCAGGTTTGGTCCTCAGTATGGTACCCCAAGCTCACCAGGAGTAATCCTTGAGGACACAGCCCTGAGCATTGCTTGGAGTGCCCCCTTACCCCTAAAAAACATTAAACCTTAGCACTTGATTTTCATAGTATTATTTTACAAGTACACTTTTTAATTAATTTATTTATTTATTTTCTTTTTGGGTCACACCCGGCAATGCACAGGGGTCACTCCTGGCTCTGCACTCAGGAATTACCCTTGGCAGTGCTCAGGGGACCATATTCGATGCTGGAAATCGAACCTGAGTGCAAGGCAAACGCCCTACCAGTTATGCTATCCCTCAACCACAAGTACGCTTTTTTAAAACCATTAGGAGGATGGAAACCTGTTGACAATCACAGATTAGTCAGTAGTGAATTATTTGACTTCTACTGCTTTCACTTGAATAGATAAGGCCTGTTCGTTCCTTCCCCTTTAGGCAATTGATTTTCTATGTGCACCTTTTCATTTAAATGTTCATTGGGACCAGATCGATAGTATAATGGGTAGGATGTTTGCCTTGCACGAGACCAATCCTGGTTTAGTTACGGCTTTCCAGATGGTCTCCTAAGCCCAACTCTGAGTGATCCCTGAGTTCCACTGGGTGTGGCCCCAAACTTAAAAAAAAAAAGTTGTTTATTATTATTAGACGATGGATGACCCTACATAATTATCAAAAATTTGACTAGCCAGTGATTAACTTTTCAGCACATTATAGCGTGGCATATTTATTTTCTTTATGTTCTTCTGGCCATAGTTGGCATATTAGCTACTATATTATTAATATTAATATATTAGTTTGTATTAGCTACTCCATGCCTGAGAAGCATACTTATAGTCAGCACTCAATTTGTCAGTGCCTTGGAAAAGTACTTGGAGTGCAAAGGATTAAAAAAAGATGCAGATTCTTGAAGTTGAATGCAGTTCTGTTACTGTTATTGGTATGAAAGTACTTCCTAAATCAAAGTACAGGTAAATGTATTCCTGGTAAAGTACAGAGGACCAAAGATAGATCATATGTAAGAAATCCTACATTGTTTTGTTCAATTGTATTTAAAAATCACTCAGCACTCATTCTTAAATGAATGTTAGATTTGAAAATTGAGTAATTTCAAGTGATATAGCTGAAGATTGGCAAAGCAAAACTTACCCTTTTTGTTTGAAACAGACTTACAAAGAACATTTAGAAGGACAGAAACATAAAAAAAAAGAAGCCGCATTGAAAGCCTCACAAAATACCAGCAGCAGCAACAACTCTACTCGTGGGACTCAAAATCAGCTACGTTGTGAGCTCTGTGATGTGTCTTGTACAGGAGCAGATGCATATGCTGCCCACATTCGTGGTGCTAAGCATCAGAAAGTAGGTGGTTTTTTTTCCCACACACACTCTTATGTCTTGCTGTTTTCATTTACATTTTCAGTGGGGGTTAAGTAAAAGTGACTTCAAAAATGGAAAACTAGGGGGCTTGAAAAATAATACAGCAGGTAAAGCACTCGTCTTGCATGTGCCTCATCCAGATTCAATCCCCAATTCCCCATTTGGTCCACTGAGCCCATCAGGAGTAAGCCCTGAGCTTACTCACACCACTAGATGTGGCCAGGAAAACAGCACAGAAAAACCTCGAAAACTGAGTATTTATAAGCCTTCCTTCTGTGTTAATATACGTAGAGGTGGCAGCCAATAACTTTTTAAGTAGGGAAAGACTAGAGACCTTAAACTAGGTTATATATTCCAGTTGTAAACTTAAGTTGGTTTTTTTTTTTTATCCCTTATGCCTAAATCTAGGCTTAAATATGACCAAGTCATCCCATTTGTTTTTTCTTAAAGGTAATTTCCTATCTAGTACTAGTTGGTGTATGAATGCATATCATAGAGATTAATTTAAAAGTAAAAGTACTGTATAATAACAATAAAACATCATACTATGTATAATATAGCAAGTACAATAGAGGTAAAGCTTTCATTTTGCTATGTTTTTGTTTTTTTTTGGGGGGGAGGGGTTTGTGTCACACCCGGCGATGCACAGGGGTTACTCCTGGCTCTTCACTCAGGAATAACCCCTAGCGGTGCTCAGGGGACCATATGGGATGCTGGGATTCGAACCTGGGTCGGCCGCGTGCAAGGCAAACGCCCTACCTGCTGTGCTATCACTCCAGCCCCTTGCCATGTCTTTTAGACAAACTGTTTAAAAAATCTGCACTTGAACTTACTGACAATTGTGGTTTTGTTTTGTAGGTGGTTAAATTACACACAAAACTTGGTAAGCCCATTCCTTCAACAGAACCAAACGTTGTTAGCCAAGCCACTTCTTCTACGGCTGTGTCTGCTTCAAAACCAACTGCCTCTCCTTCAAGCATTGCAGCAAGCAATTGTACTGTGAATACATCATCAGTTGCAACTTCTTCAGTGAAAGGTCTTACAACTGCAGGAAACTCATCTCTTAATAGCACATCCAACACTAAAGTGTCAGCAGTGCCTACAAATATGGCTGCCAAGAAAACATCTACACCCAAAATAAACTTTGTTGGCAAGTACTACAGAATCTCCATGTTCCTCCTAACTCATCAGTCATATTTCTCCTCCTCCTCTATAACCCTTTTCAATCATATATCTCTTTCTTGAATTTTCAGTCAGTTTCTTAATGATGCCTCCCTTCTTCATTTTAATCAAACAGTTGTATCTGTTGCCTGTGATCTTAAAAAAATACACACACACACACACACACGTATACGTCATTCCCCCCATCTGCCCCCATCTATTTCTTACCAGTGTTATACTTTTGTGTTTCTTTACCAGACTTCAGTCTGTTTTAGTGTTCTTCACTATATCTTTTCCTGAAACTGTTAGGAATCCCAGAAGGCCCAGTAGATAAATGTTAGGTGTCTTTATTGGTTCTCCTACTTTAATGATTCTTAATAATAGTGGCGTTTTAAAGATTCTGATTCGTCTCAAACATGCCACTCACCCAGTATTCATGAGTAGTCTCATCTGTTATCATGGGTACTATGTCTTGAAACCCTACTGAGTTCTGAAGCTATATTTTAGATGTATCTTGGTCATCACCAATACATTGTGTATATGTATATATAGATGCCTGCCAGTATCTTCACAATCCAGAGCATACCACGAACTACATTTTTAAATTGTTGAATTCTCCACACAGAATAGTTTACTAACATCACTTGTTCTTTGCCACTGCCTGTCGTTTTTCATGCCCTTTTACTTGTCATTACAGTATTTCTACAGAGTCTTCTTCATAGCCATTGTCTTGTTTTGAGACCCTTTAGTCTCCTCAAGACATTTGTCTTTTTGTATCCATTTTCCCCACACACTCTTGGTTAAATAACTTCATTAAAATTATATCATTGTCTTAGTCTTCAGCTTTAAGTTTCTCAGTGACTTTGTTTATAGGAAAAAACTGTAATCCCTAACTCATGCAAGGCTCGGCACAGTCTGACTCTTGCCCCAGATCTCACCACCTCTATTTTGGTAGTTCAAACATAGTTACTGAGTTTCTGTGAACTTACTGGTTTTTGAGCTCTGTATTGTTGTTTTTATCCATTCTAATCTGTTTAGACGTTCTCTTTTTTCTACTTGGACAGTTCGTTGCTCTTCTTTCAGAGACTAGCTCAAGTGTCACACCTGGTGGAACCTCTCCTAACTGGATCAGGTTAAAGGGTAGTGGCCCCATTCCTTTCTAGGCCCACAGCATGCTACTCAAAGTCGTTAGAGCACTGGAACACACTGTGTTATATTGTGTCCTCACTTAAACTCTTGGTATCTCAAAGGCAGCATCTGTAGTGTCAGCAAGGAAATGAGAATTGAAACAAATTAGGCTTATCTTTACCTTACTGAGTTCTTGTTTACTTTTATATACTTAATGTTTTGAGCACCTTGGTAGGCCTGATGGGATTGTTAGATATGAGTGGATAAAATGGGGGGGGAAACATGTTAGTAAGAAAATAAGCTATTTAGTTCTTCATGATTCTGATCTGTAGTATGTCTTGACAGAAGCTTGATTACTGACAAAAATTAAGTGAATTATAGTTTATTTATCAGCTTCTCTATTTGCACCCAAAAAGTTAAAATGATTGTTAATTCTTTTGTGCTCTTCTAGGTGGTAATAAGCTGCAGTCAACAGGAAATAAAGCAGAAGACTTGAAAGGAGCCGAGTGTGTCAAGAGCACTCCCGTTGCCTCTGCCGTACAGATTTCTGAAGTAAAATCGGACACGGTGTCGGAACCCGTCACACCTGCATCCCTTGCTGCTTTGCAGAGTGATGTGCAGCCAGTCGGACATGATTATGTGGAAGAGGTAATTGATTTGAGAATACCTTTCCTGGGACAGAGGAAAGAAGTGTGTCACTGTGTTGCAAGTATTCCTTACATGTAAAATTTTATTCAGGGCCAGGGAGATTCTAGATAATATGCTTTGCTTGCTGGAGGCATGATTTCAGTTTCCTGCCAGAGCAAGAAGCCAGTAGTGTGCCTCTGAGCACTGTCAGGTCTCTCCCCACCCTACAAGCGAAAACCTAAAACAATAATGGTATTAATTCAGTCAGAACTGGAGAGATAGTATAGCAGATAAGGCAGTTTCCTTGCGTATGGCTTACCCAGGTTTGATTCCTGGCACCCCATATGGTTCCCTGAACCTTGCCTGGAGTGCTCTCTGAGCTGGGAGTAGGCTCTCAGCACTGCCTGAGTGGCTCAGAAAAGGGGGGGGAGCAATAACTTTGGACATTGTAGCAGTTTGTATACCAAATATTTCCTTTAACCTGTCTCTTAAAACAGGATCTTACCAGTAGAAAGTATTAAGTAACTTTATTAGAGAACTTCAAGTATGTTTTTGCATTTAAATCTAGATATTTACTTACAGACAAAAGTATTTTCAGTCTGTTACAAAAATACTTCTTGCCGTGCCACAGTTAAAAATTGTTTATTTCTGTAGATACCCTTTTATAAATGACCAACATCACGTTTTCTCACTTATTATTCACCACTGCTCTGTTAGAGAATCTGAGGGTTTGTAAATGAAGTCATATGGTGTAGCACTTCCTGTTATAATTCTTGAACCTCCTCTCCCTCCCAACCCCCAAATCAAGGTACGAAATGATGAAGGAAAAGTAATTCGTTTCCATTGTAAATTATGTGAGTGCAGTTTTAATGACCCCAATGCAAAGGAGATGCACTTAAAAGGACGAAGACACAGACTTCAATATAAAGTAAGTTAAGATTTCATCTGTTCTTATATATAACTTGACATAAGTTATATTGATACAAGTTATGTGATCTACAATCTCCCTTATATGTATAAGATACATGCTTTTATATGTAAGATAACTTGAAACATTCTAGGTGCAAAACAAAGCCTACAAAACAAAGTCCATAAACTCCTCTCATTGTAAAGTTAGTGTGTTATGTCCCACCTTGTTCAGATATCTGGGTTCTTTTGAATAATTTTGTACTATTATAAAACTGTTATACTAAAGAACAGTTTAACAATACTTTATTGTTTTTAATGATTATAGCAAAATTTAAGATTGCTCAGATCAGGGCTGAAGCAGTGAAGCACTTGCCTTGCACACAACTGACACAAGTTCTATCCCTGGCACTACTATGGTCCCCTGAGCCCTGCTACACGTGACCAAAAACAGACAGACAAAAGATTGCTCAGATCAGTGAAGTATTCATCTAAGATTATTTGTTTAAAGAAGTAGCAGATCTCCACCTTTATCTTGAGCTGATAAAATTAATTTAGAGATGAGGAATTCTTCATTGTGAAAACTTGATTGTTTCAATACTCTTTCACAGTCTTAATTAGAGTGAACCATTTTGTGTCTTCTAAGTACCTAAACGGTGGGTCCGAGAGCATAGTTGGAGTTTGCTGAGCATCTCTGGCGATACTCTGGAGCAGCATCTCCGGGGCAACTCTGGTGGTCTCTAGCACCCGGGAACCCAAACAGCATTGTATCTGAAGACCCTAGTGCTGACCTGCTGGCCCAGTTGACCCAAGTATCCCTGAAAATCATACTTAGATCCCTGTAGTACCTCTTAAGGAGGCCCCGAAACAAATCAGAACAAGTGAAAAAAGTTTTACAGAATAAGCACAGAAGGCAAAATGTGGTTTTTTTTTTTAACTTAAATTTTATTGAATCACTATGTGGAGGGTTACATAGTTCTCAGGATTATGTCAGTTATACAATACTCAAACACCCTTCCCTTCACCCGTGCCCATATTCCATCACCAACCACCCCATTATACCTCCCGCCCCCTCCCGCCCCCCCAGTCCCTGCCCTTGTAAGTGATAAGTTTCACTTCGTTTACGTTTTATCTTGGTTACAGTCCATGTTTCAACACATAACTCACTATTGTTGCTAGGGTTTCCCCCCAAAAAAGAGAAGACAGTCCCACTGTCAAGGAAGCATTTGATGGCTCTCCATTGCTGAGAATGTAGAGATATTAAGTCCCGCTGTTTGTTACATAACTTTTCTATTTTTTCCCCCCTCGTCCCGTGCCACGGAGATCACGCCTGTTTAGTAATCACCACGCTGCCTGACAAAGGGAAAACAAACCAAAAAAGATGGTTATTTCCCGTCATCAGCCGGCGTGGGGCTCTGGCTTAGTTGATAGTCTGGTAGAATGTCTGCAAGCAGTTTCTGGAACCAAAAGTAATACGCTGGTATCGGCCCCGGCTCGAGATTCCACCAGCGTCCCGCTGTTCCAAGTACATAATAATTTATTCCCTTGTATCCCATTCCCACGCCACCAGGTCCGTGTCAGCTTAATGGATATCATACTATGGTTAACGCCACGCCGAGTTTCTTCCTGAGAAAGAAGGATATTTCTTCTCAGCTGGCGTGGGGATATGGCTTAGTTCAGTCTATAGAGATGGCTACCACTTTGGTAGCCTTCAATATTTCAGCACAAGATTTACTATTCTTGTTAGGATTTCCCACCAAAGTCCCACCCGTTAAAAAGGAACCATTTCATATTGGTGATGATTAAATGACAATAGGTTGCGCGGCCATGGCAGCGGCCTCGCGGCTTTGAATTTCTGTATAAAGTCCAGGGAAAGTACAGCCAGAAATTACATGTCGCTACAAACTTTAACCCTATTATGGTCCCCCCAAAGTCCAACCCATTACAAAGGAACCATTTCATATTGCTGATGATTAGATGACATTAGGCTGCCGAGGCCGCGCGGTTTTGGGTTTCTATATAAAGTCCAGGGAAAATTCTGCCTAAAATTCTATCCCTACAATCTTTTACCCTTCATCAAAAAACTCAGTACTATTGTTTGGAATTTCCCCCCACGGTAAGCCCTGCCAAAAAGGAACATTTACACGTTGCTGACAATCAAGAGATATTAGGTCATGCGGCTGCTATTGCAGCCGCGCGGTTTTGGATTTCTATATGAAGTCCAGGGAAAATTCTTTTGGTAATTGCATCACTCACTGGCAGCGCCTGGGCCAGAAGCTCCGAGCACACAGTTTGGAGGCATTTTGGGGGCACCGCTCGTGTCCAAAGTGGTTCAGTTGCCTCCGGGGTCGATCTCGCGCGGGGCCAGAAAGGAGCGTCCCCACATGGCTCTGTGCTTAAATGTCACAGGGCGGATCCGGAAGTCCCGCCCCATCGGCTTTCCCGGGCTTCCTGCATAGTCTAAAAACCGGCTATTGCCTCGCTGTGTTCAAAAAGAAAGAGTTGAGAGAGAAAAGACCATACCCCGCTGGCAGCGCCTGGGCCAGAAGCTCTGAGCACACAGTTTGGAGGCATTTTGGGGGCGCCGCTCGTGTCCAAAGTGGTTCAGTTGCCTCCGGGGTCGATCTCCCGCGGGGCCGGAAAGGCAAAATATGTTTTTAACTCGAGGCCAGATCAGTGGGCAAGGGGCATGCCTTGCACACAGCAGACCTGGTTTCTCGCTCTCCTGTGAGTGATTCCTAAGCACAGGGCCAGGAGGAAGCACTGAGCACAGCTAGGTGTGGTCACCAAAGGGGAAAAAAAGGAAAAAAAAAAATTAGTTGAAACAAAATGGTCTGTTTAAGGAGAATAGTTTTACATGGGAAGAAATTTTCCAGTGGGGCTGCTGAGGATGGAACTAAAGGAAGGCCTCGCTAAACAAAGCATGGGCTCCACCACTGAGACATATTCTGGCCCCAACTTTCTTAGCTGCCTTTTCCCACTCACAGTGATGGAATCATCTTTTTATAGACAAGAAAATTTCAGCAGTGATTCGTCCCCTAAGGATTTCTTTCTTTGGTCAACACTAATTTCTGTATTTTTTCAAGTGCAAAGTATATAATTTCTAAGTTGGATAATAATTTTGGAAGGGGGAAAGATTTTTAGTATATTCTCAATACTCCCCTCCTGTTCAGTTCACTAGCTTAGCTCTTAAAATTCAACCTTTGCAAGTACCTCATGAAAGGACATGTGGGTTTGTTTGATTTAATCTGTAAAAATATGTGGACTCTGTTGAAGGGACCACTAGTTTTTTCACTTGTTTGTTATAGAAAAAAGTCAATCCAGATTTACAAGTCGAAGTAAAACCCAGTATTAGAGCAAGGAAGATTCAGGAAGAGAAAATGAGGAAGCAAATGCAAAAAGAGGAGTATTGGCGAAGACGAGAAGAAGAAGAACGCTGGAGAATGGAAATGAGGTAATGTTACTTACTTTAAGTAGCACATTTTTAAATTTTTGTTTCTTAGGAAGATCCTAATTCAGGGATATTAGAGGGAGGGAGAAATTAAACTTATTTTCCAGCGATATGTTTAATTTTAGGGCCAGAGAGATAGTACAGGGAATAAAGCACTTGCCTTGTAGAGATAAGTTTAGTTTTGTTGCTAAAATTATATTTCTTGGAGCTGTAACGATATACACATCGGGTAGGGCATTTGCCTTGCACGCAGCCGACCCTGGTTCGATTCCCAGCATCCCATATGGTCCCCCAAGCACCGCCAGGAGTAATTCCTGAGTGCATGAGCCAGGAGTAACCCCGTGCATCACCTGGTGTGACCCAAAAAGCAAAAAAAAAAAAAAAATTATATATCTTTAAGTGTTGTATACAGTTGAGTAATTTTGACTATATTTTAAGCATTGCCACGTGCAGTTAATTTATACATTTTTCAAAACCTGCCAAAGGAACCATGAGCTCAATTAGAAGTGACATCAGATATTTTCCTTCGACCCCACTACTCTTTATTCTCAGGCAGCTACTGGCCTATGTTGCAGGTGGGGAAGTGTGGAGAGGATACACCTAGTGATGCTCAGGGCTTACTCCTGGCTCTGCACTCAGTAATTAACACCTGGCAGTGCTCAGGGGACCATATGGGATTCCAAATATACATCAGGGAGGGGGCTTGCCTTGCACACCCGATGACCTGGGTTCGATCCCCAGCATCTCATATGCTCCCCGGAGGTCACACAGAATCTGATTGTAGTACTCACAAATTTACTTGTGGTGCTTCCAAATTTAGCCATGGTACTTGTGGGCAGAAGGTGGGTGTCACACTCTGTAGTTGTGGTACTCTCCCAAGTGCTCAGCAGTATTGTTTTCCCAGCCACAGTTCTTCTGATCCTTGGTTACTGTGCTTGCCAAGGACCACATGCTTTAGTTGCAGTGCTGACATGTGTATCCCTCCACCATGTGTCACACACTCAGCTACATCATTGAGGGTCCCAGAGAACAGCCTTGGGAATCATTTCTACTGTGGTCAGCCCCAGGAACCAAGCTCTCCACCTCATGCTTGTAAGGAAAGTGTTTGCTGCTAAGTCCTCCCCATACAACCCTAATTTGTCATAATGACCATCCTTGAGTTATTGCATAATCTGTGATTAGTTGCTAGTAAAATCCCAGAAAAATGTTAACATTTGTTTGAAGGATACATATATTTCTGCTTGTCCTGGATAGTGTATCTCGGTAGTCCCCAATGTTTTGGTCTTTGTATCCTTGATTTTTAAAGACTCTAATAGAGTATGTGGGGGCAAGAGAAATAGTACAGCAGATAAGGCACGTGCCTTGCATGGCCAATCCAGACTCAATCCCCAGCACCCTATATGGTCCCATGAGCACCACTAGGGTTCACGAGCTCAGAACCAGAACTAAGATGCGGTCCAAAAACAAAAAAAATATACATATACTGTGACTGTGGAGTAGTGCATGCTTATGAGGCAGCCTCTGTAACCATTGCACTCTTCCCTGATGTTTGATCAAAAAAGCAGACCTGTTTTGCTTTGTTTGGGGGCCACACCTAATGGTGCTCAGAGCTTATTCCTGCTCTGCTCTCAGGTGGTGATCAGGGGAACCACATGGGGTGCCGAGGGTCAAATCTGGGTTGGCCATGAGCGAGGCAGTCACCCTACCCTCTGTACTATCACTCTAGCCCCTTTAATTATGTTTTTATATAAAATGTATCTGATCTTATTGCTGCCAAAATTCGCTCTAGAATACATGATTTCTCTTGGGACTTACCAGTATTTGAAGCTGAAAAGTCATAGAATTAAGAGAAATGGTGAGAGTTAGGAAATATGTCTTAAAGCAAACACTGTAACACTTGCTTCCCTTAGCTCACTGGGATTTGTTATTTGATATACCTGGTCAGTTTTTTTTTTTTATACCTTTTACCAATATTGAAAGACAATGAGATTTCACACAAGATTTCAAAAAAATTCTGGGCAACTTAGTATTTCTTATGACTATAATTCACACGAGCTCAGTCACTATTGTCTCTAGCTAGATTTCATGCCACTATAATTCTTCCCTTTTTTTCCACCCCTTTTTGGGTCACACCGGGCGATGCACAGGGGACCATATGGGATGCTAGGAATTGAACCCAGGTCGGCCTCATGCAAGGCAAACGCACTACCTGCTGTGCTATTGATCCAGCCCCCCCCTTTTTTTTTTGAGTATAATTCTTATCACCCTTAATGTGTCGCCAAAGAATAAAGCAATGTGAATTGCCATTTATCACTAACTGTATTACTGCTTTTTCTTTTAGTAGAGAATTAACTTCCCTTTCCTCACATCATAAATGGAGAAATAAAACAATCTTAAAAAATCTCTCTAGGGGCTGGAGAGATAGCACAGCGGTTAAGGCGTTTGCCTTGCACTCAGCTGACCTGGGTTCGATTACCAGCATCCCATATGGTCCCCTGAGCACCGCCAGAGTTAATTAATTCCTGAGTGCAGAGCCAGGAGTGACCCCTGTGCATCGCCGGGTGTGACCCAAAAAGGGGGGGGGGGGGAGAATCTCTCTAGGGCCAAAGGGCAAGTACAGTGGGTTAGGTTCTTGCCTTGCATGCAGTGACCTGGGTTCTAATCCCTAGTACAACATAAAGTCCTCCAATCCCAATAGGAGTGACTGGAGTTCAGCATCAGGAGTCAGCCCTGAGTACTGCTGGGGTATTGCTCAAAGATTTTTATTTTTAATTATCTCTAAAGGAAAAAAAAACCACTTTCAAATTTTAATTTTTTTTTTTTTTTTTGCTTTTTGGGTCACACCTGGCTGGCTCTGCACAGGGGTTACTCCTGGCTCTGCACTCAGGAATTATCCCTGGCGGTGCTCAGGGGACCATATGGGATGCTGGGAATCGAACCCTGGGTCGGTCGCGTGCAAGGCAAACGCCCTACCCGCTGTGCTATCGCTCCAGCCCCTCAAATTTTAATTTTGAGGTTCTAAGTGTGTGCTTTGTGTCCTTTATGTACATACAATATTGGTTTGTTCAAATGCATTTAAATTTCTTGTTTTCTTTAAAGCAGGAGAGATTGAAAGCAAGTGAGATTTTCAATGATTTTGTTGGTTTTGTGTTTGTTTTGTGTTTCGGACTACTCTCCTTGGTGCTTAGGCACCACTTCCACTGTGGTGCTTTGGGCTTATGCAGTACAGGAATGCAAAGCATGCGTCTCAGCTCTTTGAGCAGTTTCCCTGATCTTGACGTTTGTTCTCTTTTGATTTTGTGATTAGGCTTAGAAATTAAGTTTTGCTTTCTTTCTCTCTTCCCTTCATTATTTTTTCACCTACTTCATTTTACTTTAAGATGAAAGCAGTAGAGGATGTGAAGTGCAGTAGAGGGCATTGGAGAGAGTGCTTAGCAAGCTGAGCGTGGTTTACCTGGTTCACTCCCTTTGCCCTGAGCACTGCAGTGGGAGTAGTTCTACATGTGGTGCTTCGTATAAACCCCTCACAGATAGAGAAGAAAGATAGTTATTGATGCTGGTAAAGAGGTATTTTACTTGTTTTGCTTAATAGCTTGTGTACTGATGCAATTTTATGGGTTGTATTTTTCTTCAGAAGCTTATACTGATTCTTTCTATTTCAGACGTTATGAAGAGGATATGTACTGGAGAAGAATGGAAGAAGAACAACACCACTGGGATGATCGTCGCCGAATGCCCGATGGAGGCTATCCCCATGGTCCTCCCGGCCCGTTAGGCCTTCTGGGAGTTCGACCAGGCATGCCTCCGCAGCCTCAGGGGCCTGCAGTGAGTGTCTGCTTATTATTACTTTTTTTTTTTTTTTTGCTTTTTGGGTCAACCTGGCGATGCACAGGGGTTACTCCTGGCTCTGCACTCAGGAATTACCCCTGGCCGTGCTCAGGGGACCATATGGGATGCTGGGATTTGAACCCGGGTCGGCCGCGTGCAAGGCAAACACCCTACCCGCTGTGCTATCTCTCCAGCCCCCATCTGCTTATTATTTTTAATGTAGGTCTGTGCATAATGGAAGTATGCACAGTTCTGTATGTAGAAGACTAATATTGGTTTATCTTAATTCTCTTAAATTTATCTTCATGTAAGTTTTTTGCCTATTAGAAATTTCCTTTATTACAGGTTCTTACTCCTTTGTTTTTATATATAATGACTTAAGAGTAGCTGTGAATTTTTAAATAAAAACTAAATTGAGCAAAGCCTCTTTTGCCAACTATTGTTTCATACAAGATTTACTACCTTTGTTATCATTTAGATTAGCTGGCACAGCTAATTTTGAAAGCAAGTGCTTCTGCCTTCAAAATGATTCTCATCTTCAAAATGATTACCAGTAGTTTAGAACCTTTTTCCTACTTTGAATTCTGTCTAGAACTTACTAGTTCTAATTTTAATTTTTCTAGAGAAAACAAGCTTGTTTTCTCTATAAGAAAGCAACAAATTTCTCTTTAACCTAGTTCTCTCCTTTATAAAGCGGTATTTCTAACCCTTGTTTTCAGTAAGAGCAGAAATAACCACTTAAACCCGGATATCCTTGTAATGTGATGATTTTGCTTGTTTTGAGGCATGTATTCATATATATACGTAATCTTATTAGTATAATTTTGCATATATTACACTCTTTTTACTGAGATTTAGTAAAGAAAGAAGATAGGAATGACTGATAACCTTGTATAGTTGAAAAATAATAGCTGACTTTCACTCAAAAAATGGTTTTTTAATGAAGTTAATATTCTTTTTAGCCTCTACGTCGTCCTGATTCATCTGATGACCGTTATGTAATGACAAAACATGCAACCATTTATCCAACTGAGGAGGAACTACAGGCAGTTCAAAAAATTGTTTCTATCACTGAACGTGCATTAAAACTTGTTTCAGACAGTTTGTCTGAACACGAAAAAAGCAAGAACAAAGAGGGAGATGATAAGAAAGAGGGAGGTAAAGATAGGTATGTTTTCAGTTTCATATAAAATTTCAGAATTTTATATAAATTTGCTCTTTCATGAGTCATGTCTTTGTTTACATCTACATGCCTTACTAGGCTGTGTAAGATTTAATATATAGCTGCATTTTGCTAAAATGAGAATATACAATTCCATGTGCGTATATAATTAAATCTTAAGTTATAAGTTTAAATTTTGGGGTTGGAGAGAAAATACAGTGGGTGGGGTGTTTTCCTTACACACGGTCATCCTGGGTTCAACCACCAGCACCCTAAATACTGGTTCCCCAAGACCCAAGGTCTGCCAAAAGTAAGCCCTGAGCACCTCCAGGTGTGACCCAAAAACAAACAAGGAAAAAAAAAAGAACTTAAAATTTGTCCATTTTATTTAAATTTATAAAACATTATCTTAAGTCTCTTTTCATTTCGGTCTTTATAATTCTCTGATTGCATTCTGCAGTTACTCAGTTGGGTGGGGGAGGTGGGAGGGCTTGGGGTCACACCCAATAGTGCTTAGCACAGCTGGCTATGCTCAGCATGTGTGGTGTCAGGGATTGGACTGGGGTGTTTCAAGAGCAAGTGTCTTGCCTACTGTGCTATCTCTCCCACTCTTCAATTTTATCAATTTATTTGTCCCACGTTTAATTTTTGTTGGGCAGCTTCTTTTCTTGATGGTGGTTGTGGGTGGGTGGGAGGGCCTCCCAAACAATGCTTGGAACCAAAGGCCACTCATAGCAACAGGGCAGGTGGTTCATTGCTCAAGCCCAACAATGCTGGGGCCTGCTATGGCAACATCCACAGTGCCCTCTGGCCTCCTAGTATACACCTGGGCGTCCTGGGCCAGGACCGTGAATTGCCAGGGATCAAACTGAGTATGCACCACTGAGCATGGCTTCTTTTTTGTTAATGCAGTGATCATATGGGACAAATACACCATAGCTGTGGAAGCATCTTTATGACATCATGAACTGGAACTTTTCATTTTCCCTTTATCATGAAATGTATAATATGTTTTGTTGTTGTTGTTGTTTGCTTTTTGGATCACACCTGGCGATGCACAGGGGTTACTCCTGGCTCTGCACTCAGGATTTACCCCTGGCGGTGCTCAGGGGACCATATGGGAAGCTGGGAATCAAACCTGGGTTGGCCGTGTGCGAGGCAAACGTCCTACCCGCTGTGCTATTGCTCCAGCCCCGAAATGTATAATATGTTAAGCATGACTCATTTTATGTTTGTTACTTAAGACAGAGAAACGGTATCCTTTGCTTGACATCTTTGCAGTTGTCCTTGTGGAACTTAGTTCTGATTTATACCCTTTGAGGGGGCACTCTAAGGGGGAAGATTGGTGTTGAAGCAGACTTGTCATATTTGGTCTACCTCTGGCTCTGCTCAGAAGTCACTGATGGTGTTACTCAAGGGACCATAAGTTGTGCTGGGGATCGAAAGAGCCAAATAAATGTTGGCTGCATGCAAGACAGGCGCCTACCTTTATTCTTGTACTGAATCTCGCCCATCCTTCAATTTTTTTTTCATCTAAACCAAGGATAATTATAAAACTGAATGGAAATTGATAAAAAGTGTTAGTCGTATAAAAGTTATTTACTATTTTGTGTTCAGAGTTTGTAATTAAGAGAAGCCTAATACTATTTGATTTCACTGCAGAGCTTTAAAGGGAGTTTTGCGAGTAGGAGTATTGGCAAAAGGATTACTTCTCCGAGGAGATAGAAATGTCAACCTTGTTCTGCTCTGTTCAGAGAAACCTTCCAAGACATTATTGAGCCGTATTGCAGAAAACCTACCCAAACAGCTTGCTGTAAGTATTACAAAAATACTCACTTTTACCCCTTGTCTGGTTCAAAAGATTTTGACAGGACTAAATTTGCTTCAGATCAAACCTGTCAGTCTGGAAATTTTTTTTTTTTTTTTTTGTGGATCACACCCGGTGATGCACAGAGGTTACTCCTGGCTCATGCACTCAGGAATTACTTCTGGTAGTGCTCAAGGGACCATATGGGATGCTGGGAATTGAACCCAGGTTGACTGCATGCAAGGCAAACGCCTTATCTTCTGTGCTATTCCTCCAGCCCCCAGCCTGGGAATTTTTTTTTTTTTTTTGCTGTTTTTTTTTTTTAAAAATTTTATTTATTTTTAATTAGAGAATCACCGTGAGGGTACAGTTACAGATTTATACACTTTTGTGCTTATACTTCCCTCATACAAAGTTCGGGAACCCATCCCTTCACCAGTGCCCATACTCCACCACCAGTAAACCCAGCGTCCCTCCCACCCTCCCCAATCCCATCTCCCCCCCACCCCACCCTGCCACTGTGGCAAGGCATTCCCTTCTGTTCTCTCTCTCTAATTAGCTGTTGTGGTTTGCAATAAACGTGTTGAGTGGCCGCTGTGCTCAGTCTCTAGCCCTCATTCAGCCCGCAACTCCCTTCCCCCACATGGCCTTCGACTACAATGTAGTTGGTGATCGCTTCTCTGAGTTGCCCTTTCCCCGGAACGTGAGGCCAGCCTCGAAGCCATGGAGTCAACCTCCTGGTACTTATTTCTACAGTCCTTGGGTGATAGTCTCCCACTCTGTTATTCTATATACCATAGATGAGTGCAATCTTTCTATGTCTGTCTCTCTCTTCCTGACTCATTTCACTCAGCATGAAACTTTTCATGCCCATCCACTTAACTACAAAATTCTTGACCTCCTTTTTTCTAACAGCTGCATAGTATTCCATTGTATAGATGTACCAAAGTTTCCTCAACCAGTCATCAGTTCTGGGGCATTCGGGTTTTTTCCAGATTCTGGCTATTGTAAACAGTGCTGCGATAAACATACATGTGCAGATGTTGTTTCGATTGTACTTTTTTGCCTCTCTGGGATATATTCCCAGCAGTGGTATTGCTGGGTCAAATGGGAATTCAATATCTAATTTTTTGAGAATCGTCCAAATTGTTTTCCAGAAGCAGCCTGGGAATTTTTGATTGACTTTTCATATTGAATTTTTGCTTCATTGTTGCAAAATATGTAGAACTGTATTTGCCCTTGTCTTTTTTTTTTTTTCTTTTTGGGTCACACCCGGCGATGCACAGGGGTTACTCCTGGCTCTGCACTCAGGAATTACCCCTGGTGGTGCTCAGGGGACCATATGGGATGCTGGGATTCGAACCCAGGTTGGCCGCGTGCAAGGCAAACGCCCTACCCACTGTGCTATCGCTCCAGCCCCTGCCCTTGTCTTTTTAGACTTGATGGTACTTACATTTAGAATGAAATCATATTGCTAATTGACTTAAAATATAGAATTTTGCACTTGTCCTTTTCCTGTTTTAATCCAAAATTTGAATCATAAATGAGAAGACAGTTGTCTAGGACAGAAGTAATTTTTATTTTGAAACAAACTCATATATGGTATGCTAAAAAAATTTGTTAGTATTATTTTCTTGCCTTACTGGACTGTGCTCAGGGAACACTCTTGGCAGTGCGCAGGGGCCATGTCCAGTGCTAGGACTGAATCCAGATCAGGTGTGTGCAAGGCAGGAAACTTACCCACTGTGCTGTCACTCTATTTCCACAGTCAAGATCCTAAAATTCAAGAGTCACCTTAGTAGAGTACATGCTCTTAATTAAATATAATAGCACTGTAGCACTGTCGTCCCGTTGTTCATCGATTTGCTCAAGAGGGCACCAGTAACGGCTCCATTGTGAGACTTGTTACTGTTTTTGGCATATCGAATACGCCACGGGAATCGAACTCAGGTTGGCCGCATGCAAAGCAAACGCCCTACCCACTGTGCTATTGCTCCAGTCCCAACTCCAGTGGTGCAATCGGTTAGCACGCAGTACTTAATTAAATACAATAATTGAAATAATCTTTTTAGTTTGAATTTCTTCAGTTTCACTGATTCTTTTCCATTTTCTCCCTACTATAATAATAGAAGTTGGTTTTCTCTTTAGCATATCGTGATAATGCATAATTAATAAAATTAATCCTGTTTTTATCAAGTATATATATGTGTGTATATATATATATATATACATATATATATATTTGCTTTTTGGGTCACACCCGGCAATGCACAGGGGTTACTCCTGGCTCTGCACTCAGGAATTACTCCAGGCGGTGCTCAGGGGACCATATGAGATGCTGGGAATCGAACCCGGGTCAGCTGCATGCAAGGCAAACACCCTACCCGATATGCTATCATCTAATAACTCTGGCAGTTAACTTTTTTCCTTTTCATTGCCATTGTTCAAGATACAATGTTTCTTGTTATATCTTTTTTTAACTCCCAGCAAAATTGGGAGCCAGTTAAATTGGCGTTGTATGTCTACCCTGTAGAGGCTTCTATGGCAGTGAAGGAAGGGTGAAAAGAAAAGGATGAGGGCCTTGAAAGCATTATACAATGTGCTATGAGTGTCAGTCATGGTGTTTGTAGCAAATGGTAAAGCTGGACCTACTATATCCTAACTGACAGTTAACGCAGCTGAAAGCATCATTTCAGACTAGAAAGAGCTAGGGCTAGTGCATGCATTGCCTGCTGCAGCCCCAGACTGCATCCCACCACCTTATGGACTCTTGAGCACCTCCAGTGTGGCCAGAAAACCCAAAATGTTCTTATTCAACTATATTAGCAAAGTCCAGAAAGTTAGGACAAGGGTCAAAGTGCTTGCCTTGTATATGGCCAACCCTGGTTTGATCCTGACACCACATGACTTACTAAACGCTGCTGGGAGCCACTCACTTCCCTACCTCCCACCGAAAAGCACGTAAGCAGTAGAAATAGATTTCTCCATCATTATCGCTAACTTATAATACCCTGTACCAGGCGCTGTTGTATGTGCTTTATGTAAATTTACTTAACCCTCCAGCAGCCCTATAGGCTGGATGCAATTATTGTCTCCATTTTATAGAAACAGGAACACAACTGTTAAATAATTTGCCCAACTTCATATTAAAGTAGCAGAGCTAAGATTTGAATCTTGATATTGTACCACAAACACCTTGTAATTTTATTGTGGGCTTCAATGATATAAACTAATTCTAATTACATGTCAACTGAATAACAGTGAAAACCTGGTTTTCTTAATGTTAACTAGAATTTGCTGCTCCCTCATAGAATGCAGATAGTTGATTTCACAAGCATGAGCTGTGGGAGCCACTGATATCTGACTTCTGTTTCTGGTATCACAGTATTCAAGTCCTGCAAATGCATGACTGTTTTACTATGTGGTTAGTATTTAGGAAGGTATGGTAATAAGTAGGGCAGTGTTTCTTTTGTCCAGGAATTCATCTGAGTGAGAGAGATATATACATTTATAATGAATGGTGGAAATAATGCTACATAGTAACTCAGTAAAGAATTCTGAAGCAGGGCCAGGAATGTGACTCAGTCTAGAGTACTTGTCCTCCATGTTGAAGCCCTGAGTTTAATTCCTATGCTGCCCAAATAGAAAATGAATTATGCCTTTGAGTCAGAGAGATAGCTCAAAGGGCTGGAGTGTGTGATCTGCATTTATTAGGAGCTTGTCCTGCACCCTGGCACTTTGTGGTGCCTCAGACTGCGGGAGCAACCCCTAAACTTCTCCTGGTGTGACCCAACAGTAATAACAAAAGGAATTTTGAAAAGAGCAAGAAGTTGATGGTATATTGCTAAGATCCCTTAAAGGAAGAAGTTCATGATCTATTCCTTATAAAAATGGTTAATGTAGAGAGGCTGGAGCAATAGCCTTGCACACAGTCTGGGTTCAGTCCAGTTCCTGGCAGAGCCAGGAAGGAATAAGCCCTGAGCACTGCTGGGTATGGCCCCCAAACAAAAACAACCGCTCCTCCCCCCCCTTCAAGAAATGCTTAATGTGGTAAGAAAGCTCAAAGGCTATAGTGAGGGGTTGGAGGATAGTACATAGGACCGACTGCCTTGCACACAGCTGCCTGGGTTTGATCCCCAGCATCTCACAACGTCCCCTCAGCACTGCCAAAAGTAAGCACCGAGCATCACCACATGTGCCAAAATTTAAAGAAAAGGCCATAGTGAAGTTGTTTAGTGTAATTGTTTTTTATATCAAAGGTCCAACTAATTTCTTGTACTCTTCATTACTTAGGTTATAAGTCCAGAGAAGTATGACATAAAATGTGCTGTGTCTGAGGCTGCAATAATTTTGAATTCGTGTGTGGAACCCAAAATGCAAGTCACTATCACCTTGACATCTCCAATTATTCGAGAAGAGAACATGAGGGAAGGAGGTTGGAGAGCCATTAAGCATTATATTTTTCTATTCACTTTTTTTTTTCCAATTTACCTACTCTCTATGATGGCATTAAGCCCTAGAAGGCAACATGCTGGCATTAGATATGAATCTGAAAGGGATTGATTTATATAGCAACCAATTTTTCTTAAGATCAGTTCCTAGAAAGTAAAATGGTTTTTTTTCCCATAATGTATTAAATATTAATGGTACTGTTTCTTGATTCCCCCCCCCTTTTTTTTCTTTTTTGGCTAACCTCAGATTTCTGGAAAATTCAAATTTTTACTGCCGTAACGGACAGATACAAAAAAAATTTTTTTGCCACAAATTTAACTTCTTGCTCTTGCCTTATTCTTACGAAAAAGGACAAGAGTTTTAGAAATAAGCTAGTATACTTACATTTTTAAGAAGTTCTGCTACATATGTTATCATGGATTTGGCTTGTCCTGAGGTAACTATTTCTAGCTCTCTGAGGTTGCTCTTGGGTTTTGAGCACATTTATGAATGCAAAAGATCTTAATGCACTTGGATTGGGCCTTTGGTCCAATACTATACTATAGATACTGAGAGATGGTGTAGGTGTAGTTATAATACATTTCAGATTTATTGAACTTTATAATAGTAGATTATGAAATCCCGCTGGTGCCAGCAATGTTGCTTTAGGGACTCTTCTGTAACGTTTTCAAAGCTTCAAAAGCTTTTAAACCAAAAGCATGGTCAGTGTCTGCGTATGTTGGTTCTGTTGTTTTATGGGTCAGATAAAATTTACTTTGTTTCCTTACATGTTGTTTTTGTACTTCTTAATTTGTTGAGTATGGAGTTAAAGTCTACACTAATACTTCTTTGTGATACAAATAGAGGAGAAAAGAACACTGTAGAACGTTGAGATTATTTTGTCTAAAAAAAGCATCTCTACACTCTCAATTATTGCTCCTTCAAATTTGTTTTCTTGTAGCAAAGCAATGTGAGACACTGTGCATTTCATAGCCCAAGAAAAGCACATTTTACTAAAATGTAGTCATTGGGAGACATGTCTTATGTTGCATACTTTCTATATACAGCATATGAAGACTTGTATATTATATAAGCTTTGCATCTTAAAAGTAAATGGGTTTTGTATAATGGATCTTTTGGATGAATGAGTTTCCAGTCAAGGTCTAGCCATGGATATTGCTGGAATAACAGTATCTGAATCAGTGGAAACAATTCATATGCAGCATATGACTCTTAGGATATGAAAAATCTTATGTTTAATGAGTTAAAGTTGCTGTCGTTAGTGTGAAATTTATTCATATTTAACTATTTTAGAACATGTCTGTTCAATTATAGGCTTAAATATGCATAATATCATGACTTTTATGTTGCAAAACTCTTAAAGTTAGTATTATATCTGTAGTCGAATCTTTGTAACCTATCCCTCTTCAAGGAAACAAAATTATATTTTTGTCTGACCCAGACCTGAGTTTAGAATTACTGTTCTAAATTTCATAAATATGGTGAGAAAAATGATCAGTCCAAAATTAGAAGATTTCACTTCAAGACACTGAGCTGAAAAGTTGGATATGCAAAATGTGTAGAAACACTGATAGTGCTCCTTGCTGCAGATAACTGCAGTAGACCATGTCTTTAGCTTCATTGTGAAGATTGCTTCTTTCTTGCTGCAGAATAACGGTATGTATTCTCTCTCACTGCAGCTCTCAATGCTCTGTGTCTTAAAATCATTTAAAGCCTATAGCTTGCTTTGGGGAGTTAGTATAGGGGGTCAGGAAGGCTTTGCCGGAAGAGCACATGTAAATCACAAGACTTGATCTTGTGCGCAGTGTGGTAACTTCTTTAATGAGTAATGGTCCTGTTTGATTATTTTTAATGGCAAAAATTAAGTAGATGATTAATTTGTTCAAATAACTGTTAAACACATGGCCAATTTATTTAACGTGTTTGACAGTTAAGTAAACATTTAATTGACTGAAAACTTGAAATGTTAAAAATGTTCTAACCCTTGCTACAGAATTTTTCTGTAGCAAGTCAAGTACTATGTGTGTGTGTTTTTCTTTTCCACCTGTAGCTTATCAGGCCCGGTCCAAAGCCTTCTAGCAGAGGGGATTGATTCCTGTCAGGGGTTGCTGCCAAGACATCGGAAGGATTTTTGACCAAGGTTTTCGAAAGCTCAGTGTCACACCTGCCATTTGATTAAGGAGGGATTTTGGATGCAGGGTCTGGCATTTATTGTCCTTTTTGTGACTGTTTTGTTTTGTCCGTGTCTTTTCAGAATTGAGCAGTGTTCACACTAGTTTTTAAATGGTTGGGTGGATTACATTTTTTATATAACCATGTTAGTTTAATATATTCCCATTAACTTTTAATCATAAAATAGTGTGGACACAGCATGTCTTCTAACTAGTGATTAACCCCTTAAAATTTATTAAATATATTCGTGTAGGCTAATTTGCCTTTTAATTTTTTTAATAAATTAACTAATTGTTCTTAAGTTAACTGGGTAATAGGCAACAAGAATGACTTTAGTGCATTATGTCTAAGGGGTTAATCCGCTTGAAATATAAAATGGGTGCAAAAATCCACACTCTAAATTTCATGAAGATTTCCTCAAATTTTGTTTTTTGTTGCAATAGGTCTCTGGGCATCTTAGAAATTACTATTAAATTTTCACTTATGAATACTTACATACAAAAAAAATCTTTCTTACATATTGGAGGAAATTATAACATGTAATTAACACCAGAAATTAGAAAAATTCGTTTAGAAAGAGATGGCACATTGTCACTTCTTTGCATTCTAGCTTTAGCAATTATCATAAGTAAATAAGAGACATGGATTCTTCATCATATTCTGTAACCCTGATTTAGGGAGTAGTTCTCCCCCTTTTTTTTCTTCCTTCCTTAGCTGTGCTTTTACATGTTCCTTTTCCTTATCTAAGAATAGCCCATATCTGTATTCAGTATGTTTCTGTATTCAGTGATGGGTCTTGCAGGTTTTGAGATTGTTTATTGACCTTTTAAATTTCTGGGTTAGAGTGTAGTATAGCTGGTAGGGTGCTTGCCTTGAAGGTGACCAACCCAGACTTGATCTTCAGCATCCCATATGCTCCACCAACCATCACCAGGAGTAAGCCCTGAGCACTGTTGGGGGGTGGCCCCCCTTTTTTTCTAATACTAATATCTTTGTCTTAACAATTTCTAAATTGGGGCCAGAGCGATAGTACAGTGGGTAGGACATTTTTGCCTTCCACACAACTGACCGCTCAGACATCCCATATGGTCCCCAGAGCACCTGAGTACAGGTCCCCCGAGCATCACCAGGTGTGACCCAAAAAGCAAAACAAACAAATAAAAAATCTTAAGTCTTCCATCTAAATATGCCTTCTGAAAAATCTGCACCAGGTGATGATTATTTGAAGAGTTGGGCTATTAAAAGAAAGCTAGGATAGGTGGAATTATTTATCACTTTCAGATACAATTTTTTATATTCCATCTACTCAAAATTAAAGTAATAGCTTTTAATGGCTTTTGAATACTGCGTAGAATATATAATCTGTTGACTTTCCCAGAAATTATAGTCAAACTTTTAGATGATGTTTTTCATCTTTTGTCCCTTAAATTCATTTGGTACCTTTAGTGATTTATTATGTATTATTCCAAATACTCCATAATTGTGTTACTCCGTAACTGGTGACTATTTTTTTTTAAATTTTATTTTATTTTATTAAATCACCGTGTGGAAGATTACAATGCTTTCGGGCTTAGATCTCAGTTATACAATGCTGAAACAACCATCCCTTCACCAGTGCCCATATACCACCACCAAAAAAAAAAAAAACCCACACAGTACACCTCCCATCCCGCCCCCCCACCCCCTACCTTGTAACTGATAAGTTTCATTTTACATTCTGTTTACTTTGGTTACATTCAGTATTTCAACACAAACCTCACCATTGTTGTTAGGAGTACCCCACTAGATTCAGACCTACTGTGAAGACAAATAAGGTCGCGCGGCCGCAGTAGCGTCCTCGCGGTTTTGAATTTCTGTACTTTAACAAGAAGTACTGGTGACTGTTTTGCTAGATCACTTACAGGGCACACAAGTTTTCCGTATGTAGAAAAATATCTAAAATCACAAAAAACTAAGTTGATAATTGCAACTTATAAACACATAAGTAGTTTTAATTAGCAAATCTGTTACTTATGCATGTTTGCAAATATGTTTAGATAAATATAAAATTAACCTTTCAGCTACATTTTCTGAGTGTAAAAGTTACTATATTACTAGTTAGTTTCAGATTTTCTCATGTTTTATGTAGCTCATGTGTTTTAATGCTATTGTCTGATGAAATTGGCTATTGTAACTAATTTTATAGCTTAAAGAATCCTATCTATTTACCATTAAAACATTCTGCTTATTATATCTCTTCTATTTCCTCTAATCTATGCTGATTCCTATTGTCTTTTTCTGCTTTGCCCATTTCTCTGACTACGCTGATTCCTATTGTATTTTTCTCCTTTGCCCATTGTTCTACAATTATTATTTACAGGAGTTTGGATTTCAAAGGGTATTTCATAACTAAAATATCCCTGTAGAATAGAAAGGATTGAACTGCTAGAAATGCCTGTTTGTGCTCTTCATTTTTATCTAATTATTATTGGTCATTCCATATTTATCATCCTCTTCTATATTAGCCCCAGAACAACCTGTGACCATTTAAAATACTGAACAAACCCAGGTTTATTGTGTAATCTCATTAAGGTGGATTTTTGTGTTCCCCTTTGTCTTGTCTTTTTTGTGCTAGTACATTGTGTCCAGTAATCCCTCCTTTTTAATTTTGGTGGGTAGGGTTTAAATCTCCAGATTTATTATTACTACTTACACTGCTAGATTGAAGGTTTAAATTCTTTTGACATTCATATTGGATTATGTTGAAAATAATCCATGGGTATAGTAAAATGCTGAAAAATTCTCAAATGGCTCATGTGACACTGATGCTGCTTTAAGGAAGTGTCTTGCTCACCTGGTCAAACACCCATTCCTCACTGCATTTTGCCAATTCAATCCATTTTAGATGTAACCTCGGGTATGGTGAAAGACCCACCGGACGTCTTGGACAGGCAAAAATGCCTTGACGCTCTGGCTGCTCTACGCCACGCTAAGTGGTTCCAGGTTCGGAACATCATTTTACTTTTTTCTTGTAGCCTTATGAGAGAGTAGTTCAGTACATGTTTAACTGTGTTTAAACATTTCAAAAGATTACCCAAGCAATACTATTTAAATTAAACCTCAGAAATAAGTTAACATAGAAAGTTGAAGATGAAGATCTGCATATTGCAGTTATTATTGATTTGACAATAACTTAGACTTGGGGGTGTTTTGTAGTTTGGATTTTTTAATTTTATTTTTAGTGGCTATATTTAAAGTTGACTTGTTTAGGAGCATCATGTTTATATTATATTCCATAAGGCTGCAGATTAACTTTGCTTTAAATAATGGAATATGTTTAAAGCTTTGTGTATAATTTTAAGATTTCCCCCACTCCCCACCCCCCTCTTTCTCTAAGTTACAAGTGTAGGGAGTGAAAGGCGAGGAAGCAGCTGTTTGGTTTAGTGACTTTGCAGCCATGCAAAGGCACAGAAGGGAAACCAAGCAGATTTCCTTAACCTTTCAGTCCCTAGACAGACTTTTTAGCTCTTTACTTTTCCTTTTATTTCTAATGTAGACAGATTTTTTTTTTAATTTTACTGTTTTAAATGAACACAGGTCAAGGTTCACAGGGGATCAAGAAATTTTATTCTTGTATAATCTGTTTGCTTTGACCTAAATACCAGCTTTTAAATACTAACCCTGCTGTAAAATACTGCTGTAAATGGCAGCTCATCAGATCCAGTTTAAGCGTGGTTGTTTTATTTTTTATCTGAGCTTCCATTGAACAGTGGTATTTTAACTTTTTTTCAACAAGGGATGATTTTGATATTTCCAAGATTAATTCCGTTGGTTTTTGTGTTGCTCTCAAGGCTAGAGCTAATGGTCTGCAGTCCTGTGTGATTATCATACGTATTCTTCGGGACCTCTGTCAGCGAGTTCCTACTTGGTCTGATTTTCCAAGCTGGGTGAGTAATGTGTAACTATTTGTTGGTGGGTGTGTATCTGTCCATCAAGGGAAGAGGGAAAAGTGTTGAAATATTTCCTTTTATTTTTTTTAACATCAGTTGACATTTAATTTTAAACTTCTTGTTTGGGGGACCATACCATGTGCTCAGAACTTACTACTATAGTAGCTCTGCACTCAGGAAATGACTCTTGGTAGGGCTTGAGGAATCATTTATGGTACCAGGAATCAAATCCTGGTCAGCTGCATGCAAAGCAAGCAAGCAAGCGTCCTACACACCTAGACCCTAAACTTTTTGTTGTTGTTGTTTTTAATTTCCTAAATATTTCTTTTCTTTTACATCGAAAAATCCTGGGATAGTTTAAAATCTTAGTGTTTAATTTTCTGAGAATTTATTATATAAAGAATTGCATTTGCTGGTGAGATAGCTTGAAACATGTGCTTTGCATGCAAGAAGTTCAGGTTCAAATACTGGAACCACATGTCCCTGAAACATCTAGCCAATAGCAGCCACTGAGCAGCACTGGGGTTAGGCTCCCTTCTAAGAAAGAAGTTCAGGGCCAAAACAATAGTACATCAGGTAGGGCAATTGCCTTGCACACGGCCAACCTGGGTTCAATCTCCTGCATTCCGTATAGTCCCCAAGCAAGACCTGGTGTGAAACAAAAATTGGGGTAAAAAAGAAATAGAAGTGCACTTGAATTTTCCTCACCTCATTTTCTTACCTCACAGTGTTAAGCAATTAATTTGAGTTTTACATACATGAAGGTACAAAGAAGGCTGAAATGAGCTTTTGGAAAGATACATGGCATAAAAAAATTTTTAATCAGAAAGTAAAGCATTCCAAAATAATGCATAAAGCTAGGAAACTTAAATAATACCAGAAGGTACAAAATAAGTAGATGACTCAGGAATAGGATCAGTGGTAGAGCCATATATTTCTTTTTATTTTTTTATTTGGATTTGGGATAACACTTAGCAGTGCTTAGGACATATTCCTGGCAGTTCTCTGGGGACTGTATGGATTGAACCCAGGTTGTACTCATGTAAGGCAAACTTCGTACTCTCTAGTCCAGAGAATTTGCTTCTCAGATGTGAGGTCATGGGTTCATTCCCTGGCACTAAGTAAATAAATGCTCAAACGAAACTGGGTAGCCAGCTCAGAGGCCAGAATACATGTTTTGGGGGCTGGAGCGATAGCACAGCAGGTAGGGCATTTGCCTTGCACTCGGCCAACTCGGGTTCGATTCCCAGCATCCCATATGGTCCCCTGGGCATCACCAGGAGTAATTCCTTAGTGCAGAGCCAGGAGTAACACCTGTGAATTGCTGGATGTGGCCCCAAAAAGAGCAAAAAAAAGAATGTGTGTTCTGTATGCTCTAAGACTAGCTTTCATCCTAGCACTGATGACCCCCCAGCACTGCTTTGGCACCTAGTGTGGCCCAACGTGCCCACCCCAATAAACAGGGTAAAAAGAAAGATAGACGCATCAATACGCATCATCTATGTACCAGGTTTTTTAAGCACAAGTATTTTGCTGATGTTTCCTCAACAGCAAAAATTTAGATGAGAAAAGAGTAATCCATTCAAAACTATAATTCCAGGGTTAGATTAAGTGAGAGTAAATGACGAAGATTGTCTTAATTCTTTCTTTGAACCCAGGTGTAGTAGGGCTGTGTTGTTTACAACTTTATAAACAGTATATATCCCAGCGTTCCCTGTAAAGTAAGGGCACAGTCAGATCTGTCTGGTTCTCTGTATTGATTACATGGTATATTCCCTTTGGGCGTGCCGTGTTTAACTGGTATTTATTTGAAGGATACTTAGTCTCTGGCTATTTTTATGGGCCAGATGTGCAACCTAGTAAGAGGTATACTAAATGCCTCTGAATTACTCTTTTAAAATAGTTGAATAGGATGCTTGCTTAGCATGTGACCAACCCAGAGAGTTTGATCCCCGGCACCCCATGTGGTCTCCCAGGCCCTCCAGGAGTTATCCATGAGGACAAGGCTAGGAAATCCTGGTCATTACCAAATGTGGCCCCAAAAACACAGTAATTATTAAATTTAAATTAAAGAGTTAATTTACAGGGTCAAAGAGCTCAGCAGACAGAACAAGTGCTTTGTGGATTTAATCTCTGACACTGCATGATTCCCCAAAGACTGGGAGTAACCCTCCAGCACAGAGCCAGGAATAGCCCCTGAGCACAGCTGGATGTGGTCCAGAAACCACAAGTAGTCTCTAAAGTAGTGTTACATGGGTTATATATGACTCTAGGGGTGGTGGCAGTGCCACGCCTCAGGGTGCTTTAGAAATCACACACCACACTCCAGCAGTACTCAGGGACTGTCCCATGCAATGTCAGAAACCAAACTCAGACCTCCTGCATGCATATCATACTTTCAGCCCTTGAGCTACCCCCACCCCAGTCATGACTTTTTTCCTTTTTTTTTTTTTAAACATGACCTTGTATTGGGGTGGGGGGTAGTAACTGGGCTACACCAAGCAGTGCTCGGGGCTCAGTCCTGGCAGTACTCAGGAGACCATCTGTGGTAACATGGAACGTGGATTGAACCAGGGTTAGCCATGTGTTGCAAAGCATGTGCCTAATCCATTCAACCCTGTTACTATCTTTTGGATCCCCAAAATGACATTTAAAACGAAAGATGAGTTGTGGAGAAGCAGGACTGGAGCACATCCTTTGCATGGGGGCTTCCCATAGTCAGTCCTGGTACCGCCTGGTTCCTGAGCTGAGCACAAAAGGGGGGGAAACCCAATGATCTGGAAGTTGAGGGCATGGCTATGTGATAGGGCCCTGCCTTGCAGATGACACGAGTGAGGCCACAATTCAAGCACTGTAGGTGTGCAGCTCTGGACTATCACAGCATAACAAAGTGAGGGCGGGGACTGGTCTGTCATCTATAAAGGGACAGTTTCCAAGGAAGACAGCGGATCGGTATCATTATTCTTCCTATTTTAAATAACAGTTGAAATACGTGGTTCATTATTTCCACATACTTCATTGATTCTCCAAGAACTTCAAGGTGTTTTTGGTTTTTGCTTTTGCTGTTGATTTTGGGTCACACCCAGCGTGCTTAGTTAGGATTTACTTCTGGCTCAGGACTCTCTGGGATGCTAGTGGGATTGAATCCAGGTTGACGGCATGCAAGGCTAGCACCCTACTTACTACACTATCGCTCTGGCCCTTGGGTAGTTTTAATAAGATGTTTCATTTAACACACTGATGCCAGCACTGCAGTTTTGTTAATTAAACTACATTCAAGTATGCACTGATGTGAACGTGTTAATTTATTTAAAAAATAAAACATAGGGAGGCCATATCTAGTAGTGCCTACAAGCTGCTCTCAACACACTGTTTAGTGCACTGTGCAGTGCTAGGAACTGAATGAACCTAGGGCTCCCACGTGCTTCTAGCCCTTTGAGGTATCTCATCCCATCCCAGGCCAAAAGAAAAAGTGTTCAGGAAGATAGGGAGGTAGAAGGAGGTGGGGGGGTGTCATACCCCTGCAGTGCTCAGGAGCACTTGGTTACCTTGCATTGCTAGAAATCGTACTTGGTCTCACTGTTGCAAGGCAAGTATTCCACCACTAAGCCATATCCCCAGCCCTAACGGAATAATTTTACTGTGTTCATGATAATTTGTACATTTTTCTAGATTACTGTTTACTATTTGGGGTGGGGGTGAGGTGTGGTTCTTTGCTTCTTTATTAACACGTACTATGTGCCACAAACTAGTAAAACTGAATTAAACTCAGAAGATCCCTGCCTTCTTTCAAAATAAGTAAAATAATTTTCAGATTTTGGAAGAAAGTAAATAGAGATGGACAAAAGAGTGGGCAAAAATGGACAAAAAAGCATGGAAGGATAGAAGGCTAGCAGAAAGTTCCTGCCTTGCAATAATGTGTCCGCTGAGGCCTTACTGTGGGACCTCGTCCTACTTGCCCAAGTGAGGTCCCAGCTTTGCTTTTGGGGATCCCTGCCACTACAGTGAGTTTATTCTTGTGACACCTCAGCCAGGACATTAGGCCATGCAAGCACCAGTCACTGCAGCATGCACACACATACAGTGGGACAAGAAGGGGAGATAGGGACTGGAGGGGTAGGGCGTCTGCCTTGCACACGGCCAACCCGGGTTCAATTCCCAGCATCCCATATGGTCCCCCGGGCACTGCCAAGAGTGATTCCTGAGTGCAGAGCCAGGAGTAAACCCTGTGCATCACCTGGGTGTGACCCAAAAGAAGAAAAAAAGGGGGGGTAAAAAATAATAAAAAATTGGAGGAACTTACTGTGCAGTTTTCAAAAAGGAAGTTTAAGCTGGAAATGGAAGCATGAACTCAAGGTGAGATTTCTGTTACTTCCCCAGCTTGCAATAAAATTAACGCTATTAAGACTTATGGGTCCCTGAAAAATCTAAGCATAGTGCAAGTTAGCTTTTAGTGGTGCTGGGTAGTAGTAACAAAGTTTCTATTTGACTTTCAGGATTAATTTTGTATTACAAATTTATATATAAACTTTGTAGACCAAATTTATATTTTAGTGTTTTATTCAAATACAAGTCAGATTCTGCCTACCACCTGGGCATCAAAATGAGTCCATCATGGACTAGAGCGATAGCATAGCGGGTAGCACGTTTGCCATGCACTCGGCCGACCTGGGTTGGATTCCTCCGTCCCTCTCGGAGAGCCCAGCAAGCTACCAAGAGTATCCCGCCCGCACGGCAGAGCCTGGCAAGCTACCCGTGACATATTCGATATGCCAAAAGCAGTAACAAGAAGTCTCACAATGGAGACATTACTGGTGCCCGTTCGAGCAAATCGATGAACAACGGGACAACAGTGCTACAGTGGATTGTCGGGCTCTCTCCAGCCTTGGTGCCCCATGTGTCCTCTCCCTTTGGCAGCCTCAGTTCTGTGGTCTAAATCCAGTTGTAGTGCTCAGCAGGGTGTATGTATACACTTTAGTTACAGTGCTCCCATATACCCATCGTTATATACCAGAATTCACACACTTTTGTGGCACTTTGAAGGTCCCCGATGCTGCCAGTGCAGAGGTAAGTGTGTGGCCAGCACCGCAGAATCAGTCTCTGATGTGCAGGGCAGGCAGTTCAGCTGCTGAGCCGTCCTTGCACCCCGGAATCTCTTTTAAATTTGCATTATACTTGCCTTATATGCTTTATTATTTAATTTTCAATGTTTTCCTTTGTAATTTTAGGGTGTTTTTTTTCATGATTTGTTCTATAAAACTTTACATCTTTAAATGGGTTTCATTCTACTTGTGTTTGAAAATGAATAAATTTTGTTAATTGTTTTATTGTTATTATCATTTTAGGCTATGGAGTTGCTAGTAGAAAAAGCAATTAGTAGTGCTTCTAGTCCGCAGAGCCCTGGAGATGCGCTGCGAAGAGTTTTTGAGTGCATTTCTTCAGGAATCATTCTGAAAGGTAAGTTTTGCTTTATTTTTAACATTCGTGTGTTTGGTTGAATGAAAGTTCTTTTACAGATTGGTAATGCTAATGCTTTTTTTTTCACCTATGATGGTTACTGTAGGTAGTCCTGGACTCCTGGATCCCTGTGAAAAGGATCCCTTTGATACCTTGGCAACAATGACTGACCAGCAACGCGAAGATATCACATCTAGTGCGCAGGTACCAGTGTCTTCCTAATCACAAAATTTTATTGGATTACTGTTCCTAAGTTTTTTTTTTTTTGCAATTGTCCTTTAAAATAAATGATTGCAGGGGCCAGAAAGAGTATGGCAGGTAAGGTGCTTGCCTTGTACACGGCTAACCTCTTTGGATTCCCAGCACCATATTTGGTCCTCCAAACTTCCAGGAGTGATCCCTGAGCACAAAACCAGGTGTGCATGCCTGCACCCTCCAAAAAACAAAAGGCAAACAGCTGTCCTGCCACTGTCACATGGATCCTGTCATCCTGTCAGGATCCTGTCATATGGATCCTGGGCTCTGAAAACATAATAGCCCAGGAGATGACACACATGCCTTGGCCCCTTCATCCCTCACACCACATGGTTCCGAGGGAGACCTCCAATGCATCAAAGCATGTGGGCCAAACCCCCTGCCCCAACTCGAAGGTGTGGACCTTAAAGTTCCTGAGTTTCAATACCATTTCTGCCATCTTACCTACAAAATGGGGATAAAAGCAGTATCTACCTCAAGATTGTTGGGAGAACTGAATTAATATGTCTAACTACAGTTTCGTTTGGGCCACATCCAGTGATTCTCAGGGGTTATTAATCCTGGTTCTGCACTCAAATTATTCTGGCAGTGCTTGGGGGACCTTATGGGGTGTCGTGAATCCAACTTGGGCCAGTCACATGCAAGGCAAGTACTCTATCAACTGTACTATTGCTCTGGCTTCTCTCAACTACAAGATTTTAATAGAGTTGGATAATTAAATATCATTATTCTATTAGAAAAATAATTTTCGGAAAGAAAAATCTGTATGAACCTAATGGATTTAAAAAAAAAGTCAGCACGTGGGTTTTGTTTGAAATGGGGGACCACGCCTAGCAGTGTATACTCCTGGCTCTGTGCTCAGGGATCACTCTTGTCAGGATCCAGAGGACTAGATGTAGTGCCCAGATTAGTTACACACGAACTCCCCTCAGTATAGAACTTACAGTGTTCCTTTTTTCATTTTTGAAAATATGCTAAAATGGGTAAAAACTACTAACTGTGATTATTAGTACTCTAAACAGATAAATTTTTGAGATCTCAATTTGTTGTCTCTTCTACCAAGGATAATTTGACTATGCCGAGATCTCCAGAGCAGTTGTACAAGCGGGTAGGGCGCTTGCCTTGCATGCCGCCGACCAGGTTTGGTCCTGGCATCCTGTATGGTCCCACAAACAACACAAGGAGTAAGATTCCTGAGCACAGCCAGGTGTGGCCCAAAAGGAATTAGGCCAAAACAGAAGAAATATGCTGAGATGAAAGTGTGAAAATATATTGACAAAAAGTTGATAGTAATAGAACATAAGGGAGGTAGAGAGATCGTACAGCGCTTACCTTGTATATGGCTGACCTAGGTTTGATCTGCAGCATCCCATATGGTCCCTCCAGCACTCCAGGAGTGATTTCTGAGTGCAGAGTCAGGAGTAACCCCAAGCCTCTGCAGGTGTGACCCCAAAACAAAAACAAAAATTGCATAGACTCAAAAGATTGCCCATCTTTTATAGTAAGGAAATTTAGGTTTAATATCTTCGGATTTAATTTTGTGTGCATGAAACCCCTATTGTTAACAGTATTATAAATCACAGCAGACCTCAGCTTTCTTTGTTTTTGTTTTGTTGTTTTGGATCATGCTCGGCAATGCTCAGGGGTTGCTCCTGGCTCTGCACTCAGGAATTAGCTCCTGGCAGTGCTGTAGGACCATATGGGATGCCGAGGATCAAACCCGGGTCAGCCACATGCAAGGCAAATGCCCTACCTGCAGTACTATTGCCCAGACCTGCTCTTCTCCCTTGAATAAGTATCTCACTTGTCTTGACTTACCTCTGCTTGCTTGAGTTTTCCACTATGAGACACCTGTATTCATACATCTCTTGAACATGTACTTCCTGTCTCTCACCATCTCACATCTTTCTAATAAGTTTCATTCCATAAAAACTACCCTGGGACTGGAGAGATAGTAAAGTAGGTAGGGTGCTTGCCTTGCACATGGCTGACCTGTATTCAATCCTGGTCATCCCATGTGGTTCCCCAGGCACTGACAGGAGTAGTTCCAGAGTGCAGAGCCAGGAGTATCCCTGAGCATCGCTGTATGTTGCCTAAAACACAAACTGTCCCGCTTCACTTTAAAAAATAAAATTAAAATAAATTTTTAAAAAACTAACTGGGGGGCAGGGCAGGACTTGGCACTCAGGGCACAGTGTCCAGTGTAATTGGTTGGTTGGCCAGCCAGCTGCTTATAAAGCAAGCGCATTATTTTTTGTGCTATCTCTGGCCATCTTCTCTGTTTTCATGGGGGTTTCTTTGTGCTTGTTTGTTTTTGGTGCTCAGGGTTGACATGGTGCTAGGACGGAACTTGGGCCCCTCATATGCAAATTGCGCACAAGCAGATAGGTCTCCTTTGAGCTATCTCCCTAGCCCCAGGTTTACTTTCTGTAACTCTCAATAAAGAATTACTGTTCTGTTAAGATAAATATTCCTACTTTTCCACTTCTGAGTGCTTGGTAGTTTCAGTGAAATTGAAAAGCACCCATACTGGCAAAATCCAAAAATACAGATTAATCACAGGGCTGTATAAATCTGAAGGCAGATTTTTTTTGGATTTAAATGATCTGTGTATGAAGTAAATTCAGGAACAGGAATCATGTAAGTTTTGGAACAGAAGTAAATAGGAGTTAGAGATTAGGCTCAGGCTAGGTACAGGGGTTAAAGTGTTTGTCTTGCATATGGCTGACTCCAGTTCGATCCCCAACACCTTTATGGTCATTGAGTGAACAATTTTACTGTTCCTCAGTGTTTTCATATGACTCAACAGTTTAACTCTTAGTTATATATATATATTACCAGAAATCTGAAAATAGGTTCATACAAAAACACTTGTACAGAAATATTTGTTTAAGGGGTAATTCCAGAAAAAGAAATGAGTACCAGCATTTCATGAAATCTTTCAATATTATTGACTTAAAATGGCCTGTATAGGGGCTGGAGTGATAGCACAGCAGGTAGGGTGTTTGCCTTGCATGCGGCCGACCCGAGTTCGAATCCCAGCATCCCATATGGTCCCCTGAGCACCGCAAGGGGTGATTTCTGAGTGCATGAGCCAGGAGTGATCCCTGTGCATCGCCGGGTGTGATCCAAAAAGCAAAAAAATAAAATAAAAAATAAAATGGCCTGTATATAAATGCTTATGTTGTAAAAATTCTTCGTTGATAAAATGACAAGCTAAATTACGAGGAGTCTTTTGTAAAGTGTGGGGTTAGAGCGTGCTTACACAGATGCATGGAGTCTATAGAAGGATGTTGACAGTAAAGGTAAGGCTGTTGGATATGAACCAGAATGGATTTTACTCAGTGCCTGACATACTTTCTTTTGCTGTGTATTGTTCCAGAATTTTTTATAAACACTAATAGTTTTAAGATCTCTTTTTAAATTTGTGTTTTATACAATATGTACATCTACAAGCCTGAAAATAAAAGCCCAATACTCAACTAAATATTTCAGGTTTGAAATTGTGTTCAGGGTGTTACAGTAAGCATTCTTAAGTTTAGGGATAGAAACTCACCTAAGAATTAATAGAATCTTCAATTCTCTTTGTTGCAGTTTGCACTGAGACTCCTTGCATTCCGGCAGATACACAAAGTACTGGGAATGGATCCATTACCCCAAATGAGCCAGCGGTTTAACATCCACAACAATAGGAAACGAAGAAGGGATAGCGATGGAGTTGATGGATTTGAAGCTGAGGGGAAAAAAGACAAAAAAGATTATGATAACTTTTAAAAAGTTTCTGTAAATCTTCAGTGTTAAAAACAACAGGTGCCCATTTGTTGGCTGTTTTCATTCATAATAATGTCTACTTTGAAAATTTTATCAAAAGAATTTAAAGAATTTCATAGAAGAACCAAGTTTTTCTATGGCATTAGAATCTTTATGTACAGTGTTAGGTATTATATGAATGGAAAGACATCTCCCCCAAAATTGCTCTCCAACTAGGGGGAAAACAATGGTTCATATATATTTTCCTCGTAATTTTGGTTTTATTTACTGTTCCCCCTATTTTTGTGTCTTTTATTAACTAGTCTTATTAAATCTTTACTGTATTTAATGCAGTATTTGTGCTTCAGTTGCTATGTGTATTTTGATATTTTTTATTTAGACATTTTGTTTGCTCTTTGACACTAGTTATTTTGTGTTATAGGTGATATCCTTTGCCCTTTATATTTTAAAGCAGTACGTTTTTTTGTAACGTGAGACTGCAGAATTTTATCCTTTAGTTTTGTTATTCTATATGTGATGGATTACAATATAAAAAGTTACCCTGCCATTTAAATACTCAGAACTGAATGTTTCTGCAGATCTTGTGGCATTTGTCTCTAGTGTGATATATAAAGGTGTAATTAAGACAGATTTCTGTTAATCTAATCAAGTTTGCTGTTAGTTGTGCATTAGCAGTATAAAAGCTAATATATATTATATGGTCTTGCAACAGTTTTAAAGCCTCTGCATAACTGATAATAAAAATGCATGACATTTTTGTTTTTAATAGACTTTTAAAATTATAATTTTAGGTTTGACACGTAGATCTTTGTACAGTTGACTTTTTGACATAGCAAGGCCAAAAATAACTTTCTGAATATTTTTTTCTTCTGCATAAGTGGAAAGGGCATTTTTCATATATTAGTGGGCTAACCAATATTTTCAAAAGAACTTTATCATTTATCATTGTGCAACTAACAACAGTAACTAGCCCTTAATTATGATGACAGTTCTTTATTGGTGTGTGTGAGATTACTCTAGCTACTATTACAGTATAACAGTTGATTCTGCCCCCTGTTCCCACACCCCATCACCCAGATAATTTACAGTTCTATTAACAGTGAGGTTGATAAAGTATTACTGTTTTAAAAAATTAAGATTATCTAAGAAAAAAACAGAAAATTATTTGGTGTGGCCATCTTACATGCTTATGTGTCCTACAAAAAGCTAAATATTCTAGCAGTGGTGTAATGAAGAGTTACATCTTACTGTTGATGTATGTATGCTCTGGTATACAGATGTCATTTTGTTGTCACAGCACTACAGTGAAATACACAAATAAAAACTTAAATTCATATAATGACTTAAATGTATTATATGTTAGATTATAGGCTGCTTTTGTTTTGAAAATGAGTTATGCTTCAGCAAAGCCATACTCCAATTTAATATCATACCGGTTCATTTGTAGTCTTGAGTCAGAATCTTCCCCCTGACTTTTCAATGTTACTCTTTTTAAAAATGTTAATCTTCCCGTGTTGGAAAAATAGTACAGCAGGTAGGGCACTTGCCTTGCACACGGCCAACCTGCGTTTGATCTTCAGCATCTCGTGTGGTTCCCCAAGCACTGCTAGACTATAATACAAAGAAGCATAGTTGTATACTGTTTTTAAAATTAAGGATGTTTCGATTTATTGTTGATTTACAAAACTTAAGCTTCAGGAATAGAGCTTCACATCCCTGTGTGTGTAGACCTCCAGACCCACCATCAAAGTTTGAGTGCTGTTCCCATAATCAGATTTACCCCTAACCAGTTCCTACACCAGTTGTTTGGCAACTAATTTTACTTAAAAGTTATTCTTCTGCATCTTAGACCATATTTCCTATTATTAGTGTTTGCTCATGATAAGTTTTGTTCCGTTTTGGGCCCACACCCACCATGGTATTCAGTACTTGCTTCTGGCTCTGTGTTCAGGGGTCACTCCTGGTGGGTTCGGAGACCATATGAGGTGCCAGAGATCAAATCTGGGTTGGCTGCATGCAAAGTGAGCGCCTTACTGTACTATCGTTCTTGCTCTGTTAGGATAAACTTAATGACAATCCAAATACATTGATTCCTCCCCACCCAGAATTATAAAATGTATTCAAAATTAAATTTTTGTCTTCACTGTTTTTTTCTTTTACCATTCATTTGAATAAGCTAAAATTTAAAAGTACAAAATCAGATAATTCTGGAGTCATTTGCTACACAGAGAAAAGCAGAACAGGAGCTGGAGCGATAGCACAGCGGGTAGGGCGTTTGTGTTCCACACGGCCAACCCGAGTTCAATTCCAGCATCCCATATGGTCCCCAGGCACCGCCAGGAGTAATTCCTGAGTGCAGAGCCAGGAGTGACCCCTGAGCATTGCCGGGCGTGACCCAAAAAAACAAAAGCAGGACAGATTATATCTGCATTTTAACCAGTACCCAAACTAAGGTCAAAGATGGTATCTCATGTAATATGTCCAGGCTAACTTACTTGGCCCCAAAACAGATGAGAAATCCTGAGCCAACATCAAAGATTTAGCTAGAAAATACCAATATGATTTCTCTTTAAAATGCAAATATCTGGGGCGGAGTGATAGCACAGCGGGTAGGGCATTTGCCTTGCATGCGGCCGACCAGGGTTCAGTTCCCAGCATCCCATATGGTGCCCTGGGCACTGCCAGGAGTAATTCCTGAGCTCAGAGCCAGGAGTAACCCCTGAGCATTGCTGGGTGTGACCCAAAAAGAAAAAAAAGAACAAAAGTAAACATCATAACATTCAAAGCTTGAAACTACATGGTATAGTGACCAAAGCTGAGCATAAGTGGCTGCTTCCTTCTAGCACATGCATTTCAGACACATCTGACAGTTCACCGCAGGTAGTTCATTCACAATATGGAGCAGGCTACTCTTGGAGCGTTTGATTCTTTTTTCTTTTTTTCCTTTGTTTTTGGGTCACACCCATCTGGGGACTCATTCCTGGCTCTGGGTGCTGGAGAAATAGTACGGCAAGTAGGGCGCTTGCCCTACATGAGGCCAACCCAGGTTCCATTCAGTCATCCCATCTGATAACCTGTGCACTGAAGTAAACAACAAAAAGACCTGGCTCTGCTCAGAGATCACTCCTGGTGCAGGACTCAGGAGACCATATGGGGTACTAGGGATCGAAATCAACCATGTTGCAAGGGCTTGCCCGCTGTACTGCCTCTCCGGCTCCTGATTCTGCTACCTCTCAGACCTCCCAAATTAGAGTGCATGCCAGGATGTAATTCCTGAGTGCAGAGCCAGGAGTAACCCCTGTGCAGTGCCAGGTGTGACCCAAAAAGAAAAAAAAAACAAATTAGAGTGCAGTTATATCTATTAAACGAATCTTTCATTGCTTCCCATTTCTAGCCCGGATGTGAGCAGCAAAGCTTGTACCTTGTTTGATCCTCAGCACGGGAAAATAAAGTTACTGTCTCCTGCAGATACAGTCAGAGTCAAGCGGTGTGCCTGCCCACACTTTGGTTGGACTAAGGTGCAGAAGCGGGGGGGGGGGGGGGGGGGGGGAGGAGGGGGGAGGGGCGTTAAGAGATAGTAAGGAGATAAGGCACAAGCACCCTGCTTTGATCCTCGGCATGACATGGTCCCCCAAGAACCACCATGAATGATCCCTGAGCACAGAGCCAGGAATAACTTCTGTGTAATCACTGGTTTTATCCCCAACAAACCTGCCTTCCCCCCCCTCCCCGCCACCAAAGAAAAAAAAAAAAGAGAGAAGGTCCTAGGAATTGAGAACAAAGGTGGGCTGAAATGCAAGTTCAAGATGGCAAATTTTATTCTTAATTTTTTGTTATGGAATATTAGTACACAACAGTGGATTTGGGGGCAGAGTGATAGTGTAGCAAGTTGGGCACTTGCCTTGCACATGACCGAACTGAGTTTGATCCCCAGCATCCCATATTGGTCCCCCAAGCACCTCCAGGAGTAATTACTGAGTGCAGAGCCGGGAGTAACACTGAGCATCATCTGGTGTGGCCCAAAAACAAAGAAAACATGATTTGTATATGATACAGGAAATGGAAACCAAATTAATAATTGAAACTAAAAGTCTAAGTCCCCATCCCAATAAGGTGAAGTAAGCCCCCTTCTGTTGGTTACTTGCTGGTTCGCTGGCTCCAAATGCAGCTATTAAACACTCAAGTTCTTAGCACGTCAGGGTGAGGACTCGGAAACATCTAGCAGATGGCCAAGCTCACAATCTGCCATTAAGGCCCCTCCAGTGTTAACTCCTCGCCTAACCTCAGCTGGAGGGGTATGAGCAGAGCCATCATTGTGCAGGGGTCACAGACTGTTTACATGGCGCGTCCCTCTGATGCTCATTTTCAGCCAACAGGGCCAGTGGTGTCACACGAGCACCCGAGGATGAGATGCTGTCGAGTGCCTGGGGCGGTGGAGTGGATCATGTTGTGCAGGGGATCAAACCAGGGTCGGACTCGAGCAGGGCATGTTCTTTAGCCCCTGTACTACCTTGCTAGCCTCCATTTAAGACTTATTTTTATCCAGAGTCAAGCCCAACTTTATGAAGCCAGCTATTACCCTGACACAAACACCAGGAAAATAATTCAGACCAGTGTGCCTGGTGAAATTAAATGGAAGACTGTTGACAGGCTTATTAAGTCCAGTTATAAAATATAATCCACCCCAGCCAAGCAGAATTTACCTTGGAAACACAAAACTGGTTCACTATTTGAAAATCAATGAATGAATGCTGCTACCCAAAAGACAAGCTAATGTATTCTCTGGGCTGGAGCCATAGTGCAGTGAGTAGGGCTCTGCCTTAGACATACATCGCCAGCCCAGGTTTGATCCCTGGCATCACATTTGGTCCCTTGAGCCCTGCAGGAGTGATACCTGAGCACCGCCAGGGTCCTCCACTGGGGATTTTGTCCCAGAAACGAAAACAGTAAAACCGGTAAATAATTTTGCATAGTCCAAGAAAAGGCTGAAATTCCTAATGAGATAGGTTAACAAACGGTAGTTCAGTTCAGTATTTCAGGGGCCCTGAGCTCTTCCAGGTGTAGCCCAAAGCCCCAAAGCCCAAGATGCTCAGAAGGC